>NC_139346.1:211421406-211863906 GCF_055883805.1 Amblyomma maculatum | reverse complement strand
TTGTCATACCGGCGTCCAGACCCAGAACATTTCTGCTAGTCACCGTGAGGCTTCTCTGGGCGAAACAGTTTCAAACGCTCCCAAGTAGTTATGCCGGATGATTTTCTTTTTTTGTTTGTTTTTAATTGATTCACAGAACATTTATGCATGAAATGCCTTTAGCTTCCGGTGTCGACGACCTTGAGGACACGTCGAACCAACATCGAAAGCGAACATCTGGACACCGATACTTCTTCATACGAACATCGATTTTCCTTCATCCGGGTGCCGAGACATGAACATCCGGGCACCGAATGAAATTTAATGAGGAGGGTTCTCCCACGGTCGGACTATAGTCGGACTCAAGCGGCTGCGACGGCCATGGTTCTCCGCTAAGGCTTCTGCACCCTCCCCAAGGATGGCGCCACGGTACCACCACGCACCGCCGACGATCGGTTCGCTTAGCGAGTTATACGTCACAGTTGAAGACTGCTTGCCCCCTGCCGACAACATGGTATGTTCCGCGGTATGGTATGTACCGCGATATATACCGACAACCATTTCATGCTTACATACGTATACTCTCGGTTAAGGGAGAAGCAGTTTTCCTTTTTACTGTCTAGATTTGTAAGCTAAAGATAAGAGCAATACCTGGGTGTGGTCTGTGCAGGTAGGTTGTACACCAATACAGGTAATATACGTGTATCGTCAGGCAGCCACACAACGAGCGTACAGGGTGATCCCTGTATACAGCTATGTGGTGGCGCTCGTGTTGCGCCATGGTTACCAACTTAACTACTCAAAGTAAGTCAACTACCGATACATCATCCTCCGTTGAGGCTGCTCTAAACGAAAAGAACACACACACAAAACAAACTACTCAGTTAACTGTTGAAAGTGTTCGTCATAAGTTAGGCACTCCTGAGGTCGAACAGTTCTTGACCACCTGGCTGCACTAGCACTTTGCTGTCTCCTGGAGAGAGGATTGGGTATCAGGCGGAGTCGACTGATGATCAACAGGATGAGGAACTTCGGCATCCACCATAGGTTCTGGTTCAGCTGCATCAAGGTCAGCCTCCTCAGAGTCATCTGTCTCCACAAAGGTATATCTAATCGAGAGAAGGTGCACCCTGTTGCGTCTTACCTGAGGCCCGCCCTCGGTTAATTATGACCAGTGATGATCATAGAGCCACTTCTTCCTGCACCCGGCTCCTCCTGTCTCATTGCCCATGCTCCTCAGCCGCATCATGTCACCAGTTTGCAGTGGTTGCAGATGCCTTCCTCTGGTGCAGTTCAGCTTGCATTTGACCGTGAGCAGGGATATACAATGCAAAGTATGGAAGTTTGGATCTAAGGCCCGTCCCTTGAGCAGCTCGCTAGGACATCGGCCGTTTTCCAAGGGTGCAGACTTGTAACTCGGCAAGCCAATCCGAAAATTGTCATTAGAGTATGATGTCTTAAGAATGCGTTTCACAATTTACATCCCTTTCTCTGCTAGGTCATTAGAAAGGGAAAGTGGGGGCTTGAAGTTAAATGTTGGAAGTGATGCTCCTCGACAAATTGTCGAAATTCCTTCAATGTGAATTATGGATCGTAGTCACTGCTGACTTCCAGGGGTATGCCGTGACTGGAAAGCATGCTACCCAAAGCTGCTATTACAGTTCGTGTAGTGTAATCTCAAGGTCGCTGCGCTTCGTGAAAATTGGAGAATGCATCGTGAGCTATCGCATAGAAATTGCCACCATACTCAAATAGATCAACTCCTACCCTTGCCCAGGGGAGGTGTGGAACTTCTCGCATGAGTAGGGGTTTCTTTGGCTGCTGGTAGGCAAATTGTTGGCAAACATTACAACCACGAATTAATATTACTGTTATAGGCGATTTTGACTCTAATGGTGCGCGAAGTAAATTTAAGATGCCTTTTTTGATGCTTTTTTCAAATTTTTTATTAACAATTCACCTAATAGACGATGCTACATGGAACCGTACTGACCAGAATCGATCTTTCATCTCCCTTCTCGGTCGTCTTCATCCCCAATGTTGCTTCTTCTTCTTCGCCAGGGTGGCTAGACGACTCTTCTTTTTTCCGCTTAGCTCGCTCGCTGAGCATCTCGCGGTGGCGGCTCGCTAACACAATGTCAGGAGAGAGGCCTGGCCAGAAGACCAGTTCTCTAGCGCCGGCCTTGCATTTGTTAATGAGGTGACCATTCTGTCTAGCATTCTTTTTCAAATAGTAAAGAGAATGACTACTTTTGTTAATTTGAACAGTACACCGGCGACTTCTCTCAGCTCACCAGCAAATGGCTTATAAGGCCAAGGCAGTGGATGGTCTTCTTATAGGCAACGTATAACTTCTTCCAGTTCAGTGTCCTCGGCATTTTCATAAACCAGCTGTGATCTGGTGGCGTCGCTCTGCATCTCGACTCCATGTACCTACATGTCCACCAGCTCGGTGTTGTCCGCCTTTCTCATGGAGAGGGCTCTGGAGAGTAAGTCCGCCACCACCAACTGCATGCTTTCCAGGGATATACTGTGGATGAAAGTCATATCTCATCAGTCTTTTAAAAAACGCTGAAAACGGGGAGGAATATCCCCCCAGCCTGACCCAGCCTGATGTGCATTAGTCCACTCGAAGATTGTGCCATCCCTGATGACATCCCGTATTAGGGATATAGCAACAGACAGGTTAGGCAAATATCTTCGAAAATAATTTATAAACTCTAATCTCCTCTGCACATCAGTCTTAGTAGCCGGTGGTAGAAGGCCATCAATGCTCTGAACCAGTGATAGACAAGGAAAAATGTTATTGCTGCTGTTCACATCACCAAGGAACTCTATTTGCTTTTAGCCCAGCTTATCCCCACCTCCTTGGCCCTCTCTAGCACTGCCTGCAACATTTTATCATGCTGTTCTCCTTATACCCACAACAGAACACCGTCAACATAGAATCTAACCTCAGGTAGTCCCTCTATCTGACTCACAGTCTTCTGAAATACCTCTGGGGCTAAGGCAACGCCGAACGGCAGCCGAAGGTACGGGTACCTTCCGGAAGGGGTGGCAAAAGTACATACCCTAGCACTTTCCCTGTTCAATGGGATCTGATGGAAGGCATTCAGAGTTGGGAACCATTGAGCATGAGCTATTGCAGCTGCGTTTAGGTACCTAGCAGATAATGTTCTTGTTTCACCCACTTATTTGCAGCCCTGGGGTCTAGGCAAATTCTACGTTGACCATCCTTCTTCAAAGCAATGACTAAGGAACTCACCCCGTCCGTTGGCTCCTGACATTCTTGATTATGCTGGCCTCGGACAAGCGCTTCAGCTCCTGCTCTAGCGGTCGTAGCAGTGCCCGAGAGACCTGACGAGCTGCTTGTATTGTAGGGGTGGCTCCAGCCTTGAGGACCATATGGCACTTTTGTTGGACGCATCTCAGACCGTGGAATACCTCTGGATAATCCAACACTACATTACAGAAACGCGGTTGACAAATTCAAGGAGCTCACAAGCGTGAAGACCCAAAATGGGGGTACGGGACTCCCGTACCCCCATCTCAAGAAAGTTTCTTGACGATGAAGAACTCGAAAACCTGCTCCATTCCACTGCAGGGTACTCACAACTGCGTTTTACCAACATGCGCAGTTATTCCTCCATTGTAGCTGCGAAAAATTGTCGAGCTTTTCCAAAGCGGCACATTTTGCCCCACTCGTTTTCAACACGACAATGACTAAAGGTTCGCCTGTGCCCCGCGGTGTAAATTTTTAATTGAACGTCGAATAGCTCCCACCATCGCTGGTGTTAACCACTCAGCCTTGCCTCCCGCACTGTGGCTGCCTATACCTCCAGAATGTCAAATTCGTTCCCAGTTGTTTCCTCCTCATGAACTTCGTAGATGGTTGATCGTTTGCAACACTCTGCAAAATGGCCCCCCTTTTTTTTTTTTTGCATTTGCGGCACTCTTTACCTGCTGTCGGGCAAGCTGGCCCCTTGTGTACGTATAGGCACACTTGTTGCAGCATTGTCTGGTCACCGCTAATGTGTCCTCTGTTTCCTGGGGCCTTGGTTTACGCAGTGAATTGATTGCTCTTGTTCGTTCCACAGCTTACTCTTATTGATCGGTAACTCGTCCGTCTTACACATGTCAACCGCTTTCTTGCTTTCTCGAGTGTTAAGTCCTGTTCGCGCAGTGCCTTTGTCGGCGTTTCTTATTTGCGGTCCCATATACCATTTGGTTGCGAATCATGGAATCAGCCAAAGTGCCGAAATCGAAATTCGGGATTTCAGTAGCATGATCGCGGTAAAGCTGCTCGAACGACTCAGCCTCAGCCTATTCTCGCATGCGAAAGACGAAACGCTCGGAGGTCTCATTTTCCTTCGGCAAACAGTAGTCATGGAATTTGATCAATACCGTTTCGAACGTGTTATATACGTCGACGGCTTGCTCACGGGCCACGTGCAACAGCAATTCCGTCTTCTGTGCGTCGCTTCTGGCCACCGTCGGTTCTGTCGCCTTCGTGAAGATTTCCAGGCGTTGCTTGGAACGTCTCCAGCTCTCGGCAACGTTTCCTGAGAGCTGGAGTGGCTCTGGGGCTCTCAGCCTTTCTATGTCAGTGTGACGTCTTTGTCACTTCTGACCCAATGTAGCGTCAGATCAGCCACACACAACGAGCGTGCAGGGTGAAAAACGCGGTTTATTTGGCGCCCGCCCTATAGATCTCTGTGCATGGTGCATGGCTCTAATGTTGCGTCCTGGTTGCCGGCTCAACTAATACAAAGTAAGTCAACTACCGATACAATATGCTGTAGAGCTTAATGATCAGACGATTGATTAACTAAATTAAATAATAACTTTATTATTGTGTTTTGGAGACAATACTATATTGAGAAATTAAAGGCTGTTATCAAAAGTGAATCCCCTTTTAAATTTGCTTAATCGGGAATGTGGCTCGAAGTGTCGAACGTCAAAAATTCTCATCTCAAAGCTCGTTTAATTCTCTTTCACGCATTAAACAATTATAAAATGGCATCGCTCGCATTGATATGCATCAAATGCGGACTCAGCTTGTGCGTTTGAAAATGTAAAAGAAGTTAACATGACTGATTATAATGCCATGAGCTGTAGCACCATTCTATAAATTTAGGACATTTATAAAGCACAGCCACATCGCTGATTAAGTAAAATCCAAAACCGGGACTCACCTTTGTCATCGATAGCATTCAACTCGGCAGTATAATAATGTCATAAAATAAAAAATAAAAGAGTTAACAGTTAATTTTATCAATCACCCGTCTGATCGGTCAGTTTTATAATGCAGACAATGATCAGCTTGCTCTAAAGACCGCACCGAGGTACCTCTGATAGCTCTAAAATTAATATTAGTAAATAACAAAAACAATAAACCGGCATTTGTATATATATATATATATATATATATATATATATATATATATATATATATATATATATTTCATGATATATATATATATATATATATATATATATATATATATATAAATGAGGGGCTCGTTATTGTAGAGTTTAAAGGAGCAGACAGACTACGAGTCCAAGGCAAACGTTGGGTTTTCTTTTCTTTCATGTTTTGTTGTTGCTATTTGATAAGAATTAGTCTTACGGTGATTATCGGGATAAAGAATATTATATGCAAAGCGGAAGAAAAAACAACGCGCCGATGGTAGGAGTCGAGCCCATGACTTCCGAATATCGCGTCCAATGTTCTTCCAACTGAGCTACATCCTTTTTTTCTTTATTGCCTAATTGATTATCAGATTTTACACATAAAGAACATTACTCCACACATACGCGCGCACACACACACACACACACACACACACACACACACACACACACACACACACACACACACACACACACACACACACACACACACACACACACACACACACACACACACACACACACACACACACACACACACACACACACACACACACACACACACACACGCACACACACACACACACACACACACACACACACACACACACACACACACACACACACACACACGCGCGCGCGCGCAGAATATTAGGCGAAAAATACACAACATGGGTTAAAACCACGCATTCATTTCCATCATTCAGGACTAGCAATATACTTCAAAAAAGTATCTTCGATATCGGTGCTCGATACCCTGAAAATTTGTATTTCCAATACCGATACAAGATACAGAATTGAAATTAATTTTCGATACAGATACTCGGTAGTGTACGTCGATACTTCGATACATCACTTAAATCCCAACATAATAAAGGCAGCAATGTAATTAGCGAGGTAGGGACATTTTACCGTGCTTTCTAGAACATATATAATGCAATATTCCTATAACGTAGGTTTTATAAAAGGGCCTAAATAAACCTGACAGCATGGAGTTATTGGAGCTCCCATGTCTGGGCAGCTGGCTTTGCCAGAACTTCACATTCGATTGAAGCCATGATTACGATGAAGCGATCGCTTCCACAAGCGGAGGCAGCCTAGGGAAAAATATTTTACTAATGTTCTTCATACGAACCGAGCTTTGAGCACTTGGCTATGCATACAAATACACCCGAAGCTTTTTCTGTTGCTTTTCATTTCATCCACGCGTTACTTACTCGATGGCCCTTGCGTTTTCTCTGGGCTAAAAGGGCAACCTGCGTGCGTTTGGAGAACTGAGCAGTTATTTTGCCATTACTGCGATAACTGACTTTTTAAGCAGTGCATATTGCTAAAAAATAGAAGGCCAACGACAAAAATAAAATATAACCTTTTTATTATTCTGGAAAGAACTCGATGTGGCGTGCTAAAAGTGAGGCAAATGGTTAAAGCCTCTCTGCATATGCTCACGAGCTCGTCGCAGTGTTGCATTGTATGAAGATGCCCTTTATCAGCGGGTAGGAGTAAACCATAGCCGAATCGACTCAAGAATCCTGGAGGCAGATAGGAAACTCAAAGTTCACTAGTGTCGCTTGAGAACTAAAGTACACTTAGTGTAGATAAAAAATAAGTCTTCTTTCTTCTTTTTTTTTTTTTACAGAGAGTGACTAATATGGTGCCAATCAATTCGCAAATTAAAAATAAATGTAACAAATTTTCTTTTTAAGGTACAAAGAATATTTAGAAGTTTTATGCAAAGTTTGCTCAAATGTTCCTGACAAAAAATTGTTTGGCAATGCGTAATTTGTTGTTCAAACTTATGTGCTGGAAAATTGCATGAATAGTTTTTTGCAGAAAAAAAATCTAGTGGAAGCCCCTTCCCTGCGCAGTTACAAAGAATGGATTTGTTTTCAATCAAACGCTGTAAACCACAAGAACGGTGGTTAGCCGACTGCGTCATGGCCGACTGAAGCATTCGAATCTTGCCGCCAAGCAGAGCCGACACGCGAATCTCAGGAGTTTGGAGAAGGGTCGTGCATAATATGCTGCATTCGACATTACACTGAATACGCTGCTTGACGAGAAACAGACACCTCAGAAACTGACATGGGGGCGGATGGCAAAGGATGGGAGAGCGGCTAGGTGCACAGCAGTGTGCGTGGTCCCTACTGCGTGTTCGCCTTGCGTTTTCGTTTTGTTCCTTTCTTTCTGTGTGTCTGTTAGAGATTTAGAGACTTTGTGATATGCGCTCGGTCCTCACAAGCAAAGAACCTCGTGAGCGCCTATTTACCATTGGCTCCTTCAGTTTTAAAGAAAGAGAATCTGGAGATATGGTTTACGCTGAGGAGGCGGGGCATTTGGAAGGAACTCGATCAGGCGGTACTGCAAGCCGATCTGTCTTTGGACTAGTACTACTACCTGAGTGAGCGGTGTCAACCCAAAATCTTACAGTAGCTTCACCTTCTGCAGTTTTCTTTGGTATCGAGTACCGTAAGGTACACGATACACTAAAAATGTATTTTCGATAACCAATACTCTGATACTTTCATTTTCAGCACACGATACCTAATACCGATACACAAAATGTATCTGAAGATAGTATCGAAGATGTATGTATCTTCGATACTATGACTGCCATAATTTAAACAGCCCACCTTGTAACTCTCGTTACCCTCACTCCACTAAGGCTGGTTTGTTGGCAACTCGTCATCGCGGTAAGAGAGGGAGGCAGTCACTCTATTTCCAAAAAGCGACCTTTGTAGTCTTAAATGTATCTTGTTCGAGGATAGTGACACGTTATTAGAAAGAGGACTGTGGTGAAATGGGCAGTACGCGCTCAGCAACGAGTTCGATTGGTTCTATCATGAAACAAGATATCTCTTCCGATTTCTCCTAGTGCTCTCTTTTGCTTACTGTGTGGTGTATAGAGACAAGGCGGTGCACGCTTTATCTGTGGCGGTTACATTTGGGGCACCGAGAGTGCAAGAGACGACGTAGATAAGAATCTATGGCACACGCTCCTACAGCCGGGCCTTTTTTTATCCAACGAAGGCAGTCGTGGCCGCGCAGTAGCTACGCGAGCATTAACTGCCTCGCTATCCGTGCTGCACGGAAAATGGTGCTGTCGTGCAGGCACCGCCAAGAGTTGCTCGCATCCGGAAGCGCGCGCGACCCTTGGCGGTCGCGCTTCTGATCGATCACTCCCAATTGCAGCACCAGCTCGCATACAGCCGCCCTGCGCGGTGGCGCGGGACGACAGTCCGGCTTCCAAGGATGCGCGCCTCCGCGCGCGGCCACGGACGCGATATCCGCATCGCCCGCGGAGGATTAGACCCGTCGCGACATTCGTTGCTCGCCTCGCTGAGCACGCGGCCTGCTTGTCCCTTTCGAGAAGCTGCGCACACAGGTTCCCTCTGCTTTCTTGCCGCGTGAAAGCGACGGCGTGCAGTTACACGCTGGCTCGGAGGACGCTGTGAATGCTACACGGTTGAGGTATCATTCTTTGTCGCAAGCACGCAAAGGCAGCTTCTTAGTATGTCAGGATTCACTACCTGTTGGACGAAGCAGAATTGCGTGAACTGACTAGACAGTCTAATGCATGGGATTATCCATAAAGCGCACTCGTGGGATTTTTTTTTTTTTTCGATATTTTCGACAACGGCATTAATGCCTCGTCAAAAACTCCGAATTTACGGCATTGACTTTTTTAGTTTTAACCAAGCCACTTCCGTGATAAAACAGGCGTTGCGAAGAGAGCATGAAGTTATTTCCTTGTGAGAATTTTGTCAACACCGTTCTTGCCTCCTGTGTCCTCCAGCTGTACTCCCGCGTCCCCGCTCCTGGCGGCTATATACAAGCTACTGGTTTGGTTTGTAGGCTTTAAAGTTCAAAAGCCACTCAGGCTATGACAGATGCCGAGGACTCCGGAGATTTCAATCACCTGGGCTTCTTTTACGTGCACTGACATCGTAGAGACACTGACTCTACTCCGTTTCGCCTCCACCGAAACGCCGCCGCCAGTGGTCGGGTCCGAGCCCGGGTACTCCGGCACAGTATTCGGGCATCGTAACCACTGCGCCACCACGGTGCGGCTATATGCGAGCTGCTGCTGGGATCAGTAGTGATCGAGCAGAAGCGCAAAACACTCCAGTGTCTTATCACTATTCCAACATTGGACTGTGTGTTGAAGCTGTCATGACTGAAGAGTGCATAGTGATTCAGTCGACACGAAACTGCGCGCCGTCGTATACAGATATTATACAAGGCACAAACCTTCTGTCAATATTCCAACATTGGACTGTGTGTTAAAGCTGTCATGACTGAAGAGTGCATAGTGATTCAGTCGACACGAAACTGCGCGCCATCATATACTGACATTATACAAAGCACAAACCTCCTGTCACTATTCCAACATTGGACTGTGTGTTGAAGCTGTCATGACTGAAGACTGTTTAGTGATTCAGTCGACATGAAACTGCACGCCGACATTATACAAGGCACAAACCTCCTGTCGCTATTCCAACATTGGACTGTGTTGAAGCTGTCATGAATGAAGACTGCTTAGTGATTCAGTCGACACGAAACTGCGCGCCGCCATATACTGACATTATACAAGGCACAGACCTGCTGTCACTATTGCAACATTGGACTGTGTGTTGAAGCTGTCATGACTGAAGACTGCTTAGTGATTCAGTCGACACGAAACTGAGCGCCATAATATAGTGACATTAAACGAGGCACTAACCTCCTGTAAACCGGTATTGCATTACGTTCCAATTCCTGGACGACTCACAGCACTCGCCAAACGCTCCCCCCCCCCCCTCTCCCTTCCTTCCTCCGAGCGAGAAATTTTTAATGGAAAGAAGAGTCCTTATTTGAGTCTTTTTTTTTTTCCTGGGGGGGGGGGGGGGGGGGGGGGGGCGAACGAGATTAAACAAATTGAGCATAGCACCGTCCCCTGCTGACGTAAACGACCCATATGGCCTATGAATGCGCAAAGAAGAGAGAATAAATGAAGTTAATCACTTCAGAACCAAATTCTTGACACGATAGCAGGCACTCAGTAAATATATGCGCAAATTAATTGCGCACAAAGCAAATGTCACGCAATATGCTTTTTTTCAACGTCACGTCGTTATCATCGATCGGATCAGGCGTTGTTGGACGCATGTTTTGTATTCTTCCAGCTTAGAGGGATTAAGACTGCAGCTGTCATTATGCAAACTCCAATATAGCTGTATACTTGCCTTGTTGGCATGGCGGTCCTCTCGGAAGCCTTTAGGGGGCAGTATATATATGATCTGCAACGGATGCAACAGCAGCACGGACGACGAGGTGCAGCCTTGGCTTCCAGCCATCGCTACAGCGCATATATTGTGTCGACATCAGAATAGCAAAGAGGTGATTATACAGCAATTTCGCGGCAGTAAAGATGAGCACCACTTGTAATCTTCAACGCAGAAGATGGACGCTCTTTCTTTTTAATGGGAGGCAACAGATCAGGCAGAGTATAGAAAGGAAGACCCCTGTTGCAACAAGAGCACCATGTTGCAACAACCGCAAGAGGAATAGTCCAGTCCTCAAGAAAAGAACGAACATCCTTAAAGAAGGAAAGAATTAAAGACGTGCAATGAAAAGAGAGGTTTAATCTTATGAAGAACAAGTATTCATTAACTGCATCGCAATGACAGCTGATAATTATAGAGATGGAGGTCGTGAGAGTCTATACCCTTAGTCCCAACTGCAGCTGTTCACACGTAAAGGAAACGTGGTGACTTAGAATTGCGCCGCTATGACACAATAACCCTACATTGGCTCGGTTTTGGCTTCTGGGCCCCTCCTGGCCTATAGTACACATCGTGTGAGTCGTACCAGGTGTGTCTATATAGGCGTGGTTCGACACGTTAGTATATCTCCTGGGATGAAGGCCCGCTCATTTGAGCGGCAGTCAAAAGTATAAGGGAAAAAGATGTGTCGTCAAATACGGTTCCCCAGATGACCATGTCTACAACTGATGATAAGCCCGAATATCACGGGTTTATCCGTCTCTCTCTTTTAATTTTTCTTTTGCTGAACAGCTTCCTATAATGCTTCCAAACCGATATCAGTGAACGCTGGCAGCCCTAGCGCAAAATTGAACGATGAAGACGTTTCTCTTCAAGTTCAGCTGACTTGCAGACTTGCCAATTGAACAAGTTATGTGTACAGGGTACACATGCTCGTAAAGAAGCCTAAATTGGCGTCACGTACAGACCCCCTTCTAAGCATACGTCCGAACATAGACGGAAGGTGCGGCCGATGATGTATCGAGCAAGAACACGGAACACACGCGCAGCTAGGCAATCCCGCAGAGGATCAAAGGGGTGTCTCGTCCTGCTCGAGTGCCACTAGAAACAAAATTAGCGCGCGTGCTAATAGGAGCGGCTGCTCACGCAAAAGCGGGAGAGGAGACCAACCGCGTATAATACAACGGGCGTCCCATAGTAGATGGACCCCATGGCGGTAAGTACAGGGGCACGTGGAAGCCGCTGCGGCGGTCCGATAGGAAAGGCCTGTATGCGCCGGACGAATGGCGACAATAATTGCACGCTTTCTGGCCGGCCGTGCGCACCTCTTTCCCGTGCACATTTAATGGCGCGCCCGGTGTCGCCCCGAAATGCCCGCGTGCGGGGGGATGGATAAACGCCCGGCGCAATTACTGACCGCTAAACGGCTCGTCCGTGGCGCTCGGTCACGGCGCTGCCGCCGCTCGAAAGACCGCGTCGCACGCGAGCGCCGAAGGATGCGATGGAGGCCAACACGGCGGTGGTCGCGCATGCAGATCACGCGTCGTCGCCGCGGACGACGCTTCTATATAGCGAGTAGGAACCGGAGAGCCATCCATCAGGCGAGGGCCACCGCACGCGAGCCATGGCGGTTCGTAACGCGCGCGTGTGCCCAAGTTTGGAAACTGCGCGTATATGCATAATGTCTGAGAAATGCCATAGTAGGGGCTCGT
Organism: Amblyomma maculatum; assembly: GCF_055883805.1. NCBI lineage: Eukaryota > Metazoa > Arthropoda > Arachnida > Ixodida > Ixodidae > Amblyomma > Amblyomma maculatum. Next base: position 211,851,539 of record NC_139346.1, on the reverse strand, counting down.
TCGAGCACGCGTCGATCCGCTGATGGCTCGTTTTGAGGAAGTTGGGGAGACTTAAGGTGCCTGCGTGTAAAAGATGGTCCCGTTGCGGAGACGCAGTGATCACTGAGAAAGACAGTGGCGGAGACACGCGGCACATGGAAACCATATATACGTGCATATAGGTGCACGCCTACGCATGGACGTGTATACGTACAGGACCTATAAAGACAAGGCAAACAAGTTTGGATGTGCGTATGACGAATCTTTCCGGGAATGGAAGGCGCGCTTCTCGCACACATGAAGAACGGTGGGCAAAACAAAAGATTTCGGTACTTAGCGCGCACTAACTTCTAAACGTGCTGTCCTGTTGACTTTATATCTATCTGGTATGACCCACCACGCAAACTTTGCCGTTAGGTTTAAGGCTTGCCAGACTGTAGTCTTCTCCGAGATCAAAGCACAAAATTGCAAAGTGAGCTTCGGTGAACAAAAAAGCGATCGAAAAGGGATGAAATTTTTTTGAAAACTGCGCACTACAATCAATCAGACTTCCTGGGTTAACGTAAGTGTTTAGTTATAACTGATTATTTGTCCTATATTATTTAGAGTTTAAGAATGCTCGCGCCTTGAATTCTTAAGAGAGAAATATTTCAGCAGCAGGCTGAATGTGAGGCAGAACGCGACCTACTGTAACCCAAACATTTCTCTAATTGTATATACACACTGTTTTCCCTTTGCATGTATGGTAACTCGAAATAAAGCGAAGCTTTAAGCAGTAGAACCTGGTAGCATTGTCGTGTTCCGGTCTCATCACCTACTCAATTATGACAAAGACGATTTGACATGGCTGTTTTTTCTTGTTTGTTTACTTACCGTATGGGCAACACACGCGCACAAATCTGCTACAAACTGGAGATCTATGTACAGTTCCGAACCGACACTATCCACAGATTGAAGTAGATAACTTCTTAAACACAACCACGGTTCAGCAGAGTCGGTTGATAAGTGCCGGTGCGTTCTCCAGTACGCACCTGAGTTGTTATTGTGCCGCATATCCTCGATTGATTCGCAGGATGTTTCAAGAGCCTCCTGAATCTTGTATCTATCCTTTAGCGTGAAATTTTTCGTCTTCAATGGGGGCAGGCGAAAGCGGAACAATGACTCAGGTATTCAGCCTTCCTTCCACTACGGTACTTCTTTCTCTCTTTCGCTTTTTATAGCGACAGATGACGCAATCGAAAACTCGATCACTTTGTCCAGTGCATAACTCTGATTTTCAGCTTACCTCCAATAGGTCAAGCACCACGGCCAACCCTTAGCAACTAAGTCAATCCGCAATAACATCTGTGATAACCTATCTTGTTGCTAAAAACAGCGCTAACACGAGGCGAAGGAGAGAAGGGACAGCGTCGTGTCCTCTCTCTCTTTCGTCTCGTGTTAGCGCTGTTTTTAGCCACAAGAGCACGCACAAAGCAGCCCAACTTTCCACCCTATGATAACCTATCTTTGACCTTGGCTTTTACTGTTAATTGACCTCCACCTTTCATTTTAGATCATACTGCAGTCGAAAAGGCCAGCTTACGCCAAACTACTGGAATGCTCAATCAAGTGATGACTGATATCTTGTGTCATGTCATTATTCGTAAAAACATTGTTGGGGTTTAACCATGGCTTGAACCTAGTGACGGAACGAAAGCTGTGTGTTGCATCGGCGGCCTCTTAAACACCCGCGTTTTTTCTTTTCAATCCGTGGTTGTTGTTCTTTTTAAAATTTTCATTTAAATTAAGTTTTGGGGGAAGGAAACAATCTTGTACTTTTGATTGGCGTCCACGAAATTGTGAACGCCTACACTTAACCAGGTCAAGATAATAATAATAATAATAATAATAATAATAATAATAATAATAATAATAATAATAATAATAATAATAATAATAATAATAATAATAATAATAATAATAATAATAATAATAATAATAATAATTAGTTGTGAAATTTCGACCACCTGGGGTTCTTTAACGTGCACCGACATCGTACAGCACACGGGCGCCTTGCTTTTCACCTCGATCAAAAAGCGGCCGCCCGGCCGGGATTCGATCCCTCATGCTTGGGCACAGCAGCTGAGCGCATAAGACGAAGATGATTATCACAGCGTTCCTTTTGGTTGTGACCAACATTCGCCTTTATATTACACAATAATCGTCTAGTTAATTGTGATCATGCTCCTAATTACTAACATGCGCATCAGTACAAGTTTCTAAGACATTTCACTGTCAGTAATAGGTACGCACTCATTATAATAACTAGAACCACCGAGATTTCTTGGCCTCAAATTAAAAGCCTGCCCTACATTGATTAGAGCGGCATTTACTGCCTTAGACTCAATATTTCCTGCTCAAAAAGCCAAAATGAAATAAATTCAAAGGAGAGTTTTTTTGTACCGTTTTCTATTTCAAAGTGCTGCCACAGATATTTCCTGATGCAACAGATATATGTTTTCGGAAAAAATACATGCGTTTTAAATAGGTCGCAATAAACAGTCTCGAGACGAGGAAATCATCTAGCCCCGATGCATTTACTGCAAATGTGTATATGATTTTCAAAGGTGACACAACAGTCGTATTACGCTCCGAATTTTTTTCGGTGGATTGCTTTCCCGTGCGCAAACGCTGCTCATTCCGAAAAAAGACAGCCTCGCCAAACTGAAAACCCTTTATAGCTACAGGCCGAAATTTTCCTTAAGGTTCATGAAAATCGTGATGAAATGGCTCTAGCGCGTGATTACCGACATCGTGGACACGTATTAAATTTGCGGCATCAAAAGCGGAAGCATTGTCACCAGAAGCCACACATCCATTCGGGAGTATCGAGACGCTGAATATTGGCGGACTGTGCAACCAGATCTAGAAACTTCGTTTCACAAGGTGTCCCATATGATATACCTTCTTTATTCATGAACACAAAAGCGTCGGCGACTTTATTTAAAAGCAATAAACATGGTTAATAGCTGTTATAGCACGAGGTTATAATGATTAAGAAAACATTCTAGACGGCACTTTGGACCACTTAGGTGCGATGAGGCGAAAGCCATTATAGCGCGGTGGATCGTAGCCCTCCGTTACAGCTCCTCTATCTCCCTCTCTTATTTCACTCCCACCTTCCTCTTTTCCTTTACGGCGTGGTACATCTGCCCGCGAATTGTGACAGATACTGTGCCTTTTCTATCCTGTAAATCAATTTCAAAAGCCGCTGATGCCTGCTGTATTAACGCCTTCTAGACATCTGGGCCTGCTTCTGTTTGCTGTGTGGTGCGGCGTTCGAGAAAGCGGCATATGAAAGGCGCCGCACGGACGCCTGGATCTGACGCCCGGCGGGATCAGCTTCGTATATGCATGAATCGCCTGGTGACGCCATGACCTGTCGTGGCGGTGCATCGCACGCCCATTGTTGAACACAACCAGCATTTCATTGAACGCATCAAAGTTACCGGCGTTCTAGAATTCGTTTACACGAAATGAAAGACGCAATAACCGCAACTCACGGAATCCCGCTATCATCCTCACGGTAGACTATAGGGAATTATGAAGAGCGTTTCACGATCCGGGGCATGTCGTAGTTCGTTAAGCGCTGGACTGGGGATCCAAGGGATCCCCACACAATTTCACAACTTCACACAACTTTTTGACGGCGTTGTACGCGATGCGAGTGGACCGAGTGAGCACGCCTTTCCTCTGACCCAAAGCCCACGTATTCTATTGACATTTTGCGCGACGACTTTGGTGAATATTTCGACTGAAGTGCTGAAAAAGGATGTCACCGTGCCACGAAATCGATAGCTGCAGGCGCACAGCGTTGTGTCGTCCGGAGTGGTCGTGAAGAAGGAAACCGAGAGACAGTTGTGAGTGCGCACGACAGAAAAGACGGCTCTAACGTCTACTGAAAAAGCCGCGTATTTATTTGCTCTGCTCACGTGATCACGGAAGGTCCAATATGCAAGTACACATAGCAGTACGAGCCAGTCCACAAAACAGAAAAAAGAACTGAATGAAACCGAAACTGAAATAGAGAGATAAGGCTCACGATATAACGCACATGAGCCCCAAACCCATTAAAACATATATTCCAAGGCCCCGCCAGGCTCACAAGGCCGACAGGGCACACGAATACTTTAAGGGCACTCGCTCTACTGGCGGACCCGGTTAGACTTATTTGCACGGTCTTGAGCTTGGTATTTAATTTGAAGAAGTGTCGCTGTCACTTTATTCTTTTGTAGTTTCAGAAGTACGAAAAATAAAATTCAATACTATTTTTTTTTTTTTATCTATTGCTCTTGTCAAGACCAGCCATCATTTTGGGGTAGGGCTTCTCCACCGGCTTCAGCGCGCTGCGGTGAAGGCTACCTTAAACAACGCGATTGTTTAATCTAAAGGGTATCTGAATAGCTTTTGAAGTTCGGTGGGCTCAAATGCGGCAGCCGTGTACAACTAGCAGATAAAGCATGGCAATTATTTTTCCCTAGCATTTAAGTAGGGACCTAATTCTCGATTTCAGCGGCGGCAGCGTTCAGTCTTCTCGGCACACAACTACGCCGGGTCAAGGAGAAGCGACAGCATCGGCAGTCATGGTAGATTTTAAACCTAAAATGCTTTCTCGCAAAGAAAAAGAAGCCTGTGAAACTCGCGCTGCATTGCTGGCGCAATTCAATGTGGCACGACCAGCAGCTAAACGAAGCAACCGAAATCTAAAACCTGGCCATAGCTGACGTTCAAATTCTTTCGGCTTCTCCGCACAGCATATTGTTATGAGAGGAAGTCCAAACTTTGCATCGGCTATAGTCGGTGGTTGCAAAACCATTTTGAACGACAGAAGAAAAACAAAAAAAAAAAACAGAAATTTAGCATGCTTTGCCTACAAGCTACATAAGAACAATTAATGCTCTTCAAAATCTCTTCTCTTTCAAAGCTCATTTTTAATTATTTGCGACGAAAATAATTGTCGGTCTTTCTACCGGAGAGGGAAGGTGAATGCGAATAAGCCCAAATGTAATCGGCGGGTACTTTTAGATAAATGAAGGTAATTGCAAATAAAGAGACACAAATTACTGACTCTGTGGCAGAGGACCTGTTTCATGTGGAGAAGGAAAGTGGCATCTAATACCGCGATCGCGGGCAACCCATCGATGTTTACAACAGATTCAAGACTCAGCAGAACTAGCGTTAGGCCTTCTCGGGAACCACTTGCTTGCCAAAGGTGTAATTCAATCGCTCTAATATTCTATCTGCTCGTATTGTAGGGTAAATACATATTGCTGCATATATTGATTTCAAAATGTTTGCCCTTATTAGTAGCACTGTGGCCTGTAACTAATGCAGCATATTTACGACACCATTGTTTTCTCTTTCGTATACTGGAGTACCGGATATCAGGCTAAGCGATAAAATTTATTGTACACATTCGCAGTAACAAAAAATAGTATCACATGCGGATTCCACATGTTAGCGGCCTGAAAAATGAAAGCACCCTACAGAAAATATAATATTATTTTTGTTTGTCCTCAACCAAAACAAGGAATTTTCACCCTACTAATTTTTTACGCCTAGGATATTTATATATAGCATAATTATTTTCTACAATTTTAGCTTCACAGTACTGAAAACAGACTTCAAAATATTCCGGAAAATCTTCAGCATATCCGAATGAGCGATTTCTAAGTTAAGGTGCAGGAGATAAACGGATAAAATTACTTGAATGTCATTTTAAAGGGCGACAGAAGCGGTTTTAGAATTCAACTAAATTAAAAGAGTAGAACGTGTGAAGGATAAGGTTAAATCATGCCAAGGCGGTTTGCGCTAGCATTTGCATTAACGACGTAATCGCTGAATATAACTATTTCGGCATTCAGACTTGTCCGTAGTGCACGCTGATGAGTAGGGATGCCAATTATGACGTCATCCTAAAGGTGAAGAATTTCCAACGCAAAAGTGTTTGCTCTGGGGAAGAAGACTAACGTCAACGAGGGTAAAGGTCGCGAGGTGTTGTTCGGTGTGATCTGACAAATCAAAGAAAGTATAGGGCAAAAGCTGTTGATATTCGAAACGACACCCATAATGACATCATTGCCTAGTTTCCCCGCACTACAGCAATGCTTCAAAGAAAAGCCTGGGGATTTTCGCAATGTTCATAGTAGTAGACTACGTGATAGCCTTAAACGGTAGCGCGAAAACACTTCGTGAGCTTAATCTACAAGTTTCATATATTCTAATGCGTCTATCTCCGAAAACTGTCTAAAAAGCGTTCCAGCTTCCCTTTAGAAAATTTGTAGTTTTTGTTTCTCCACTTCTAGCAATAGTTTAAAAAGGGTCAAGGGAATAAGAGCATTAATTTCCCTGCTTTTTTGTTGCTTTTGCATTTCTTCCAAACCTATTTTAGGTTTTTCTCCTTTCTCAGTCGTTCCTTACTGACACGGGGGCTGCGAAGCTCTGCCTTCTCGTCGTGCTGGTTATCACAGCGGCTGAGAGAAATTTTGCAAAATGAACCTGGCGTGGTGTCAAGATTTTTTCTAAACGGTAATTACTACTTATTTTTGATTACTACAGTTGGTCCTTGGGGCAGTTTTTGCGGTGTCTACCCCATCAAATAATATATGGGGGTTCAGCGGTTCTGTTGTTTAAATGATTCATTGGCGTTTTGCGTCTTGTCAAGGAAACACCTGCCAGAAAAGCTGGTCATTCCTATACACTAAAACAATTGATTCATTACTTTTAGAATGGCACTTGAGGTGCAGTTTTCGCGCTACTTTGTAGGATTGCCTTTACTGAGGCTGCGGCTTATTTGCATCCGTACTTGTGTATTCTCTCACAGATTGCTTGCCTCGGGAGTTCCTTTTCCTCACCCACTTCATAATCGTTCTTGCCGAGATTAGACGCAAAACGAAGAGAAATAAATTTAAAAATCGACAACATGCTGTTAAGACAGCCCAAACAACAAAGCAACCAAGGCTTAGTTTCAATTGTTTACAGAAGTGAACCTGGCACAAAACTTTGCTGTTTGTGCTAATAATTATGTCAAGAGCTGAGCACATTATACAACCATAGGCATTTTTCTTAATAAACATGCGTGCACAAAGAAAGAACGCCAAGAAAAACGGCATTCAAATCGCTCGCGTGTGCCAATTTAAATACCATGAATGAGAGGCATGTGACGTCATTTTTAAATTAACTATAGAGAGCTCCACCGAAGTCGTTACCGTACGGTTTGGTCCCCATGTCGTGTATGTTCTTTTTGACAATGAAATATTGTTGTTGTCTTCTTTTTTTACGTTGCTAGATTTCCCCTGTCATACCCCTTTAGCTGACGACGGGGAAGACCAGGGTTAAGATGATAACGAGTTGGAATTACAAGCCTGTCCTTTACACGAAGGAACGCTGAGACAGTTTCTCGTTCATGGACACAATATGGAACAAGTGACATGACACAAGTGAAGGCATCTGACGCGCGTTTCAGATGTGTTCTTCGAGCCGAGGTACTTAGCTGGGCAGCGTGATCCGAAATGCGAATGCAATGCGTTTCGTTCCCTGCACTTCCCGCAGTCCATACCTCGAAACACATCATGTAAACGCGCGGTGAATAACAGCTGAGAAATTGTGTAGCTGTGCTTGGCTTTCTTTATGATCAGTGTTCGGTCATCTTTTCTCTGAAGATCTATGTTAGTTATGTACTCGCTATAGGTAATTTGATCGCTTGCGTCATACACGAACTATGGTTACGCAATGGCTGTATTGCATATAGGCATCGGCCAAATGAGACGGTTTGTTTTTTTATATAGTTGCAAGAAGGTTATATATCGCAGCTTGTTATTTTCGGTGCATTTCTGTGTAACATCACCAATGTTGTAATTATGATAGTCCAGCATTCAAAATACATCCAGACCTCTTTTCTTCCATCAAAGCCTACGGTTGCTCTGATTCTAATTAAAAGTGGTTACTTTGATAAATACCTCGTACTCTATAAGCAGTAAGCGAATTAGTCTATTCTTTTTATTTTTTCAAGTCTAAAAATTTCCCCTTCATATCGATCGTTGTAATGTGAGCATTTTTCCATGCTTCTAGTGCCCTTGAAGTGATGAGGCGTTGCGAAGTTGTGAAGTTTTACGTGCGCAATACCTCGTTCATTTATGCTTAACTCCTTCCTAACGCATTTAATATTTGGAATGGGATTCTGGGCACAATTCGCTAGATTCATGGTAAAAAAAAAAAAAAACGCTCATTTGTTTACACTTATACTTGCTGCTAGATAGGCATCCCATTCTATAAGAACCTCAGACAAGGACTACAAACACGCATCTATATAGGCAGACAGCAGTCAGTGCCGGCGGGTGTATATGTTCTGGGGGCCGACTCTCGATGGCTGTAACGAGCGCCAATAAAGGCCCTCGGAACAAGACTCTTGTCATCCAGGATGAGTAACAACGAAGCGATAAAACACGTCCGTCGAGCCCTTGGGACGACCTTGGCTGCTGTGCCACTCACATGCAAGTATAAACTGTTCAGATCGTCCCCGCGTATGCCGGCATGCGTGCCGGTTATGGGCGGCAACACACTTGCACGCTCACGGGCCTCATACGCTGTGCCAGTGACGGAGAACACATGCTCTGCGGAGCGATGCACGCCAGTGGAGCACGCAGAGTACACGCTGATCCAACAGAGAAAGGGAGGCCGGAATGCGGATGAGGCGGTGGCGATTAGCTGTCGCCGAGCGATTGAAGATGCCGCGTAGGATCGAGCTTGGCGGTCGAAGAGAAAGGAATAGATAAAGACGAGAGCAAAGGCCGGGATAAATGAAGACAGAAGTAGGGGGGGACCCACGATGGGAGTGAGCGGAAGATCAAAGAAAGAAAAGGAGGAAGTAAATAGAAAACTGTGCGGACACTTAAGCCCTGCCTTTAAGGGGACGCGACGGTGTTAATGGCTTCCGTGGCTGGCCCCCCTTGCGGATCCTTGTTTGCCTGCTACACTTTGCTGCTCGCTTAGTTACCAATCTCTTAATTTGTCCCTCTGTTATCTCACACATACTAATTAGCACACAGTGATAAGTTGCCATATAAATGAAGCGACACCCCCGAGTGGTTAGCGTGTGTGGCTCTCGATCGACGGGTCCACGCTTCTATTCCCAACTCACCCTCCATCTCTCAGAGGCCCCTCGAGCTAGAAACTACGGCAAACTCGATGTCATACAACATCGTGTCATCGCATAAACTGACCTGGAAAGTATCACCTGCCCAGGAGAAGCTCGCGATTTTTCGCTCACGACGTCGACGCCAGATGTTCGAGAATGGGACCCTTAATGCCGCTTCATTAATAAATGAATAATACAAAGAAATGAAAGAATGAATGAAGCCTTTATTTGAATGAAGGGATGGCTCTCGGGCGCTGTTTGGGTAAATAGGGAGTTAGGAGGGATGGGAGTGTAGCTTCATCTTCACGGTTCTTCAAGCTGTTTCTCGTTGCTTGCCATGCTGCCGATCGGCGCTCTGTAAGTCGACCTCTCTCACACTACTCGAAGCAGGGCACTCTCACTGACGTATGTAGCAATGGAATGTTGTATTGCGGTGCTTGATAGAATCTGATCTGCTAGGGTGGGCATGTCGTCACGTGGAATATGCGTAATTTTGTTTCTTCCTCTCGAAAACGATGCACATTGCCATATAAGATGTTTTAGGTCAGCTGTACATTGTTCCTGACAGTAGGTGCATATGTTGTGTTTGAGTGTTTCGTGTCTGCCGAGAAGCCGCTTGTCAAGTATGCGTGGTGTGTAGGCTACGTTTGTTACCACTTTGTTGAGAAATATATCTTGTGGTCGAGTGAGTCATTTCGTGTTGTCACACACCGGCGTTGGTATTGCTTCATATAACCTAAGTCTGCTGTCGTGTTTTATTTTGGTACGTACATAGTGCATCATCGCTCTGCCAGGGGAGCCTTTAGTGAGCATTGTTTGGTATGGATTTAAGTCTGTCGGGTTAGGCATGGAGTTGGGGTGTGGGCGTTGTACCTGTCAGCAAGCCCACCCGTTTGCGTAGCGCTCGCTTACGCGGTTGCGTTTCCCCCGTCCGTGTAAGTATGTCCCGTATGCGTAGCGCTCGCTTACGCGGTTGCGTTTCCCCCGTCCGTGTAAGTATGTCCCGTAGTCCATATAATTTGAACTTCTTTTCCCACTCCCTCATTCGCTTCAGCCTCTTTCTGATGTCGTTGGCCACTGCGTCGTCTGTAGTTGGTGCCGTCAGCTCTGCAATTGCTACGTATGAGACGGTTAAAAGTCGATAAACATGGAAATTATCTTTTATGGCTGCAGCTGTACGTCGTAATGGTGTTTATGGCTGCCCATATGACAAGCAACTCGGCGTCTAAAATTGTTCCTCCAGGTAGGTGGAACGTGTGCTGTCCGTTGTGTTGGGGCGCTGGCACACGCACCCATGCCACACTCGCCCTTTCATTATAATTGCAGCGTCAGTGTAGGTGTCTACTGTATTCAGCGGTCTTGTGAGGGCCGTCCTCTATTCTAAAAGGTGCCTAGCCACCACGTTTCGCATACTAATAGGTCATTGTGGCCTTAGTGCGGTTACCGGCGCCTCCAGTCCCCAGGGGCCTCGGAGCAATGTTGATTCGGTTGTCCCATGCCATGATCTGCTGCCCTTGGGTCGTGTTTTCCAGTCGGGATCGCATTCTTATTTTTGCTTCTCTTATAATGTCTTGTATGGGTGGTATGCTGACCAGCTTAAGCAGCTCTTCATTCCTTGTGTGCTTAGGAAGCCCAGTAATGATGCGAAGAGTGGCCCTGTGTAGCTTTTCGATGTCTTTCAGGTCGCGATCAAAAAACTCTTACACAGGTGCCCCGTACCGAATCCTGCCGACAGCAACCGCTGCAGACAGTGTTTGGCACGATTCTTGCCGGGCTCCACCATACTTGTTTGAAATCCGGCGAATCATATGCAACATCGGAGTCTAGTACGCTGCAATGTACGAATCGATTTACGAGGACTGTTGCAATAGAAATCTGTACCCCAAAAATTTTTATCTGCCCGGTTGCAGACGTGATGTTGTGTTCTCCAATATGCAGTGTAATCTGTTTGCTTTTTTTTTCTGTTATTGTTTTTTCGGGGGAGGGGGGGGGGTCGTGGAATTCTTACCATCTATGCTTATGAGTTGTGTCTTTTCATGCGACAGCTGTAATCCCAATGCTTCTAAGCTGTAAGGCTGAAAATTGGTTCTTGCAGCTCGGTCTGCATGATCTCTTCATTTTGGTAATCCACTGCTTCTGTCCATATGGTGGCATCACCTGCGGAGATGGTGAAGCGGGCCGAAGTGTCTCTCTCGAGCGCTTCTGCTACGTGGGTCATGCATGACCAGGTTAAATAGCAAAGGGCAGAGGATAGAGCCCTGGGGCACGCCCCTATCCAAGTAATAGGTTCTGGGGCTCCATCCAGAAGCTTTGCTATGAAGCCTAATAGGTCTGCTTTGAAGGAAGCTGCGTATCCAATTGTATGCTTTTTAGCTGGGATATCTCTTTGCTAATTCTTGTAGGATTACCTATTGGTTTACATTATCGAATGCTTTACGAATATCAACCGCGAGGATGTAATCTATTGTCTGTTTGCGAGACCTGTGGTTGATTACCCTTTGGAGCAGCCAAAGGCCCATATTCGGCCGGAATCCTGCATGTGCCGGATGCAACCCAGGCTGTACGTATTCGATGTAATGCTGTATTCTTGTGGCTGTCATTCGCTCAATCAGTTTGCAGATGGTTGACGTGAGAGCTATTGGCCTTAGGTTCTCTGGTTTTGTATGGTCCTTCCTTGATTTCGATGTGGGGTAGATCAATGATAGCTTGAGTGCATCTGGCACCAGTCCAGATCCCCATGAATCGTTTATGATAGTCAAGAGCTGATCTTGGGCTTCGTCGCTAAGGTTTTTGATCTCCTGCCACGTTACTCCGTCGTGTCCTGAGGCCGATTTCGGTTTGCCGTGGGCTAGTGCTGCCAATAGCTCGCCAAATGTAAATGGTTTTTCAAGTCCCATTATTGTGTTGTCAGTCGTGATTGCCGGCAATGGGGGGTGGGTATCTCAGAAGCATGCGAGAAGAACGTGTGGATCACCTTTTCCTCGAGTGCAGCTGGGTTCTCGCGCAGGAACAGCTCTGCCAACGGTGGTGCGCTTTCCTTTTTCCCCAACAGGCTTGGTAAATTTCTCCACAGCTCTTTAAGGCCGGGCTCGTGGCCGAGCGTCGCACAAGTGATGTGCCATGCATCTGTTTCGAGCTGTTGTTGGTACTCCTTGATGAGTCGATACTGGCGCTTAAGGCGAATGAGACCCCGGTGGCGCTTTTCTTTATATCTGTCATGCTGTGTAAGGATGTTGACCTTTCGCCACAAGTTGGCAAGGTGCCTATCCATGTGTGTGGTAGTGTCGTCGCATATTATTGTGTCTCGGAACCATGGCCGTGCTTCCGCAACCGTGGCACCGAATTGCGCGAAGTCCATGAAGTTGCCTCCAGTGACTGTCCAAAACTTTTCCCAGTCGATGACAACCGTTTGCCTTTTTTCTCGAATCTTTTTTCGGTTAAGAGTGATCGAAATTGGTAAATGGTTGCTTCCCCATGTTGTCTGTTCGCTTCCCATTGCCTGATGAATCCTGGTGTGGTCAACCCCAACACACCAAAACGCCACTGACTCAAACGACAAAGACTCATCAGGTGACAAAGGTACTTACCGCACAAGACTCGGGGTATGCGCAAATGCTGAGCATCATGAGGCAAGAGCGACACAACGAGACACAGCATCTAAAAAAGAGCCTGAGGGTCGAGTTTCAAACGATAACAAACGCGATACGGACTCAGGTTGAAGCAATTTTTATAGAGTTGCACAAAAGTATCCAACACCAAAATGATGAGCCAAAAACGACGTAAGCCCGCAGAAGCGCGATAAGAGTGATACCAATGTGTCTACAATGGAACTGCAGAAATTTCACGCAGGCTGGACCTACCCTAAGGGAACAAGTAAGAAAATTGAAGCCTCTGGTCATCATTTTCCAAAAAACAAGAGGGTCTTGCACTGTTCGGGGTTACCGTACATTTCAGCAGCCTACCATACTTCGTCAGAACAGAGGAAACCTACATGCACAGGCTCAAGCTGCTCTCTTTGTCAGAAACGAATGTACAGCGACCCATTTACAAATTCCTGACCTAATGAGTTCAGGAAAGTAATCACAGTTTAATTATGTCCTCCTGCACAGCGGCCCATAGCGGCAGTCTCCGTGTAATATAGGCCCCTTACTGGCAGTAATAATACCGACTCATACGAGTGGCTCGCCAAGGTCCTGCCCCTGGCAGGAAGCCTCCCCATTCTGATGGAAGGAGACTTCAATGCTAAGCACCCCAACTAGGGGACGCATGCCACACGACACTGTAGAAATGTCTGATCAATGCGTATACAACACCCCGGACACACCAACGTGCATAGGACTACACGCCCGACAACAAGATACGACACCCGATATAAAGAAAGAAAAATGTAAATGTAAATTAGTGTTTAGGAAAGGAAAGGCGCAGTGTGGACACCTGAAACGCACCGTAAGGAAAATGAGGAAGGCTGCATGCAAAAGACGAAAAAAAGAAAGTAACAATTTGCTCTTTTTTTCTTGATGCATACGGCCAAAAAGTATCCCTTTTGTTTTTGCTTGAACAAACCACTAAGCTCCAAATATCGTATGATTATGTTAAACAGGACCTGTGTCGCGAGGCATTCTTTTATTCCTACAAAACGATTGCAGCTTGTCAGTCTCTCTTTCTAATACCTTAACGGGTGATCTGTTTTGTTCAGGATAATGTTTCAATGAATCCCTGCCCACTGCAGGCTCCATGGAAATGAACAGGCCGATGTTGAAGCGAAGAGCGCTGTATGAAGAATGCTACGGCAGCTTGCTGGACCTAGCCAGACGTCCGACACATTCGTCTAAAAAGGCTCGATGGAACATTGAAATTTTATGTTCCCCATGATATTCCGCGTCATCATGCCTGCTTGGCACATAAAGCCACGTGCCTGCTTGGCACGTGGCTTTCACGCGCAGGTACTTACATTTAATTGGACAGTTGGACTCCCCGGAATGTTTAAGTTGTGGCATCCCCGAGACTGTGGAGTGTGGACCATATATAATTCGTGTGCCCAGTGTACGCGTGTAAAAGAAATGTGCTAGCCGCTTAAAGCTTTTGGACAAGAGGCCTATGTCGGAGCAACTGCTGCTGGGCGCTTAGCAGGGCAAAGGGAAGGGTGTCCAGGCAGTGCGGGCTCTTTGCCGTTCTTTTTTTTTTTTTTTGTGCACTACCGGACTTCATTCGCGCTTGTAAAGCAAGCTGCCGTGCCTGTATATATATTTCATACGCCTTCTCCCACATCGTCACCTATCATGACCGTCTTTCTTCTCCCCTTCCCCAGTGCAGAGTAGCAGGCTAGATTTTAATCATTCTGGCCAACCTCTATGCCTTTCCTTTTAATAAATCCATCTATCTCTCTGTTTTGTTGCCGCCGCTTCCCAGAACCCTGTAATGGTCTCCAGAGAACAGGCGAAAGGCTACTTCCCAAAAATTTTACAATACGACACAATACACTACAATACAATACAGAGTCTGATGGAGTTGCAGGTTGCCTGTGAGAAGCGACCTTCTCGGACATTTTTCACATATTCTGGACCTGCCCATCCAGTTTCCACCCTTCTCAGTCCTTCATCAGCCATCCTTTTAGGAAGGCCTGGGAGGCGGCGCTGCTCAGCTGTCAGGACCTACGGTCCGAGCGGACCTTGGTCGCCCGGGCGCGAGAGGCGTTAGATGGTGCTCCGGAATAGGAGCTCCACCTAGATTGGTGAGGACCTGGGCCCAAATACTTCCTTGCAGAAAATAACTAATAAGTGTTTGCCACCACAACCTCATCATTTCTGCGAGGAAAAATATTTTGCGAAGAAACGGGCGCTATACGTAAAGAAGGACGTTACGTAATTCCCAGCCAAGCGTGTCTTACGAATGCAATAAGATTTTACCTTGCTGGAACGTGCAAACGACAGGAAACTGCGCGCAGTGTGCCCGCTTGGTAGACAGCTGCACGAAAGAAAATATTGGCTCCTCTTTTGCCAGCACACCGCCTTCGTTGCATTTCCCTGTCCACAAGATGTCATCGAAACAGCCAGAGACATGAAAGAAAAAAGAGGGAGGAGTGTGTATGAGTGGCGATGAGATGCGAAACGTATCCTTCTGTCCCAGGTGAAGACTTCTCAAACCTCTCCCATTTCCCCGGCTTTCGTTAATGGGCGCGCTCTCTCACACGCACACCACACCAGCGGGCCGTGGCGGCGCGAGACGTTGACGGGTGGGTCTTCGGCGGACGCTCAGGCACTGCAGGCGGCGCTGGGCGATCGACGGCCGAGCCGCTCGAAGTCAACGGGGGTTCCGAGAGAAGGCGTGTACGTGCAGTACGCGTGTACGCCACAGAGGCGGTGTGGTGGCGACGACGACAACGTCCTCGGGAGGGAGGGCCCGTCATCGTCGTGCGCGCGCGCTTGTGCCCGATCATCAGCGCTCCATGATAGCGTATGCGGCGGCGGCGGCACGGGCGACCTTTGACACTGGGCTCGGTCGCGTTGCTGGGCGCAGCAGCTGTATCCTTTTCGGCGACACACGGCGGTGCACAGCATGAGGCCCCAATCCGTGACCCGACGGGGGGTCCTCCCTCTTCCTTGCGATCTCCGACGGCGACCGTATGCCAACCACATATACGACGGCGACGACCAGGACCAGCACTGGCTGCTCTCTGATGGATGACGACGCCGGATGCAGCGGCTCGCAAGCGTCCTACGGTCATTCAGGAGCCCCCCCCCCCCCCCCCCCCCTTTTCCCCGACCGGCACGTTTTTATTTTTCCGTGTCTTTTTCTTTTTTTCAGTATCCCATTCACGTGCGCTGCGCCACCTTGTCCGGAGCGCTTTCATTCACCGTGGTGTTGAGATCGAGAGCGCGTATATGTATTGCCCATCTGAGCGTTTCTATTTCCTTTTTCCTTGGGAGCAAGGCCGGGGGGTCTTCCGCCGCTCTGCCATTGATTTTCGCCCGAATCGGGCGTTAAGTAGTCCAACGGCTTTCACTATGGGGTGTGGTGCCTGCGCCTTGGTCGATTACCGAACGGATGGGTTCCGCTGTTTTCGCGGGGATTCTTCATGTCCCCCTCGCCCCGATGGTAATGGGTAGAAAGCGAATAAATGCCAGAGAAAAGAAGCCTTCCGAGGAACTCGTTCTAGTATAGTGGCGATGCCTAAAGAAAAAAGCATGTTAGAAGGCAAGCAGAGTAGAATGGTGTACGCACCCATTCACAATCCGCTTTTCCTTCTCTCGAATTTTGACGCTCAACGTTACACTTAAAATAAGTATTGGCTAATTTAATGTGTGTTTTAGAAGAATCTCATTAGCTTTGTCTCAGCTTCTTGTGAGGCTGCGCTGCATGAATTTTAACTAAAACGAAGAAAAGGAAATCGACGACTCTTCTGGCGCTCGCATGAGTCGTGGCGCGATGGAGTCATATATTGCAGGTTGTGTCATCCGTAACATGCCCACGTTATCGACGCGAGCATGTTAGCACAACGAGCTGTCAGAGCTCTTAGTTACACTGAAATGACCCAACCAAGCCATGCAAACGTCTTTACCACAACAAACAATTTGCTCATCATTGTCATTATTGTTATGTTACATCTACATACAGTGCAACTTGTCGACAGAGAGGCCGAGGATTGCATACAAACAACCAGGCTTACAACCGGGCTTACAAATGGAACATATTCATGAATTTTCTGCCTTTAACGTGATACTTCTCGAGTTTTAGTGTCCCAGCTGTTGCTCTTTTTCTAAACCGTACTGAATGAATCTGCTGTTCGGGTTCGCGATTCGTAGTGCATGAAATCGAGGTTTCAAATTTTACTGTGTTCTCCGGCTCAGATCAAAGCAAGCATTATTGCTAGCTGGGATTGTTGGGATCCAGTGTTTTAACAAATGCGGGAGCGTCATAAGGATCCCGTTTCGTAGAGAATCTAGTGTCGTTGCCGTCGGCGCCGTAATTGATAGCTGTGAGCGAAAAATTCTGTTTGAATAAAATTCAGAAACAAGGTGAAAGTTCTGGCTTGCCAATGGAGAGTAACTGAGCTGCAAAGAAAATTGAGTTAATTTGGTTCTGGGTGGAATCCGAACCCAGGACCTTCGAATTGCAAGGTGGACATGCTACCCAGAAGCAACAAGATCTTTTTTTTTTTTTTTTTTTTTTTTAAAGTGCAGTTGGTACAACGCCGAAACTTATGGACCCTCGTTTTTGCAAGGACATCCACAAATCGAATTCGCCTTCTTCAATACGTACATCGTTAAGCTTGTGTACACGTTCAACAAAATAAGGCCATACAGGGTGAGCGTTAGCGCTGTGCACAGCTCGTGACCGCCATATCGCATGTAGACCAAGCTGGCAAAAAGCATATCAAATGGAATCATCTCGCCGTTATCGAGAAACCGAATGCCTCTACAGGGTCCCAACAGTCTAGAAACACTTGTTCGACACTCTCTGCTTTTCGTACACAACAGGCAATTTGCATACCATGGCAGAAAAATACCGCTTCCTGGAACCGGCCCCGCATTGGTATGCAGTTTGAAGAATGTTTTAACTCCGGGTGAGACCATCATTTACTTAACACCTTTCAGTCCATCCGAGTTTCCTTGCCCTCCAGTGTATAAGAACCTATACATCGGCACCGGAAATATTAGGTTTGCTATGCCTGGATAAACTATAAAGGGTGGAAGAAAGGGGGGGTCTGATCATCGTGAGGTATTCCAGTAATCTAGTGATGAGCGCACAGGCCGAAATCTGCAAGCACTGACAACTTCCCCCAAGCGCGTGCTAACAGTGGACATCCGATATTCTTTAGAGACGAAAACAATTATGCATGCGAGGGCAAAGGAAAGGCATAGGTGCAAAGTGTAAGAAGAAACGAGTTATTTTCATCTCTGAAAAACAAAAATTGGCGAGGTTCAGCTCTTCTAAACCTGAATATTGCCACGTGATGGTGACAATGCCGTAGATGAGAAATGACCATGCAGAAGACTGGAATCAACTCTTTGTTGGGCTGTCTTGCGCTTGCAAAAGAACTAAGAAAAACTGCGGCGTCGATAGCAGCAATCGTACTTGGCGGTCCTCGGACTACGAATATCAGTTGCAATCGGCAGTGTTCAATTTAAAGTACGCTCTGAAATATATAGATAAGCCAGCCAGGGAATACTGGAGTAATACTGGAAGTCCAGAATAGTCGTGCTCGCCTGCTATCATTCCAGACTAATATCTGATCATCCCGTGCTACAAAGAAAGTGATAAGGGTGCTTCTCGCGATACCATGCATGAAAAAACAAAGTGCACAATACCTGTCCGTGCGCTATACAAACACAGTGACAAGGTCGCATGCTGGCGGCTGTTGAAACAACAAAAAAAGAAGAGCACTGCAGAATCTGCATTGGAGTAATGCGAAAGCACGGATGCTGATGTTGGTTGCTTCTGGTTGCTTCTGGTTGCTTCTGGTTGCTTCTGGTTGCTTCTGGTTGTTTAATTCACTTCTTGTTTACAAATTTTAGTCTTCGGTACATTCACATTGGGCGCCAATCCCTTGCTTTGCCCTTCTTCGGCTCTACTACTGGTTGCGTGACGTCACATCCTTTACGTCACATTAATTCACTTCTTGTTTACATATTTTAATCTTTGGTGCATTCAAATTACGCGCCAATCCCTTCCTGTGCCCTTTTTCGGCTCTACTTCCGGTTGCGTGACGTCACATTCTTGACGTCACCTTAATTGACACTTAATTAACTATTTTAGTATTTGATACATTCAAATGTGGCGCCAAGCCACAGGATAATGAGGCCATTTTCGCCTTTACTTTTAAATTGTTCGCCTCTAATTAATTACCAAATTAACTTATTGGCCTAATTATTTTTCGGGCACAACATTACGTCACCCTCTATTGATTGACACAACTCATTAACCCAGTTCAGCTCAGTCGTGTCTGACTCTTCGTGACCCTATGGACCATATCACGCCACGCTTTCCGGTCTCTCACTATCTTCCTAACATCACATAACCTCATCTGCGGCGCCTTGAGGATGCCATCCAACCATAGCGTTCGCTGCCTACCCCTTCTCCGGTGACCCTCAACCTTTCCGAACATCAAATCTTTCTCCAGTGACTCCTCTCTTCTCATCAGATGACCAAAGTATAGCTGAGCTTTAACTTTATAATATGACCCTCCACTGAGCAGTCAGGGTTTATGGTCGACAATATCGACTTTTTTGATCTTCTGGCCGTCCAAGGAACTCTCAAGAGTCTCCGCCAGCACCACAATTCAAACGCGTCAATTCTTCGGTGGTCAGCCTTCTTCACAGTCCAACTCTCGCATCCATACATCACAACTGGAAGGACCATAGCACGAGTTATACGGATCTTGGTTGGCAGTGTAATGTCTCTGCTGTTTACTAGGCGGTCAAGGCTAGCCATGGCTCTCTTTCCCAGAAGCAGGCCCCTTCTCTTCTCTACTTCTTCTCAATTAGTCACAACTGCTGCGGACATATTTCGCGTGTTTTGCATCTAATTGATTACCTAATTAACATATTGGCCTAATTATTTTTCGGACACAACATTAAGCCCCCTTCTATCGATTGACACCACTCATTAACCTCTATCTCTTCTCAATTACAACTGCTGCGGACAACCATTACATTTTTGTGTAATTAATTACCTAATTAACTTATTGACTTAATTATTCTTTCGGACACAGCATTGCTTCACCCTCTATCGATTGCCACCACTCATTAACCTCTACAACTTCTCTACAACTGCTGTGAACACGATTTTGCTGACGTGGTCTGCGGACGTTGTCTGCGGACGTGGTCTGCGAACCCGGTCTGCGAACGCGGTCAGCGGACAGAAATCTGTGAACATAGCGAAGTAATCCTTTCGCATTAATAAGGTTCGAGCAATATGCAACGAAAAGTTCTGCTGTATATATATTGATAAGTGGCGCTCACAAGCAATGCGATTAAGGCAGTACGATGGTGACGAAGAGAGCGAAGAGCGAAGGCACGAGGGCTGGGAAACTGACCGTTCGCTGACCGTTCCGCAACGCCCTCAAGCCTCGTAAATAAATTAGTTTTGTCAACCGCTACTTCGTATCATTTCGTGCTAGGTGCTTCTTATCGATCCTGGACCTATCAGCCAGCCGTAAGAGTCGCTGTCTGGCCGCTCTGTCGCCATCGCTGCCCACTATGAATACCTCGGGAGGAAACGACCAGCTGCGGGGACGTCTCGGAGGAGCCATCGACATCCACGGGACTGCCGAGAACAGATGTGTACTGGCCGCATCAACGTGAGCCACGTACGTCTTGTGGAACATCTGATGAAGATGTTGAAGAGTGGCTCACACTTTACCAACGAGTGAGTGTATAACCGCTGGGACACGACCATGCCGCTGGTGAATGTGGTTGTCTTTCTCGCCAGCACTGCACTCCTGTGGTTCGAGAACCACGAAGATTCCCTTACCACTTGGGACAATTTCATGGAGGAACTAAGAAAGGGCTTCTGGGACTCCTTGTTGCGCAAGAAAGAGGCCGAGCAAACCGTTGCCCAAAGAGCCCAGCGGCTAGGTGAGACGTGCACCATGTACAGTCGTGCCTCGTTAATATGGACACTTTGGTTCCCGACCAAAACTGTCCATAAAGCGAGTCATCCATAATAACGAGTCATGAATAAAAACAAAAAGGATTTTATTTAGAAAAGAGAATTGTAATTAACGACTGCTTTTGTACATAACGGTGTGCACTGGACTCCAAATTTCACAGAACACCGGCACATTTGAGTGCATTATCCTTGTCATTGTTGTCTTCGAAAAATTGTAGTGCAGCCTGAAGCGACTCGCTTACCATGACACCCGTGATGCTGGGCTTTGTGTTGGTCGAACTTTCGAGCACGAACTCCCCACTGGGCGATGAATCAGCGTCTGATTCTCTACTCACCGCCACTTCCAAAATGTGCTCTTCACTGAGCTAAGTAGCCGCTAAGTAGCTGTTTGAGATTCTCCCGAGGCGAGGAAACAGCTGAGCTGTCGATACTAGTCCCTCGCAGCTTGGATTGACTGAGATGGCTTCTGCCGCTTGTATTCACAGATTTCTTCGCGCCTACATTCAGCTCTGTTCTTTTGCGTTTAACTCCCGCCATGCCAAAAGCCAGACTCAAGTTCAGGACTACAGGCTCCTGATGCTGTGCACTTTTTTGCCTAGTTAACCTTTCTGCCTTTCCGTTCTTCTGATTCTTTCTTTTTTTGCCTTGTACTGTTTCTGTAAGAAAGCGTAGGAGTCAAGCTGGCAAGCTGCTATGCAGAGGGCAAATCGAACATCCCATCTTCTTGGCGCCGTTTTTATGTGTTCCCATAAAACAAACACTGCAAGCTGAAGTACAGTTTAGAGCGATGGCTAGCCGACTACGAAGAGCTCAGACCTTGTCAAGGCCGCATCGTTGACTCAAAGCGGAGCCGACATACGGATCGCCTAGTGGGCAAAGTTTGGCCGTTCGACAGCGCAACAAGGATGAAAACCAGGAGCATGAGAGGGAAGCGCGTCCAGGACGGGACGCCCGGTCCGGGTTGCGTGTTCGTACGTCGCCTCTTTTGTCGCTGTACTTTGTGAGCGTGTCTTAACTCTCACCGAAAAGCGTTAACGGCTTCATGGAACACACATTGCGCTTTGGGAAAGAAAACTTCAGTTCCCACCGCCACTGTAGGCACTTGTCTTTCTTCCTGTCATTTCTTTTTTACGCTTTTACCGGCCACTCTGTTCACGTTCAGCAGAATTTATTGCAACCACATGTTGCTGTTTTCCCGACTGCGGCGGCACTTCCGCTGCACCCAGAAGCCTCCTGGTTCCCCCTTTCGGGGTCTTTCTTACGCTGGCCCTCGGTTTGCTGTGTACGCTCCTCTCCGCTCTTGCGCTCCCCCCGCCCCCTTCCTTAAAACGGCGACACGCCGGCTTTGGTTCTTCCAACCCCACAGGACTCGTTCAGGCATCCCGCCGTATCGGCTGTCGCGTAGGTTCGCGGGCGGCGCGCCCTTCTTTAACTTGCGTTCGGACTACTCTGCTTTTTTTCAAGCACTGTCCATATTAACGAGACAAAAATACATGGGCCCAAGTGGGGCGCGTGAATTCTTCCCCTGTCCATTGTCCGGACAGCGAGTTTCCATATTAACGAAGCATAAATACATTGAAAGGTTTCGTCCCCAGAAAAACTGTCCATAATTCGGGTCGTCCATATTAACGGGGGTCATATTAACGGGGCACGACTGTACATAGAAAAAGTGCTTGGGCATTGCAACACTTTTAACCGTGCCATGTCAGAAGAAGATAAAGTTGGCCACCTTCTGAAAGGAATTGCTGAAGATGTGTGCAATTTCCTCATTACGAAAGAAAAGCTCGCCACTTCTGACTTTTATCATTGCAGGACATTTGAGGCGTTAAAGACTCGGCGAATCGCCCCCAAGTTCAATCGTCTTTCCAACGTCCCAACCGTTTCCAGTGTCGAGAGTTACAACCGTGATGACATGGCGTCTTTCATCCGGTGGATGGTCCAAGAACTGGCCCAGAAATTCCAGCATCGTATACCACCCACACCGCCTACCATGAATTTGCGCTTCAGTTCCCCCTTCGCTGCCAGGTTCTCGTCTGAAAGATCAGATTAACACCGGTACTACACCGCCTACCCGACACAAACCTTATCATGTGTCCTCAGCAGAGCGAAGAGTAATCAACCAACAAGTACGCGACATGCTGTAGAAATGCGTAATTCGGGAGTCATCTAGTCCGTGGGCGCTGCCCCTGTTATATTGGTGCGCAAGGACAATTCATGGCGTTTTTGAGCCGATTACTATCGATTAAATGCCGTCATGAAAAAAAGACGTCTACCCTCTTCCACGTATAGACGACGCCGTGGATTGTCTTCAGTATGCGTCGTACTTCTCGTCAGTGACGGGGTATTGGCAAATACCCATGCATCCGTCGGACCGGGAGAAGACACCATTTGTTACACCGGATGGGTTCTACGAATTTAATGTAATGTCTTTTGATTGTGTAATGCTCCAGCTACATTTGAATGGTTCATGGACACTGACTTGCGTGGACTTAAGTGTGTGTGTGCGTGCGTGCGTGTGTGTGCGCTTGTGCGTGCGTGTGTGTGCGCGTGTGCGTGTGTCTGTGTGTGTTTGTGTTTGTGTGTGTGCATTGCACAAGCTGGGTTCGTTCTGAACTGTGAAAAATGTCATTTTGGTGAACGGCGAACCCTTGTGTAAGGGATCGTCAAGATGCGCGCGAAGACGTCCATTGCCCCGACGACAGAAGTCGACAAGAAGCGGCTGAGGGGAGCGTGCCCCTAGCGCCCAGACAGAGGGGCATTGTTTGGTTAATTCCCCTCGAGACTCTCAATGGGAAGTGGGTGCCCCTCTGGTTCGCGTTCGAAGAAAGGTGCCGCGAAACGTCGGCACCGGCCATTAATCACTCCCGTGTCGGGAACTGGTATCGGTCAGCTAAGAAGACAGGCGTCGTCTGCGGATGATTAGACGGGTTAGGACCGAAGATGCGTGGGAGAGAACATCTTCGCGAGTTCCCACAGGGTCAGTTCCCACTAACCTTTAAAAAAAAAAGAAGCGCCATGGGTCGCCTGCCTGTATTATTGCAGTGCGGTAGCAGCGCATGCGGAGAGTGGTGACCGGGCACGGGGCGAGGGTGAATTTTCGTGGCCCCAATCAAGCCGCTTATGGCCAGCGATTGGATAGCTCAGGCCAAGGGGTGTGAACCCGAGGTGTAAACGAAAGTTGCCGAAGGTTCGTTGGTTGTTCTTGGTTGGGTCCTGTCTTAGGTCGGTACCCTGCACCATTGGCTCTGCCGAATTTGGGAGTCTCTCCCGGAAAAACAGGCGAACTAGTTCCAGTTGTTTGCCATGGCTTTTGCTATCCCGTACAAATGTACAATGTAAATATTTTGTGCATAAAAGTCACAACTTTATGGGTCAAGACCCTTCTGTCTCACCCAAGATATCCGTTCCTGACGGAGGAGCCCCTCTGCCCCGGCGCCTGCCTGGAAACGAACCTCTTCGCGCCAACCCCTGGTTGGGCGGAACGGCGGTTAGGAAATTTACTGGCGCAGTCTCTACGAATCAAGTAGAGACAAAGCCAGCGGAGGAGACTGAAGGTGACGGCAAGCAAGCTCCATTCATCGGAAGCAAAGGCAGCTGCAAGGACCACAGCAGTGTACCAGAAACGCCAGGCTGCAGGAAAAGCAGCGCTTCGGGTTGAAAGGCTCCCCGGTCTCCGACGAGCCAAAATAAGGCGGCGACAACGAACATAGGACCAGCGGCATGCGGCAGCTCATCTCAAAGTGCGGTGTAAGTGGAGGCGGACGCCAACATCATGGAGCCAATAATGTGGACCGACGCATCGAAACCGTGCGTTTCTTCAGTCGCATTGTTCGCGCCTCTGTGTGTGTTCGAGCCGGTAGGGTAATCATGTGCTAGGTGATGGCAAACCAGCTGGAAACAGAGAAGGCGCGCTTAAAGGAGCTTTTGGCTCAGCTCGCCAAAGTGAATGGAGGGAAGGCACTTCTCTACGAGGAAACGCCTCAGGACTTAAAACTCAAGAAAACAGTAGCAGAACGCCAATAGCTACAAGTGAAGGTAGCTATGCTCAAACAGCTAAGAGTAGTCAGCGAGGTAGCATGGACCGAACGTTCCGAGCATAGATTACGGACGCTGGAAAACAATGTTCTGCTGGGACAGAGAAATGCGCCGCAGCACATAGCTCACTTAGGCGTAAACAGCGCATTAGGAGGCAGCAACACCTCGCCAGTAGCAGGAGCCTTTGAGACGTGCATCGCGGAATGCGGGGACGTCCTAAACAACGCTGGTGTGGCGGGCGTCGAATTTGCGCAAGATTTAGAGACGGACTCCGCGGAAGCGATCGATAGCAGAGGCAAGGATCCTGCAGGGTGCAAATACTGCAAATGTTAAGCGTCAACCCTAGAGACAGGCGGTGGAAACGAGCTACTCAGTCACGAGAAACCGAATGCCATTGAGACCGAGGAGGCCGAAAACAGTCAGGACGGCAGTAAAATGCACGTATGCTCTTTTGCCGATGACACGGTTGAGGCCTCCGGTTTGTCACGTGAGCGAAAGGAAAACATCCCAGTGGAATACACCGCTGGTGTGTTTGAGACAGATATTGCTCACCCTGTCTATCCAGTGGTTCAGAGCATATAAATCGCACCTTGACGAACATGTTGGCGATGTACGTTGACACTGACCATACGAACTGGGACGCAGTGCTGCCTTTTATCACCGATACATACAATACTGCCCAGCAGGACGCCATTGGGTATTCATCGGTCTTTCTTCTTGTAAGGGATTGTCAAGACGCGCGCGGGGACATCCATTGCCCCGACGACAGAAACCGACAAGAAGCGGCTGAGGGGTAAGCCGGCGCCTAGCGCCCAGACAGCGGGCATTGCTTGGTTAATCCCCCTGGAGTCCCTGAATGGAAAGTGGGTGCCCCATCGTGTCGGGTTCGAAGAAAGGCGCCACGAAGCGACGGCACCGTCCCTTAATCACTCCCGTGTCGGGAGCTTGTATCGGCCAGCGAAGAAGACAGGCGTCGTCGGTGGATGGTCAGACGGGTTAGGAGCGAAGATGCGTGGGAGCGAACATCTTCGCGAGTTCTCACGGAGTCAGTTTCCACCAAACTCCATGGGTCGCCTGTCTGTATTGTTTTAGTTCGGGAGTAGCGCTGCGGACAGCAGTGGCGGGGTATGGGGCGAGAGTGAATTTTCTTGGTCCAATCACGCCGCTTATGGCTAGTGATTGGATAGTTCAGGCCAAGGGGTGTGAACCCGAGGTGTAAACGGAAGTTGCTGAAGGTTCTTTGGTTGTTCTTGGTTGGGTCCTGTCTTAGTTCGGTGCCATGCACCATCGGCTCTGCCGAATTTGGGAGTCTCTCCCGGGAAGACAGGCCAACCAGTTCCAGTGTTTGCTGTGGCTTTTTCAATACTGTAAAAGTCATAGCAAACATAAAAGTCATAACTTCATCAGTCAAGACCCCTTTCTCTCGCCCAAGATATCCATCCCTGACGGAGGAGCGCCGCTGGTGCAACGGGCCCCTGCCTGGAAAAGGAACCAGTTCGCGCCAACCCCTGGTTGGGCGGAACGGCAATTAGAAATTTACTCTTCTTTACGCGCGCTTGCCACGCAGCTTTCTCGACATGATTTTGCCATTCTATATCCATCTTAATATATCCGTTTCGGAGACTCTATGCCGCGCAAAGGAAGTGCGCCAACTTGCTCGCGTGCGGACACTCAGCACACAAAGTCGCACTAAGACACGCTACGATGATGGCCGCATCGCAGTCACGTATACTCCCGGTGACTACGTTTTGCTCTGGACACCTCTTTTTTGGCGAGGCCACTACCAGAAATTTCTATCCGTGCACACCAGTCCCTTTGTGATTCTCGAGCGCCTCAGTGACGTACATTAAGTTAATTCTAAAGTTACTTCTAGTCATAGCCGGTGCCGCAAGACCCAGGTCGCCCGCCTAAAACCTTGCCGTCGACCTACTGATTAATATCGTTGCTCGAGGACGAGCTTTGACTGAACCGCGAGAAGTGATACGTGGCACTCACAAACAATGCATGCGATAAAGGCAGTGCGATGATGACGAAGAGAGTAAAGAGCGAAGGCACGAGGGCTGGGAAACATTCGCTGACCGTTCCGGAACGTCCCCAAGCCTTGTAAATATTGTCACGAAGACAGAGGAAACGATAACAGGGCAGAGACACACAGTCAAGACAGGTGTTCACGGAAAACGGTAACACAGATTCAAGAGTCTACAGTCCTAGCTAGAAGAAGCGCACGAGTGTCTACAAAGTCTTCGTCTTTCAAGCGCTACCTCAAACCCCAGGTGGCATTATTCCCCCCTCGGAAATAAAACGCAAGCTCTCAGAAAAAACTGATCCGGATGGTAAATACGGCTTTCAGCGGGTGAAATACGGCTTCAAGGGAAGTACCTGCATTATGTCAGACGAGCACTGACGACTAGAACTCGGTACAGTTTCGTAGGGAATAACCTCGTAAATAGCATCTGACAGGCAACGCAACGCTCTGTGGGGTCCAAAGTAACGATTGAGAAGATTTTCTGACAGGCCTGGGCGCCGGACAGGTGTCCACACCCAGACTTTGTCACCTGGCTGAAACACGACGTAGCGGTGTTGGTAGTTATATCGGCGTGCATCTGTTGCTTACTGTTTTGTAATGTGATTACGGGCGAGTTGGCGAGCTTCCTCAGCGTAGTTGGCGGATTCTTCTGCGTCAGCGGTAAACAGCTGGTCGTCAGCCGCACATGGCAGCATAGCGTCAAGCATGGTCTGTACATCGCGTCCGTATACTAAGCAAAACGGAGTGAATCGAGTAGTTTCTTGGACGACCGTGTTATATGCAAATGTGACATAAGGCAATATCTCGTCCCATGTTTTATGCCGCACATCTACGCACACAGCGAGCATGTCCGCTATTGTTTTGTTTAGCCGCTCGGTACGGCCATTAGACTGGGGATGGTAGGCAGTAGTCTTTCGGTGATATGTCTGGCTTAGTTGGAAACCTTCTTCAAGAAGACGCGCTGTAAATTCGTTGCCACGATCAGTGATGACGTATGGAGGGGCGCCATGGCGGAGAACATCCTGCGTCACGAAAAATTGTGCCACTTCAGAGGATGTTGCACGTGGCACCGCCAACGTGTCAGATAATCGGTAGCCACGATAATCCACTTATTGCCAGCTGACGATAGAGTAAAAGGGCCGAGAAAGACCATACCGATTTCGTCGAATGGTACTAGCGGTGGGGGAATAGGCTGCAGAAAACCCGCTGGCTTCAATGGCGGTGTCTTGCGTCGCTGGAACTCGCGGCAACCTCTAACATATCGATGAACGGTGGCGGCAAAGTTTGGGCCAATAGTACGCCTGGCGCACTCTGGTAAGAGTTCGTGCAAAGAAGTGTCCAGCGGGGGGTTCATCATGGCAAGCATGAAGGATTTCGTCGCAGAGATCTGCAGGGATGACCGGCTCGGTCACTGTTGCCTGCGCTTTTTGCTTGTAGAGGATTCCGTCGCGCGTATAGAAGGATGACAGGTTCTTAGCAAACAGTCGAGATACTGTAGAATCGGAACCGTTCAGATGAACTATCACAGTTTTGCGGTTTGGATCAGCCCGTTGCCGGGCCTTTAAATCAAAGGAACTGATAATGCCAAGAAAATGGGCGTCTTCGTTCGTACTGTCATGGGCCAACTCCACGGGTGATCGAGAGAGTGTGTCAGCATCTTCATCTTTACATCCTGAACACTGGAACGTCCCGGCACTGAACACAGACCGAAAGGCAATACTTTAAATTCATATAAGCCATCGGGTGTGACAAAAGCAGTCTTTTCCCGATCGCGCTCATCAACTTCTATCTGCCAATAACCACTTTTTAAGTCCATGGAGGCAAAGAACTTGGCATTGCGATGTCGGTCGAGCGAATCGTCGATACAGGGCAAAGGATATACATCCTTTTTTTTTTTTTTGTGATGTCATTCAGTTTCCTGTAATCAGCGCAAAAACGTAGCGTGCCATCGTTTTTCTTAACCAACACGACTGGCAACGACCGCGCACTTTTAGACGGCTGAATAACATGATCATCAAGCGTTTCCTGGACTTGTGTCCGAATTGCCTCGCGCTCTTTGGCTGAAGTACGGTACGGCTGCTGTCGAATAGGTCGGGCATTGTAAGACGTTAAGATGCGATGCTTGGTGATAGAAGTTTGCCGGGCTTTCTATGATGAGGCAAAGCACGGGGCCTATTCCAGCAGTAAGGCACGCAGGTCGCGTTGTTGACAGGCAGAACGGTCACTGCTAACATCGATGTGGTCTAGAAAACCAGGAGTATCAATAATGTCAGACGCAAAGCATTCGCAAATCTCGTTTAACAGTTCGACGAATGCGGTGGCAGTAGAGCGATAGAGGTGGCGAGATTCATTCTTGAAGTTCGTGACGAAAAGCTCAGAGTGATCATTGCTGAGAATAATTAAGCTTCGAGCTGCATAGATGCCATGAGAAAATAAAAGCGAACGGTTGCCTTAGGCAATTATTGGCCCGTAACGTAGCCCGTCGCACACAACACTCACAAACATGTTGGAGCGGGGAGGCACTGAAACACACTCGGCTGAAACTCGTAGGGCGCATGTACGTTGGCCTACAATTGGGCTGGCAGCCGCTTTCACCGTTGAGAACGAGACCGCTCGCTGTCGGAAATCGATGATGGCGCCATATTCCCGCAGGTAATGCACACCGAGAATCAAATCACGAGAACATTCCCAGAGAACGACGCAGCTGACAAGAAACGTTGACGTACGAATCTGGATTCTAGCCGTGCACTGTCCAATAGGAGTAATTTCATGCCCCCCAGCCATGCGTATCTGCTTGCTACACCATGGTGTCATAACCTTCCTAAGTTGTGCTGCCAGTTTCCCACTCACAATCGAAAAGTCTGCTCCGGTATCCACTAAAGCGCTGACGTAATGACCATCGATGTACACAGGGATGTCCAGCGATAGCCGGTCTCGTGAACCAAATTCTGTCGTTTCTGCTCCAAAATTCATATCTGTTCTCATTGGGGGGACAGCTGGGGGTTTGAGGTAAACATGAGTACCTTGCATGACCGATGTAGTGCTTTGCGTGGCTGGCCGGAGGCTTGCTGTTGAAGTGGTAAGGGCCCGTGTTCGGGAGGAAGGCCCAGGTTCTTCCGGCTGACGCGATGTACTCACGTGTCCACAGGCAAAAGCTCGGTGTCGTTGGTTCGCGGAGGGGTGTGTGATATTGAGAGGTCAAATACCCAGCACCTCCACCAAAACTGTCACGAAGACCGGGGAAACGGTAACAAGGCAGAGACACAACAGTAGACAGGGGCTCACGGGAAACGGTAACACAGAGACACAGAGTCAAGAGTCTACAGTCCTAGCTAGAAGAAGCGCACAACAGTCTACAGCTCTTCGTCTTTCAAGCGCTACCTCAAACCCCCAGGTAGCAATATATTAGTTTTGCCAACCGCTACTTCATAACAATATAATCCAATATATAAATATATCATCGAACGCGGCCTGACGACGGCACCGAATAGTTGAACAGTTACGGCATTGCCGGGTGAGCGGTGCAGCGGTGGCGTAGGGGTAGAGCGTCTGCCTCGCTTGCAAGCGGACCGTGGCTCGAATCCCGGTGCCGCGCAATTCTCCACCGGATTTTTAAAAAAATACCGCGAGTCGATGGAATTGCATAAACAGGTTTGAGGTGCGACCTGATGCCGATGAACACCTCCGGCAACGCATTCCCTCACCAGAACAGGCGTTGGCTACCCTATAGTGCAGTAATTGGCCACAACCTCCCATGATTAGTCCTACCGAACCCCTGCCCCCAGTCACCAGCGGCTGCGGAGAAACTGACCACGACGGCGGTCAGACCTGTGACGCAGCGGAGGGTGCTAAGAATTTCTAACTCCGAGGACAGGCCCCCATTGAAAAATTGACCCTGGGAACATTTAATGCTAGAACCACAGCTAGTGAGGCTAGTCTAGCAGTGCTGTTAGAGGAACTAGAGGACATGCAATAGGACATCATGGCTTAGTTTTCCTTATCGTATAGCTGGCAATGTAGATGAACTCTATAGCATTACTGGGAGGGCAGCCGACATCGTAGTTGAGCTAAATAAGTGATATAAGCTGAAGTTTGTAAATGCGTACGCACCTACATATAGTCAAGGTGACCAGATAGTAGAACGCTTCTATGAAGATCTATAAACGGCAGTGAGGAAAGTAAAGACACATTATACTCTACTGATGGGCGACTTCAATGCCAAGGTAGGTAGAGAGCAAGCTGGAGACCACGCAGTGGGCACCTATGGCATTGGATTCAGAAATAACAGGGGGGGGGGGGGGGGGGGGGGGTTGCTGAACGCAGTAACTTACGCATCGTGAATACCTTCAGCAAAAGGAAGAACCGGAAGAGGACATGGATTAGTGAAGAAGAAGTCTATCAACGAATTAAAGGCAAGGGAAGAAGTAGAATTCAGGCTCTCGCTCCAGAATAGATTGTAAGCGACCGACGGGCAGAACAGATTAGCGCGGGAAGTCGGGAAAGTATGTGGCTACCAGCCCAGCTCCTCTTTGTTCTCGTAGCATGAGTGGACGCAGGTGGTGTGCAGACAGGAGGGCGCCTCGAGGCACCTGACGAGCGTTACGAGCTGAGTGACAGTCAGTGACGTGGTGAACACCAGCTTGTTCGCGCCCAAGAGCGCCGAACAGACTCTGGCTCAACGAGCGCAAGTACCGGGGGAGACTTGCACAACTTACATAGAAGAAGTCCTCAAGCTGTGCAGAATAGTTGATGCTCGGATGACTGAGGAAGACAGAGTGGATCACCTCCTCAAAAGAATAGCGCAAGACGTGTAGAACTTTCTTATCTGCAAGGACGATTTGGATACCATCGCTGATGTAACACGACACTGCCGCACGCTTGAATGTTTGAAGCGACGCCGTATCATTCCAAAGTTTGGTCGGTTGCCTAATGTCACAACTGTCGCCAGTGTGGATATGTCTGAAACGACAAGCATGGCAGATACAATTCGACAGATCGTCCGCGAAGAGCTTCGGAGGCATCAGAATATTGGGGGCCACGTCAGACCCGTCTACAGTGGCACCTCTTCGTCAGACAATAGCTCATCTTCTACCTGTTATGCCCCCTCTGTTACGTCTCCTTCGGACACCCGGTGCTCTGCTGCTCATCGCCCGAACATTCAGCCTCTCACCATCAACGCCTACAACAACGAGCACTCTCGTCCTCCTCGTCGACTACATCCAGAACATGAAGGTGTCGTGACGCTGGGGCTATGTCGACCCGGCCTTCACTTGGTAGCGTGCAGAGACTCGGGGTTGAAGTAGGATTGAATCTTCGAAGTTGGTGAAATATGTACAAGCAGGTTTAATGGCACTTTGAGAAAACTTATTTACAATATTTACACGAAAAAGAAGGGTACATCAGCAAAATGGCAAGCGTTAAGAGTTCATAGCGAGAAGCGACTGGATGAGCCGTTTACCCAGGCCCAGAGCGACATTTCGTGCTCTGCAGCGTCCTTAAAAACCCCCTATGTCCAGCCCCTCTCTGAAGATGCTGACCAACCAAATCCAGGGCACGCCCCTCAGGTATCGGCATCCAATCGAACACATCACTGCACTGATGGTCTGAAGCACTGACTGGTCCGGCATTCATTCGTTGGGCGTGATCACTTGTTGGCGGGAAAGCTTGGGAACGGCGAGGAGAGGAGGTACATTTCTATTCTTCAGCAAAGAAACCACAGGCTGGTTCTGGGGGTTTTACTTCTCAGAAACCCGAGTGCACGTGGCGCCGCATAGGGCTCCCAACATGGTCCCTTTTCGACAATTGCAAATCTTTCCTGCATTCCCGGGAAATCACTTAATGGCCGTATGAGTCATGCTCTTCTCTTGTCCTGCACGTCAGCGGACATGTCACTCTGTCGTCTCCTTTGGATAGGAGGCATTCATCACTGGAGGATAGCACTTCTCGACTGGAAGGGTGAACAAAAGAAAGCACTTCCTGCTATTTCCCGCAGGGGGACGTTTCTTTGTGTTTTTCCAGACGTTCTCTTGACAGGGCCAATTTGGCATTTGCAGGTTGTCCACAAAGCAAAACATGCTTACAAAACAGGATTCCTGGAAACAGGCTCACTTAGAGCCAATGGACCATCACCACATATTCACAAAACTTTTCCATGCCCACAGGCGAACAATAGAGCGCGCAAATGCGGATGCTTGGTCGTAACAGCCTCCTCCCCCGCCAGAAGAGACTCGGAGGGCAGCAGCCGCAGCTGCTGCATGAAGAGACGACTTAATGGCCTGCACGTGAACGCTTGAAGCTCGCTGTTGCATGTCGCGTTGTCTTGATTGTTGTAGGCCAAATTGCTTGAGCTATCTGAAACTCAACCACATGTCGAAGCAAGCACTCGGCTCCCGTCTGAAGAGACCAGGTCAAAAGAAAACTGCCATTGTTGTTCGAGAAAAGCCCACTCTCAAGACGTTCAGGACCCACGTATGCCTCGAAAACCAAACGTGCTGCTTTACATAGTCATCTATATTCAAGCGCACGAAAAAAAAAAAAAACCTGATTATCAATTTGGATACATGGTGAGGAACATCTCGGACCGCTTAGAAAGAGCGGCTAAGCGCGTCCGCATTCCCATTTAACTTCCCCTTTTTGTATCTTATTTCAAAATTGTACTGCTGTAAAATCAAGCTCCACCTAAGAAGGCGACTGTTCTTCGATGTCGCAGTTTGCAGCCAAGCCAGGGGACAATGGTCCGTCTCTACGGTGAATTTGGCCCCTCCAAGATAGCACTGCAATTTTTGAATGGCCCATACAATGCAAGCGCATTCCTTCTCTGACGCGCAATAAGCCCTCTCTCTAGAACTCAGTTTTCTGCTCAAGTAGAGCACGGGGTGCTCATTACCGTCGTCATCTCTCTGGCAGAGAACAGCACCTAACCCTCGATCACTGGCATTACACTGGACCGTGAATTCTCGGCCATAGTCTGGAGCTCGCAATACCGGACGGCTAATCAGCACAGCCTTCAGGTTTACGAAGGAGGCTTCCTTTTGTTCGTCCCAGACTACATTTGTCGGTTCTGTCTTGCGGAGAGCGTCGGTCAGAGGGCTAGCCAAAGCTGAATAGTTAGGGATGTAGTGATTGTAGTACCCAGTCAGACCCAGGAATGCTCGAATTTCCGTCTTCGTGCTCGGCCGCGGGTAGTCTGCTACCGCAGAAATCTTAATCTCGCTGGGTTTCCTGAAACCTTGACCTACATTGTGACCCAAGTAGTCCACGGTCGCCCTTGCCAGGCAACATTTCTCGGCCTTTACGGTTAGTCCAGCTTGACGCAAAAGGCTCAGTACAGCTCTTAGATGTACCATATGGTCCGCCCATGAGTCGGAAAAAACCGCAATGTCGTCTAAATAAGGCACCGCGAATGTTTCACACCCCTTTAAAACCCTATCCATGAGTCGGGAAAAACAAAATGGAGCATTTTTGAGCCCGAAACTCATCATTGTTGGCTGGTAGCTGCCCGTCGGAGTGACGAAAGCCGCGTATCTGCTGGCGCGTTCAGTGAGCGGTACTTGCCAGTATCCTCGAGTAAGGTCCAGCGTAGTCACATATGCCGCTCTACTGACCTGTTCTACTCTCTCCTCAATATTCGGAATAGGATACACTTGATCCCTGGTGAGAGAATTTAGCTTTCGGTAGTCTACCACAGGCCTAGGGTCTTTACCTGGAGCTTCTACTAAGATCATAGGCGAAGCATAATCGCTTTCCGAGGGTTTTATTACTCCCAATTCCAGCATGCGAGTTACTTCCCTATCCAGAATTTCTCTTTGCCTTGGAGAAAATCGGTAGCACCTTGATCGCACTGGCACGTCTGAAGTCAGCTCAATATCGTGCTCAGTCAAATCAGTTCTGCCTGGCCTGTCCACGAAGCAGGCCTCAAACTCTGTTATTATCTCGCCCAGATCGGACAGCTGGGATTTCTTTAGTTCTCCTCTCTGCTCCGTCTTTTTGAGAAGCTCCTGAGCGTTGCTTCCTTTTCCGCTGAGGCAAATCAAGTTGTCCCCCATCTCCTCGGGAAGGTTTAACGTTAGATTTACCACGGCTTCCCTCTGCACATAAGGCTTCATAAGATTGCAATGATAAATGCGCACTTCTTTACGCCTACCGGGAATTTTCACTGCGTAGTTAGTGTTAGAAAGCTTTGCAACGACTTCAGCCGGTCCTTCCCACTGTACTTCGAGCTTATTCTGCCTTGAACTTCTCAGCAACATCACCTGGTCCCCGATACAAAACGTCCTTTGACGGGCTGACTTATCATAGTACACCTTGGAACGAGCCTGGGCTGACTTCATGCTGGCCTCAACGAGTTCCTTAGTGTTATGTAAGCGATTCAAGAGGTTCAGAATGAATTCTACTACTGTTGGGTCTTCTCCGCGCCCCTCCCAGGCTTCGCGCACCATTCGCAAAGGTGAGCGCAGTGACCTTCCGTACACCAACTCGGCTGGGCTAAATCCAGTGGATTCGTGCGGCACTGACCGCAAAGCGAAAAGCGCTGCAGGCAGGCAGGTATCCCATTCGCGCTTGTTTTCATAGCACAGTCCCCTCAGGACTCGTTTGAGAACAGAGTGCCATCTTTCTACGCTGTTGCTCTGCGGATGATGGATCGAGCTATGCACTACCTTAATGCCGCATCGCTCGAGAAATGAGGTGGTGAGGACACTCGTGAAAACGCTACCCTGATCACTTTGTACCTCGGAAGGGAATCCAACTCGTGCAAACACTGACAGCAGCGAATCCACTACACTCTCGGACGTCACCTCGCGCAGCGGAACAGCCTCTGGAAACTTTGTGGCTGGGCATAACATAGTGAGGATATAACGGTACCCTGACTCGGTCACAGGAAGTGGCCCAACTATATCTATTACTAACCGGTGAAACGGCTCGGTAATGATTGGTACTAACACCATCGGAGCTTTCCACTTATCTTGCGCCTTTCCAACCCGCTGGCACGTGTCGCATGACCGTACAAAATTTTCCGTGTCCTTAAAACATCCAGGCCAATAGTATTCTTGCAACAGCCTCTGCTTTGTTTTCTTTATTCCAAGGTGACATGACCACGAGCTGCCATGGGAAAGTCGCAGTAAGTCTCCGCGGTACTTTTGGGGAACGACTAATTGGTCCCGCTCTACTCCGCGCTTATCCTTGAATAAGCGATACAGCACTCCCTTTCTCATCTCGAAAGAAATATTGTTTGCTGTCTTAGTGGCGCGGTGGCGCTCCCTTATCTCCTGTATATTGGGATCATTGGCTTGCTCTATAGCTAAGTCCTCTCGGGTTCCACTTAAAAGTCTCGTGAGATTACTAGACACTGGCGGCAAGAGGTTACTCTCAAGAACGTCCTCATTCCGCGTCTCATCAAGCTCACTTTCAAGTTGACTTATCTGAGATGCCTCGCTCTCAAAGTTTTCTGACCTGCTATCTTCCGCATTTACCATTGTTTTAACTGCCGTTTCCTCCGCTGTGGATTTTTCTGGAATGAGCAGTGTAGCTAGTTCTCGCGCCTTTGAACGTGTTAAGGCTTGCACAACTCTGTCTCCGAAAAGGATGCCCCTCTTTCGCAGCAGCATGTCCGATTTGTTGGAGAACAAATACGGATAGCACTTAGGAAGCTTTCCTGAAACGGCAGCCTCGGTTGTTAATTCGCCGAAAGGGCCCTCGATGACCACGTTCGCGATCGGCAAGCACACACTCTGTTCCTCAACTACCTGTCGGATCCATGCACACTGTCCTGTATAGTCGGAAGGCGATACATACGCCGGATGGACAACATCCATCGTTGCGGCCGAATCGCGCAGTACCTTGCAAGGCTTCCCGTTGACTACTAGGTCATGCAGGTAGGGTTCTAAAAGCTGCATATTTTCATCGCAGTCCCTGACATACGAGAAAGCAATCTTTTCTTTCCGGCAGTTGACGGCAATGTGACCCTGCTCATTACACCTAAAGCATGTGAGCGGCTTCCTAGCCTCAAGCTTATTCTTTGTGTTCTGCACGTTGGTCACTTCCCCACTTTTCTCACTGCCGTCCTTTCTAGGGAATTTGCCTGAAGAAACCTTCATTTCTTCGTTTCCAACTCTAGCAAAGTGCCTTTCCTGACGGTTTTTCATACTGAACTTGGGATTGCGGGGCCTATCCACTGCTGGGTTGCTGAATTGTCGGCGCGAAGCATACTCCTCAATAAGTTCGGCAGCTTCAGTTGCCGACTTAATTTCGCCTCGGTCCTGTAACCAATTTCTTTCTTTTTCTGGGAGGCAGTTATAAAACTGCTCCAAAAGAATTTGCTCGACTACAGCGTCCCTATCACTGTAGGAATCTGTGCTCTTTAGCCACTCGCCCAAATTTACTCTTAAATTGTACAGGAATTCAGGGTAACTCTCGTCCCTGGACTTAGTAGCTTTCCGAAAACGTTGTCTGAACGCCTCGGCGCTAAGCCTATACTTTCTCAGAAGGCAAGCTTTGACCTTCTCGTAGTTGTCCGCGTCCTCCTTGCTTAGCCGCGCGACAACCTCCGCTGCCTCGCAGGGCAGAACCGTCAATAATCTCTGAGACCAAGTGTCTCGCTGGAAGGACAGTTTTTCGCAGGTTCGCTCAAAGTTAGCCAGATACAGACCGATATCCCCTGATATCACATATGGCTGCATGTACTTTGACATCTTGAAATCTGCCTCCTTGTTGAGAAGAGGTACCGCTAGCTGGGGACAATTGCCCGACCTCTTGCTCAACTCTAGTTCTAATTTCCGGAGCTCAATTTCTTGGTCCAGCTTTTTTGCTTCTCTTTCACGCTTCTTTTCCTCTTTTTCCCACTCACGTTCGCGCTCCCTTTCCTCTTTTTCCCTCTCAAGTTCACGCTCACGCCTCTTTTCCTCTTTTTCCCGCTCTTTCTGCTCTTTTTCCCGCTCCTTCTGCTGTCTGAGCTGTTCCTTTTTTTGACCGATGAGGTTCCATGCTTCACTGAGCTCCTCATCATCGGCTCCCAAATCTGTGATTGCCTTTATAATCAAAGGTTTTCGTGCCAAACCACTTGTATCAATTCCCAATTCCTCACACAATTGCAACAGTTCCGGTTTCTGCAGCTTTTGTAGGTCCATGATCGCTCCGAGTGTCGGCTACTTCCAAAACAACAGTGCAAACTACCAAACCTAAAGGCGTTTCCACACTCTCTTTACCAGTTCTAAAATCTAACCCTGTTCTAGAACCTGGTCCACATCAGAAGAAAAGCCAAGCACTCACCCACACATGCGATCGATGTTCCGAGCTGCCCTCTTGTTGGCCGATTGTTGCTCCTGCTTGTTGCTTGAGATGCCACCTCCGATCACAAGGTGTTGTGGCTTGTAGCTTCAGATCCACCTCCAATCACCAGATGTTGTGGCTTGTAGATTCAGATCCCACCGCTGGTCACCAGTCGTTGTGCTTGTAGCTTCAGATCCCACCGCTGCCACCAGTTGTCGTGACGCTGGGGCTATGTCGACCCGGCCTTCACTTGGTAGCGTGCAGAGACTCGGGGTTGAAGTAGGATTGAATCTTCGAAGTTGGTGAAATATGTACAAGCAGGTTTAATGGCACTTTGAGAAAACTTATTTACAATATTTACACGAAAAAGAAGGGTACATCAGCAAAATGGCAAGCGTTAAGAGTTCATAGCGAGAAGCGACTGGATGAGCCGTTTACCCAGGCCCAGAGCGACATTTCGTGCTCTGCAGCGTCCTTAAAAACCCCCTATGTCCAGCCCCTCTCTGAAGATGCTGACCAACCAAATCCAGGGCACGCCCCTCAGGTATCGGCATCCAATCGAACACATCACTGCACTGATGGTCTGAAGCACTGACTGGTCCGGCATTCATTCGTTGGGCGTGATCACTTGTTGGCGGGAAAGCTTGGGAACGGCGAGGAGAGGAGGTACATTTCTATTCTTCAGCAAAGAAACCACAGGCTGGTTCTGGGGGTTTTACTTCTCAGAAACCCGAGTGCACGTGGCGCCGCATAGGGCTCCCAACATGGTCCCTTTTCGACAATTGCAAATCTTTCCTGCATTCCCGGGAAATCACTTAATGGCCGTATGAGTCATGCTCTTCTCTTGTCCTGCACGTCAGCGGACATGTCACTCTGTCGTCTCCTTTGGATAGGAGGCATTCATCACTGGAGGATAGCACTTCTCGACTGGAAGGGTGAACAAAAGAAAGCACTTCCTGCTATTTCCCGCAGGGGGACGTTTCTTTGTGTTTTTCCAGACGTTCTCTTGACAGGGCCAATTTGGCATTTGCAGGTTGTCCACAAAGCAAAACATGCTTACAAAACAGGATTCCTGGAAACAGGCTCACTTAGAGCCAATGGACCATCACCACATATTCACAAAACTTTTCCATGCCCACAGGCGAACAATAGAGCGCGCAAATGCGGATGCTTGGTCGTAACAAAGGGTTTAATACAAGCGACGATGAGCCTTATTCATCGAATGAACGTGAGCCGCCAGTGTGTTATGCCTGTGGGATGATCGGCCACATTTCCCGCTTTTGCCGCAACCGTCGTCCGTACCAGCAGTATCGCCGACAGTGGGTGAACTCCCGTACAAGGTTCCCTGCTGACAATGATGATTCATATAGAAGAACACCTGGCCGGAATGAGTACAGAGCAACAGCTAGCCGACAAGAACGCTGAATGGCGCTGAACCGAAACGAATCACCGGCCTCTGACCGTAGCCTGACACCACCACCCCGGCGCCTACGACGCTCCCCTTCTCCGGCGTTCTGGGCTAGGTTTAGATGCTCTGCATCTTCGACTATGCCGAGGTGGGAATTTTTCCCAGTTAGCCAGTTCCACCTTGCATCTGTGTCGTAAATGTTGTTGTAAATACTGTGTATATAAATATTCAGTTATTCTTCTGGCAACCTCCTGTCTTCAAGTCATCGCTACATACCGTATCCGACGGGGCGCCTCTGGCGCAAGGAACTTCCACTGCAACACGGTATACCGTCTCTGACGGCGCACCCCTGGTGCACGAAGAAAAGAACCAACAACAGAATTTCACTTAGATATTCAGTGCTAACCGAGGAAGCCGACCTTAGCCTAGAAGCATTGAACAATAATTTCAGAGATATCATTATTGAGTGTGCGGCAGAAGTAGGCGGTAGAATTATTAGAGAAGATAACGGTAAATTATCTAGGGAGACGAACGATTTGATTAGAAAACGCCAAAGTATTAAAGCCTCCAACCCAACACACCGGCTGGAACTTGCAGAGATATCAAAGCAAATCAATAGGTGCAAGGTGGCCGACATAAGGAAGCATAACATGAGGAAAATTGAGCGCGCTCTGAAGAACGTAGCTCGAAAGCGATAAATAGAAAATCAGGCATAGGCAAAAATCAGATGTATGCACTGAGGGACAAGGCAGGCACTGTCATTACTAACATGGACAATATAACGAAGGTAGCTGAGGAGTTCGGACCTCTACAGTAGCCATAGTAGTCAGGTCAAGAATGAAATTGGCTGTAATTAAAAGTAATCAGACGTTCCGCCAGTAACGAAGGACGAGGTTAATAAAACCTTCGACGCTATTAAAAGGGGGGAAAGCAGCTGGCGAGGATCAGGTAACTACATATTTGTTGAAGGACGGAGGGGATATCGTGCTAGAAAAACTGGCCAACCAGTACACGCAATGTTTGATGACATCGAAAGTACGGGAATGATAGAAGAACGCTAACATTATCTAAATAATAAGAAACGGGACACTAAGGACTTCGCAAAATACAGATCAATCAGCTTGCTATCAGTTACATACAAGGTATTTACCAAGGTAATCGCTAATTGTATCAGGAAAACCTTAGACTTCAATCAACCAAAGGAAGGATCTCGGAAAGGGTACTCTACCATCGATCATATCCCCACTATAAACCAGGTGATAGAAAAGTGCTCAGAATATAACCAGCCCTTATACATAGCATTCATTGACTACGAGAAAGCATTTGGTTCGGTCGAAACCTAAGCGGTCATGCAGGCATTGCGAGATCAGGGTTGTGTAGGTGAGCCATATGTGAAAGTATACTGTCATATGTGAAAGCCACATGTGTAAAAACGCGGTAAAAATGTAGAAAAATACAAAAACATTTGTGGCGAACACCCCTCCTCCCACGTGTGGTACAGCTTCACACAAAGCCAGCCTCCAACGCTCCAAGCGGTACTTGGTGAGAAAAAAAAAAAGGAAAGCTGCGGGGAATTCAGCGGCGAAGAAGGATGGAACGAGTATGGGAAAAGAATGGGAATGAATGAAGCTGGAGCCGAAGAGGAGAAAAAAGCCTGAAAAAAAAAAATAAACAACGCGAAAAGCCTCAAAACTCAAGAATGATTACCGGGGCTTGACTATACATATATCCCGCAGGCACTTATATTACGCCGATTACTTTTGTACTGAGCTTTAGCTTTCTTTCTGATGAGGCGGTTGCCCCTTTTCTCGACGATAAAGGAAAGTATGGCAGATTCACAGTGGTCGCTCTGTCCAAGCGGTGCTTGTGACGCGGAATGGAAAATTGCATTACAGCATGACATAACAAGCGATCTACGGTTTCTAATACACATGCATGTTTTCCTCTCTGTCAGAACATGTAGGGATTGCAGCACTGCCTACTTGTCTCTTTCGTTGAAAGAACGTCCTGCCTCAAATCCCGACTTGAACGCTAGTTTTCTTTTTTTTCTGTAACTATACTTATTGCATCTCACCGTATACTCTCAAGTCCTCAGCTGCCACAAAATTAAGTTGGGTCATGGGAAGTTAACAGGTGGCAGCCAGTCGCTCGACCACTTATTTGGAGCAGGATGGTGTGTAAAGAGTGCAGATCTGTCCAGAGCGTCCACGAATAAGTAAAAAAAAAAAAAAAAAAAGTAACGTTTACCAATGTTTCTGTCTCGATTGAGCAGTACGGCATGAGAAACAGTTCATAATTCGAGGTTCAATAGCTCAGTAGACATCGAAGTGCCATTCACACAACTAAATGAATAGAGTGTATGGAATGGCAGACAGGGGCTTTTATGAATCACATCAACGGAGGAAGACGAAGCGGACAGCTGGTACTTCGACGTCAGATATGAGAGCTGTTTTTTTTTTTTTTTTTTTTTTTTGCTTTTGTTTTTTTAACACACTTTCGTTTGGTTTTTATTCACTAAAGATACGGAATATTTATATGCCGGCAATGGAAGTGTAGGTTCTTCCTTCAAAACATGCGATAAAGTTTCCATCTCTATCAAAGGCTAATCAGTAGTCACAAGCCCTCGAGTGTCGCGATCAAAAGCCTTCTCATTATAACTGTATAAAGTTCATATGATTTGAGGTCATCGAGCATTCTTCTTCTCTGTCAAGAAAAATGAATAAACTATGTGTATGCCCAATATTGCTAGTGTGTATGCCAAATCATTGCTAAACGTAGTGGCCACACCAAGCTCAGCCAGGGAAACGAACGTATATCCTGGCACAGCCGAAAGACGCCACTGGCAATTTTTTTTTTTTTACTTCCTTACAAGGTAATGTCGAGTTTAAAATGTGGACTTGCTTGTGTAGAACTGATCTGAGCACTGGTGCAGCGTAACCCTGTGGCAAGGACTTCTTCCAGCTAAGCACCGCAAAGGACTACTACTGTATACGATCCAGGAAGGGGCCTGAGAAAGGCGACCGATACTCCCGTTAAGAGAGCTGTTTTAGTTCATGTTATGATGCCTGTATGATTTCTGTTTAGTTCGTGAAGCTGTTCCGAAGTAATTCCATCACCCAAGACCAGCTGCATATTGTCCAGAGAGCGCTCGTGCACCTGGCCTGTGCACTTATTTACGTTTAGACTGCACGCTGAAGAGAAAGAGACGAAAAAGAAGTGATTCTGGAGCCACATAGCGACGCTACCGCATTGGACTCTCCTACTCCTCCTCATCTTATTGCGAAGAGGGAGAGTTTTTCCTCAGCGGTCACGGGGCAAGAATGCACGGCGGCCCTCCGCGCCTCGCGCAGTTTCCTGTCATGCAAGGCGCCGCTCTGTCTGCGGTCCGAAATCCGCCTCGCGCCCAACGCTTTCCATGCTACGCAACAGCGACCGAGATGCATCGCTCCGACCGTTCGGTTTTAACGGCCCCACGATGGCGGCCGTCTACAACAAGGGCCCCTCCTCCGCAGCCACTGGACGCGGCCGAAGTCGTACCTTGTTTCGCCGCTTGAAGGACGGGCCCAAAGGCGCCGCTCGCTGCACTGTCCGTTTCCTTCGCCCTAGACTTCCTTCTCGCCTTTTATCCTAGGATTCGGCATAAAGAAAGCCTGCGCGCAGTTAACAGCCTGGACGCACTTCTTTCTCAAGACGTAATGTGACCGACTCCGGGAACTCTACATTACTCGTATCCACCAGGTGGCTCATGAGGATGGGGATGCAGAGGGTGTTGACGGTTTCTATCCATGTCAATGTGGGTCAGCATCCAGCTAGGCTCGAAGTCAGCGCAATGGCAAAGTGATATACAGAGTTAAGAATTTTTTCTTAACATTATTATATCACTTGATTAAGTTAGCCCGATGTCCCTGCTCATAAAGAGGCATGGCAGTAATTGATTTGCCTAATGAAATTACTGTAATTTACTTACTTTTCCTGGTAATTTCTGATGTGATCAATTACTCCTCTGATCTGGTAATATAGTAACATAATGGGTTCTTTTAGGGCAGTAACTTTACAGCAATGGTAATTAATCCATATCGGAATTACTTTAACTAAAGTTCGTCACAGCTCTTTCAGTATAGACAACACGATTGAATGTCACGAAAGTAGGAATGACTCGCGGGAAGCCTGGACAAACGTAATCGATTGACAAAAAGAGGCAGAATTGAGCCGAACTCTGCGTCTGAGACGTGGGGTGTCCTGTTTAGCTGGGTCACTTACTGCGGCTATCCTATGAACAATCGCAGCAATTTCCCAAGCAGAACGATATGAGGCTGCAAGGGTCCGCTGAAAGGACTGATGGTGCAAGACGGGGTAGTAAACGAGTTGGGAGCGCGCAGCGGCACTCCTTGTTGAGTCGCAAAGGAGCAAGAGGGAAAGGGGGGGGGGGGGGGGGGGGGGCGAGGCAGTCCATGGCGTGAACATTACTGAACTCAGGGTGCTGTGGTCGTTTCCTGGACCGCGGAAGGAATCAATATTCTAGCTGCTTCAGGGGTTCCAAACGGTGCGCCAGGCCAGCTAGTCGCTTGGTTCGCCACTTG
Source organism: Amblyomma maculatum (assembly GCF_055883805.1). NCBI lineage: Eukaryota > Metazoa > Arthropoda > Arachnida > Ixodida > Ixodidae > Amblyomma > Amblyomma maculatum. The sequence continues at coordinate 211,807,461 of NC_139346.1, read as the reverse complement.
TTTCTGGCTTGATCACAATGAAAGTGACTAGCGTTCTACCATGCTCCTGTTTTTGTTGCTTTATTGTCATTGTTGTATCTTTGTAATGGCGCATGTAGGAAAAAGTATAGTTGCCCGGGGCGGAAAGTTAGGAGGAAGACGAAAGAACGAGTGCATAAGTATGGAGAGAAGTTGTTTGGATTACAAGGTTTACTCCATTTTTGCATGGATGAACAAAGTAATTTAAAAATAATTGCATTACTCTACGGAAGTAACTGTAATGCAATGTCAATACTTTTTGGAAGCAGTAACTAGTAATTTTTAATTGCATTTTAGGCTGTCAACAATTTAATTAGCAATGCGATTTATTTCTTTATTAAAAGTAATCTTGCCACGTATGCTCAGAACCACGAGATTAGCTGTTCGGCACCATCTTCTGTAGCCTCTGAAAGAAACGTCATTACTCGTCATTACTGTAAACTTTAATTAGTGTATTGTATTCAACATTGCTGGTCGTTCAGTGGTTGTTTGCAGCCGTGCGGTCATTCGCGCGTAACCATTTGCTTCTCGTTCCACATGCGGTATCCCTCTGCTCTTTCAACGTTTTTGGGAGAAGAAAGGGGCCTGCACCTCGAAAAGCAGGCTTTATTTTTAGCCACCTGCTGCGGTAAGGGACTGTCAATCGACAAGTGACACGTGAAGGTGTCTCAGCGTAGTACATTCATGGGAAGTAGTACAGGTCTCAAGAGCTGGTTAGCGACGTTGTGTGCTGCTTAATCGCAGCAGTTATTACGCTGTCATTTCCCTTGCACTACGTCAAAGTTCCTTCGCTCTTTGTAGAATATATAGTGTAGGTGGTCTTTCGCACCAAGAAAGTTCTCCCCAACAGCGCTTTCCCTATTCTCTCACAGATTTCACGGGTCTCCACCCAAGGAATACCAGATAGATGTGCCATGCTAAGTGTATCCGTGCCTGTACTGAGTCCTGACACGCCCAACTGAGAGTACTAACACTCCGTTGTGGCGTAGGGGCTTTGCCGGTCTGCAGTTAAGCCGAAGATCGCGCGAGAATCGGACGGTTCCAACCGCGACGCCGACATGCATCGCCGATATGCTTTGCGATGCTATGTGCACGTTAAGTATCCTCTGGGATACTTAACGTGCACATAGCATAATTAACTTATTATCTCTACACTGCGGGATAACACACATGCAGCTTCGGGACGCTGAGCCATGCCACATATGAGTGCATGCGTTCAGGGCTGAGAGTCATGCAAGAGGACAGAGAAGTCGCGGTAGTCATCGTCATTATCTTCGTCATGCAGGCGTCCGAAACTTGTCTGCCTCCATGGTCTACGCCGACGACGAGCTCATTCGTCGCCGCCTCCGGCGCCACTGTCGGACGGCAGCCCGACGCCATCTCGCCTGATGAAGTTCGCGGGCCGGGTGATTTACGCCGAGAAGCGCATACTTGGCGCCTTTTATGAAGGGTCCTCACCTCTTCTTCGGCGGCACCCCCGCGCCGCCGATTTCATCCGCGGTTCTCGGAACGGGCACTGCCGCCGCCACAAGACGAGTTCCGGCTTGGACGCCTTCGCCGCATCGTCCTCCGAGGGACAAACGCTCCCTCTCCTCGGCAGAGAAACGGGCCGGCTCTCCATAAATTGCGCCCATTGCAAAGGCGCGACGCGCAGCTTCCTTTCGCACCTCGCCGCTCGTCATGAGGCCAAGATGACCGCTTTCTCTCTCCGACGACGACGCTCTGTGTCTCTTCGCGGTGCACACCTTCGACTCGTCGCTCATTTGCCGCGGCTCGCGTGGCGTTTACGTTTGTCCTCTCTATCACCCCTCATACACCCTCTCCCCCACCCATTGTTGCGCTTTTGGTGCATTGCTTCCGAGAAGGCAGTTGGGACTAGATGCAGCGGACTTTCTCTGTATTCTGCATGTAGCGTGCTGAGAACAGTATATGCAACGATAAGATGATTCTCGCGCGTACACAGGAATACACACTAGATGCAGAGGATACAGGACTAGAGTCCAGTAAGTTCTTCTAAATATTAAACGTTTACACTGGAGATATGTCCGTTGGGCTGTGCAAAATATGGCTGCGTGGTGCACGATGTATTTGCTCATTCCTCTGAAATTCTGAGAGAAACTTTCCAATTTGAGTACGCCGCTGCGCGACTGATCCTGCAGCTCTGTGTCGTATCGAAGGTTAAAATGATGCTATAAACCTATTATGTAAGTTGCCGCAACGTTACATGGTGTGGAAGATTGGCGCGCGTAATTGCAAGGGCAACAAGAGGGAGGAAGGCGTGGGTTTGGAACTGGGGCACGCGAAGGGAACAGAGCGCCATATTGACTGCCGGGCATCGGGATTAAATGCAGTTAGAAGAAGCCGGATGTCTGCCTTCCTTTTTCAACGTAGGGTACATTGAAACATTATGTTAGTATTAAGCATTAACAAATGATGGCATACAAATAGCACCACAGACATAACGCAACATTCCAAGCACATAATGGGCTAATGTTATGTTAGAAATGTCATAATAGTGTTAAAAGTAAGAAACAATGTTTTATGTTATGTTGCAAGCATGAAATTAAGGTTTGAGCTATATAAGCAGTGTTCTAATACTGTTCTGTTAATCTGTTTATATTGTAATAACTAAAAAAAGGGCATTATACTTTAGTTTAAGCGATATGTGCCAATGCATTTTTCACTGTTCTTATAGTAAAGGTGTTCCTCGGTACTTTGAAGTATAATTGGCTTATATTGTTCCTGTGATCGGTTGTATTCACGGCCGCATACCTTGTTAGAATACGTTGCTTATTACCAATTAACCACTGTCACTCACGGTACGCCCTTTTGTAATGGCTACATAAGATTGTATCCGTGGTATATGTTTGGGGGGTTAATTTCATCTATTCTTTGATGTGTATTGTAGAAGTCATGTTGCCTTGGCTGTTGATGCTTGAAGAGTTAGCGGTGTGTTCCGCCACAATAAACGAGTCCCTGTACAGTCTTGTGAAGTACATCTTTTTAAAGGTAAACTCATATTTAAATATTTGTTTAAGGTTAGGACAAGGTTAGCCCAACGTTTATTTGATTTGGTGTGTTCTGGTCTAGCTCGGTTACAGGTTTTCCCTTCCCAAAGCGATGTCGATCGTCTATGAGGGATGGGCTCTTGAAACTTCGACCGCCGGGGATTCCTTAACGTGCACGGATATTGCACAGCCCAAGGGCGCCTTGCACTTTGCCTCCATCCAAACGCTGCCATATATGTTATTCTCTCAACATTCTGTCTTTATTTTTTATATATACTTTATCCACCCATCCCCTCTGTAAAGTGCATCTGTACTCAAAGGATATATAAATATACAAATAAATAGACTCTACCTTCTTTAAAAATCTACAAGGGTACCTTCTATCACGTCTCTGCATCGCAAACAAAAAGGCCTGCAGGTTCAAATCTCGCCAGAAGCCAAAAATTATTTACGTTTTTCCGCTAGCATAATAGTTGAATACTTTCAGACATGCCGCAACTCTTATTTCCATCACTTTCGTTCCATGATTGACGGGTGATGTTTGAAATTCCCACAGGAGGTCAAGTGGCTCTGACATCTTTACCCTTTAGAATAATCGGTATAGATTTTACGAAAATACTGGTGGGGCAATGTCGGGTTTTCCTGTCAACGGCGGCAGCTTAAAGGGGTCGCTTTAAACACGCGTCTCCCCAAGATGGTCCTACTGACGCCAATCTTTAGAGCTATCTGCTTGAGCTCAGGCGCATAACTTATAAATCTTGCGAAGAAAAGGCTCTTTATCAGGATCAGAAATGCATAACGGTCACGCAGCGAGCATGTTCCTTGTTAAATATACGCAGTATTTTAACGCATGCTGAGCGGTAGTAAGCTAAAGAGTCGGTCGGTCGGTCGGTCGGTCGGACCGATGTCGGTCGGTCGGTCGGTCGGTCGGTCGGTCGGTCGGTCGGTCGGTCGGTCGGTCGGTCGGCCGGTCGGTCGGTCGGCCGGTCGGTCGGTCGGTCGGTCGGTCGGTCGGTCGGTCGGTCGGTCGGTCGGTCGGTCGGTCGGTCGGTCGGTCGGTCGGTCGGTCGGTCGGTTTGTTTGTTTGTTTGTTTGTTTGTTTGTTTGTTTGTTTGTTTGTTTGTTTGTTTGTTTGTTTGCTTGTTTGGTGGGGGCGAGTTCCAGTGTCCAGTTTTAGGCATGAATTATTGGAAGCTGGTTGGTTCCTGCTTTCAAAAAACTTCGGCTAGCATCGTCCGCAATCAGGTTCAGGCGCTAAAAGTGAGTACACGGAAGGCATACGCACATGCACCTCCCAGCCCTTCAGCGCCCTGTCATTTAGCGTTGTGACTTATAGTTTCTGGCATCGAACCCCAACTGCATGGTCTAAAGTGTCACACCTCTCTTCGTCCAAAGACTGCATGCGCCGAACATGGGGCCGACATGGAGCCGTTGCATTCCGAAGCTTTCCGTTCGATTGGCACCCGGGAGCAAGATATAACCGACGCAGAGAAAGGGCTATCAAAGCAGCAATGGGGGCTAGTTGGTTTACCATTTCAAGAATTTTCGCGCTATGATATACACAGATACGCAAAAAGCAGGAACCGCGTACGCGTAGGAACCACGTAGGAACCTAACCAGCGCGCTTGTCCTGTGTACGTGGTTCCTGCTTTTTCTGTATCTGTGTATCGTAGCGCTAAAAATTATGGTTCCTGCTTTTTGTGTATCTGTGTATATCGTAGCGCCAAAATTCTTGAAACAGAGAACGGGGGCGCGCCGTGTGGAGCTTGGAAGGTTCTATATAGGTGTCTCAGGAAACAGGATACAAAGACGAGCGCGCAACGCAGTGTGTGTTATGGTGATTCCTTCTGCTCTCTGCTCGAAAGGGGCAGCGCCAGCTGGCGTCACAGTTACTCAAATATGACTGTATAACAAGAAGCCATGCTTAGCGCTTTTTAAACAGTCTGAGCGCCGTATAAATCCATCCTTTTGTGTGTTCAAAACGTTTTCCCCGGAGCTCAAAGAAAGTCACTGCAAAATCAAGTGTAGTTAGTTTGTGCTATGATATCCAATCTTTTGTATCTTGTTTCGTATTTTTCCCGCGAGTCACTCCGGACCGGTAAAAGTGCTGAAAGGCATTGCTTACCAAAGGCACGTGTTATCATTTTTTAAACCAATATTTTCGCTTACTTCTTTTCTCACTACATACAGACTGCCAGCACATGCAGGCATCTATGCATGCGCAATGAGAGTCCCAATACCGTAACGCTGAGTTGTCCTCCGACGCAAGCACGCAAAGATACGCACTCACCTTCGCACACACACCGCGGGGTGTCAATTACCCTAATTGCAGCGCGGCACGCGATAGCACTCGCAATCACCTCTTGTTTACGTCGTTAATTATCGCAGCGCTTCTCTCACCGGTGTAAAATGGAGACCCGCCGGTACCATGCGCTCCCGCGGGAAAGCCCCTCCTCCCTCTCAGGTCGGAAAAACTGTAGCTTTTGCTGGCCGGCGAGCCACTTCTGTTTTGACTGTCAGGATATTTCTCCCTTGTCACCAAGAAGATTCCCGGCGTGACGTCTAAGCGTTACGATGCGGGATTATTCTCACCCTACATATACATATACATATACATATACATATACATATATACATATACATATATACATATACATATATATATATATATATATATATATATATATATATATATATATATATATATATATATATATATATATATATGTAGGGTGAGAATAATCCCGCATCGTAACGCTTATAACGTCACGCCGGGAATCTTCTTGGTGACAAGGGAGAAATATATATATATATATATATATATATATATATATATATATATACGTGTTTGTTCTATTCTATGAATTTGATCGCGTGGCAGCATTAACGTTTGCTTACTCTCACTTTGGGCCTTGCCCAGCTTGGCCCTGCATGTAATCGTCCAGTGTGAGTTTAGCTATGTAATGACAAAGCAACAACGAAGGGATGTGGAGTGTAGGAATAAGATACAACTGGAACAGAAAGTGCAAGTCATTAAGGTTTTTCTTCCCTCTTTGCATAGCTTTAATTTTCCCTCTTACAACGCGCATGGTTGCACGATGGTGTGTACAACGGGTACATCTCTGTCTGAGGAACGATAGAAGTAAAAAATAAAAATAGAAAACCGATATACAAAGAATCTGATGCAACGGTACAAACTCCGCCATATCGCGTGGTTCCTTTGTGCGGCGCGCATACACCGTTAATCCAATTAAGAGGCGTGCGCCGATGACGGGGGTCTCTCTTCTCCCCAGTGAGCATTCAGCGCTGATAGCTACGCGCTGGGTGGCAAAACGCGCTTGTTCAACGCGTCTGCCTGTCTTTGCGGGCATAATTAAGTTGTTTGTTCTTTCCTTTGCTCGCTGAGCACGGACTGCGGTAGCAACACCGCATGCATTTTCAGCTTGATTGTAAGGATAGGAACAGATGCGTACCCGGCCATTTGTGTTTATTATCTATATAAGACACGTATTGCTTAATCCTGGCGGTTTGCAGCTAAGGTACGTTCTGAAGTGAGAGAGCAATCAAATAACGATACTGTCATGCCTCCATTCCTATTCCCACATAGTTCCTCTTCCTTTTCAAGGCCCATATATTCATACATATGCTAAGCCTCGATTATCTGCCCTCCTTGGAATGTAGCAGGGTGTTACTTTACGCAACGAGGTACTTCTTTCTTGCTCTACTCCTGCGGGCCGGAGCTCCCATAAAGACCCGTGTTTTGCATATACTTACTCTTCTTCAAAGCGTATCTGAACAGTAAGCAATGCACAACATTCTACCTATACTACATGGCCATGCACGCTGCGCGGTACATCGAGGAGAGCCGTAGTGGGCACCTCCAGATTATTATAGACCATGGTCGTCCATGTCCATGCGCGGGCAAACAGGTGAATAAAAAGAACCAACATGGGAAAGCGGACAACGCATTAAGCAAGCGTCCAGCGCGCGAAATACCCGTTCAAGCAGGACATGGATGCAGCAGATTTTTTACCATCAGCAGCACATAGTAGCGTTGCAAGCTCGCAAATTGCTTTTATATCTGGGCCGTCTCGCAGCAGCCACGTCAGTTCGTCCGCTCTTTATGAAAGAGCAAACAAATTCTCTGTCAGGCACCAGTGACGCGAGGGTCGAACCCGGTACACGCATGCCCTCCGCTGTTCACCGACACGCCGCCAGAGATCGTTCAGAGAAGGGACGTGACGCTTCTTCCTCCGGCAGCAGGTCGTCCGAGTAGACTGACGGCCACGCAGAGACGATGCTGGGCGATCCCCGGACGCGCCAAGTGCGAAGCCATTAGAGCGCGCGACTGGACACGCAGACAAAAGCGCGCGCCCTGGAGAACGCAGAAGCGGATGTCGTCCCCGCGCGAAGAGAAAATTGCGCGGGGACCACGACACGTCCGCAGCGCTTCGCCGCGCAAATTGCATGCAATGCGGTGAAAGCAGTGCATCACGGTCGCGCTTCGCTCCGTCGGGGTTATTGGACGAACAGAGAAAGAGAACACTAAACTTCATCGGACCTGTTGACTCCCTGGTAACTCTTTGTCGCGTTAATCCGAGTGTTAAGCAGATTTACGGTGCTTGGCATAGATGAAAAGAACAAGAATGATCCAGGACGAAGTAAACTGAAAACAGGAGTAAAACAACCTCCCTTTTGTTGGTTTCACCGCAGAAACAAAACTGACGTGTCTTTCGGTCTCATGCGACCTTGGCTATACAGCGTCAGTCAGCGCGACAGCCAAGAAGTATCTGATTCTGATCAGACACGCTGCGTTTAATTATGCCTCAGTTCGCGCCCGGCGGTTTCGCCGCATTAGAGACTGCACAGCAAGCATAACTTTCCGCGCAAGGGCCTGGATGGGCGGCAGCGAGTCATTTTTGGACGCTACCACTGCATGCAAGTAGCCGCACCGAGCTCCGCGTTGCCGCCGTCCGACCAGGGTCGAACAATGGCCGGAGCGCGCGAATGACAGCGCGCGTCGCCCGGGGCGGCGGTGAAGGCGAGGGGGAGAAGGAGGGCAATTACCGCCATCCCGGCGCGGAGGCCAATTGCCGCAGCGGCGGCGGCGGCCGCCGACGAAACCGTTTCACCTTCGATTTCGTCCGCTCCGGTCGGGTGCCCTTCGACCAAGGCGATCGATCAAGATGCCACGGCGCTTTCCTCGTAGTGCCCTCCTGCCGGAGCCGCCGCCAACAAAGTCGCTGCTTTGTCACCGCCGCTCTCCGCTTTCTTGCTGGCTGGTCAAGTCTCGCATGAGGTGACCGTCCGTCGTCTACGGCTGCTCGGGCGGCGGAGCTCTTTGGTTCGAGGTCACCGCGCCATCGCGGTGACCTTCTCGCTCCCGGACTCCCAGCCCTCATCATCCTCTGTCGATTGCCGCGCCACCATTGTACACGCCGAAGACGACGGCAACGGTGACGACTAGGACAACCAGACACGCCTCCTCTTCACGTGCGTGCATCCGCCGCGGGCTAGAGCTCTTTCGCCCGAGACAATTCAGCGCGGTACTGGCGCCAGCTTGCAGGAGGGGCGGATTTCGTATACGATCCTACAGGCACGCAACTTGCAAGTACGGTTCACGAATTCCCTCGGCATGGCTATTATTCCTCGCATCTGGTTATGTCGCATCCAAAACACGGATTCACCACCTCGAAGCACATAATCTCCATCGTAAACTTGGCCGGCGCCATCTGCAGGTTCCGCAACACTGCATGGTACTCTCAGGCGTGGCAGAGTGCACGCACGCGTAGCCTCGAAGTGAAGTCGTTGCGCCAGTATTGACGACTAACAAAGCGCGCTTTCGCTGGGCAAACAGGACCTTCGGCGCTCCAGCGGGCAGTCGCTGCAATTAAAGGACTGAGCATGTGTCGCTGGTCCCCTTCGTACGTCACGGCGAAGGCAAAACGACGCAGTGGCGGCGGGGAGAGGCCTCGCAGCGGCGTTACCCCTCCCTCTTTCCAGCCTTTTAGCGAGGGCGCTAACAAAAGGGAGCGCGGTATTTCTCATGCGTGTCAGCGTCGCAACGCGCGACTAAAAGAAATGGAAATTGCTCTGAAGTGGACTCGAGGGATCCCCACGTCTGCCACGCTGATCGTCTTTCTGTTGTTTCTCTGTTTCGAGCTTTCGTTTCCACGTTTTAAGCTGATAGCTCCCCGTCGAGCCCAAGCCAGGGAAGGTGTAACAGAGTGGAGAGTTTAAGAGGCAGGGGATGGCTGCTCTTTCAGGACCATGTCTCTAGTTTATTAAAAGGGCAACGAGGCCGGAAAAACCACAAGCAGGTGGTCGACCGGTGACATGTTCGTGCATGGACCGGTTGTGTGACATCACGCGACCACATGTCATGCACTACTTGGCAGGAGCTGTCAGTTCGGGTTTCTCCTTTCATATGGGGGGTCAGAATCTAGCACTCCATGCAGGACTCTGACATTCCGAGTCAGACATACTACCCCCTCGTGACCGGCCACGGTACGGCTGGCTAACCAGGTCTTAACGTCAGGCGGTCTTTCCCATTATGCGTCTTACGGCGATATACTGAGGAGTACGTGCGAGAAAACAGAGGCACAAATTAAGTGATTAGGCGAGTGCCATGTAAATGTACTTGAGCAAGAACTAACAGGGAGCCGTTAACATTGTCGCGCCATAACCTTAAAGCTGAGTTTTTGATGTGCGGGCTATGAGAAGGCCGTTAACACAGAGGGAATATATAATGATATTCATGATTTTTTTGCTAACATAATTCACTTCTATAACTTCTATAGCGCTGTGCTTAAAATATACCCATGAGGAACCTCGTTCTCCCGAGTGACGTTTCTTGCCGAGATAGCGCCGGGGCGTATACTTGAAATGAGCAGTATGAGAGGAAATCAGTTAAAACTTTCAGCGTTCTATCATCATCATCAACAACCGGGCTATACCCACTGCAGGGTGAAGGTCTCTCCCAAACTCCTCCAATAATTCCGGTCATTTGCTAGCTGCATCCACTTTACCCCTGCGAACTTTTTTACCTTACCCGCGCCTACCTAACTTTCTGCCGCCCCCTGCTACGCTTTCCTTCCCTTGGTATCCAACTTGTTACCCTAAGCGACCATCGGTTGCCCTCTTACGCACTACATGCCCTGCCCATACCCACTTCTTGATTTTTACTAGAATGTCAATAACTCGAATTACTTCTCTGGCCCACTATGCGCGCTTCCTATTTCTTATAACGTTACACCTACCATTTTTCGTTCCATAGTCCTCCAGCTGCTTTGTCCTCAACTTAAGTAGAACCCATTTCGTTAGCCTCCACTTGCCAGCCATAGGTGAGTACAGGCACGATGAAACTATTGTGTACTTTCCTCTTGAGTATACCGGTACAGCTGCTAGTCATAATCTGCGAGTACTTGCTAATGCGCTCCATCCCAATCTTACTCGCCTATGTTATTTCCCTTTCATGATCTGGATCTGCGGTTACTACCTGTCCTAAGTAGACATATTAGCTTACCACTTCCAGTGCTTCGCTACCTATTGTGAACTGCTGTTCCTTCCCGAGGTTGTTGAACATTACCTTAATCTTCTGCATATTGTTTTTCAAGCCTATGCCTTTCTGCTTTTCCTGTCTAGGTGATCAATCATTTTTTGCAGTTCATCCCCTGAGCTACTTAGCAAGGCAACGTCATCAGCGGATCGCAAATTACTGAGCTATTCTCCATCTACCCTTATCCCTAACAGCTCCCATTCCAAGTCTCTGAATACTTCCTCTAAGCAAGTTGTGAATAGTATACATGGGGAGATCGTGTATCCTTGGCTAACACCTTTCTTTATGGGAATTTCGTTACTTTCTTTATTTAGAACTATGGTTGCTCTGCAGCCACTATAGATATCTTTCATATATTTTTTCATATACGGCTCATCTACACCCTCAATTCGCAATGCCTTTATGACTGCCGATGTTTCTACTGAGTTAAATGCTTCTTCGTAATCCCGAGTATTTTTCTTTCCCCTGGTTGATGGTATGGATATGATCAATAGTAAAGTACCCTTTCCGAAAACCTGCTTGATCTCTTGCTTGATTGAAGTCTAAGATTGCCCTTATTCTTTTAGCGATTACCTTATTAAACACCTTATATATGACTGATAGTAGCTGACTGGCCTGTAATTTTTCAATTCCTTAGCGTCCCCTTCCTTGTGAATTAAGCTAGATAATGTTAGCGTTCTTCCATGACTCTGCATGGTACCGTCGATGACACCAGGCATTGCGTTTACAAGGTGACCAGTTTTTCAAGCCCATCCGCCCCGTCCTTCAACAAATCTGCAGTTACCTGATCCTACCTAGCCGCTTCCCCTTTTCATAGTTTGTAAAACTAGCAAGGTGATGTTGAAAATCCTCCAAGGAAGGCTGCAGCAGTATGTGGATCGGGAGCTTCCGGACGTGCAAGCTGGGTTTCGCAAGGGCAGAGGAACTAGAGACCAAATTGCCAACCTTCGCTGGATCATGGAAAAAGCAAGAGAGTTCCAGAAACCCATCTACTTCTGCTTTATTGATTATGCGAAAGCGTTTGACTGCGTAGATCACAGCAGATTGTGGCAAGCTCTCCAAGAGATGGGAGTTCCAATTCACCTCATCTGTCTCTTCAGGAACCTGTATGAAGGGCAAGAGGCCACAGTCAGAACTGGGCATGGTCTTACTGATTGGTTTCCGATTGAGAAAGGAGTGAGGCAAGGCTGCATACTGTCGCCCTGCCTATTTAACCTACATGCAGAGTGCATCATGAGGAAGGCCGGTCTGGACGAGTCTTCAGCTGGAGTGAAGATTGCTGGAAAACGTATCAACAACCTTAGATATGCGGATGATACCACTTTAATGGCAGAAAGTGAAGTGGAACTCAAGAGACTTCTGATGCGCGTACAAGAAGAGAGTGAGAAGTTTGGGCTTAAACTGAATATTAAAAAGACAAAGATCATGGCGTCTTGCCCTATCAAGTCCTGGAGCATCAACGGACAAGAAGTGGAAGCTGTGACAAATTTTCTCTTCTTGGGCTCCAAGATTACCTCGGAAGGAGACTGCAGCCATGAAATTAGGAGACGCCTGCTTCTGGGAAAGAGAGCAATGGTTAGCCTTGACCGCCTAGTAAAGAGCAGAGACATTAGTCTGCCAACCAAGATCCGTATAACTCGTGCTATGGTCTTTCCAGTTGTGATGTATGAATGCGAGAGTTGGACTGTGAAAATGCTGACCGCCGAAGAATTGACGCGTTTCAATTGTGGTGCTGGCGAAGACTCTTGAGAATTCCTTGGACTGCCAGAAGATCAAATCAGTCGATATTGTCGACCATAAACCCTGACTTCTCATTGGAGGGTCAAATTCTAAAGTTATAGCTCAGCTACTTTGGTCATCTGATGAGAAGAGAGGAGTCGCTGGAGAAAGATTTGATGATGGGAAAGGTTGAGGGTCGCCGGAGAAGGGGTAGGCAGCGAACGCGATGGTTAGATGGCATCCTCGAGGCACTGCAGATGAAGTTATGTGATGTTAGGAAGGTAGTGAGAGACGGGAAAGCGTGGCGTGACATGGTCTATAGGGTCACGAAGAGTCGGACACGACTGAACGACTGAACTGAACTGAAAACTTCCTTAACCTCGTTCTTCGTCACTGGCGGAACGTTTGTTTTATTGTGATAGCAATACTGCGCCAGGTTTCGGCCCGTCGCGTCGTCCGGGGAAGGGCCACGTTTTTTCTTGAGAAGAAAAAGGAAAAAAGAAAAAAAGAAGGAAAAGAAAAATAAGAAAAAGGAAAAGAAGAGAAAGCAAAAGAAGAGAAAGAAAAAGAAGAAAAAGGAAAAGAAGAAGAAGAAGGAAAAGAAAAAGAAGAACGCTCGGTCACCGGAAGCTAATGCTTTCGCTCCACATTCGGTTCAGCAGCATTAAATCCTTCTCATGTATATGTGGGCTGGTAGCTTACGCTCTCGCGTCATACTCCTAAAAGGTGAACTTAAGTTTCCCCAATAATGTAGCACCTTATACTATGATAGGGCGTGATAGGGGAATAATTGAGCAGGAAAAACAAGCTTCCACCGTTGCTATCGCAATTTAAATATGTTAACCAGAGTTAAACCACAACCAATTTTTCACTACTGCATATCACATTATTGTCCTGACTACTTAGGCTACTATATAGATCAGTATAGAACTCCTCGGCTACTTTGACTACCCTGTCCAAATTCGTGATGACATCGCCCGCCTTGCCCCTTAGCGCATATATCTGATTTTGGACTATGCTCAATTTTCTCTTCGCCCCTTCAAAAGTACGTGCTTTGAGCAAAGAGTTAAGTGGAGTGCTAAGGAAGTATACGAAGCCAGACAGCGAGTGAGGGTCATGTTGAGTTCAATGCTACCTGGGTCCACCTGATAAGCAGAGCTGCGGCTACAATACTCAGATCTGGAATGACAAGGCCTCCCCTGTATTTGGTCACAGCTCTTTCAACTGAATCCTTAGCTCCATGTCGTAGGAAACGAAAAAGGACTCGTTCCAGACGGAGCTTGGTACGCACCGACAAAGGGGTTGCCGGCGACGTGAGACAAAATCGAAAACAAGAGGGACCTCGTAATCGTAGCTTGGGATGTAAGCGTAATCGTAGCTCGGGAGGTATGTATCGTAAGTTCCCCAAGCTCTTTCACCCTGGCCTCGATCTTTTCTCAGGCCTTGGACTAGTTCGCGTCTGACAATCCTGAGTTGAAATAGAAACCAAGAATCCTGACCTAATCATTCACGGGGTGGCCGTGAGCAGGTTGAGGATTTGACGGTGGACGACCAAAGTACAATACAGCCCTTCTCGACCGATTTAGCTTAGCCCCTGTCGTGACGCTGGGGCTATGTCGACCCGGCCTTCACTTGGTAGCGTGCAGAGACTCGGGGTTGAAGAAGGACTGAATCTTCGAAGTTGGTAAAATATGTACAAGCAGGTTTACTGGCACTTTGAGAAAACGTATTTACAAGAATATTTACATGAAAAAGAAGGGTACATCAGCAAAATGACAAGCGTTAAGAGTTCATAGCGAGAAGCGACTGGATGAGCCGTTTACCCAGGGCCCAGAGCGACATTTCGTGCTCTGCAGCGTCCTTAAAAACCCCCTATGTCCAGCCCCTCTCTGAAGATGCTGACCAACCAAATCCAGGGCACGCCCCTCAGGTATCGGCATCCAATCGAACACATCACTGCACTGATGGTCTGAAGCACTGACTGGTCCGGCATTCATTCGTTGGGCGTGATCACTTGTTGGCGGGAAAAGCTTGGGAACGGCGAGGAGAGGAGGTACATTTCTATTCTTCAGCAAAGAAACCACAGGCTGGTTCTGACAAGGGGTTTTACTTCTCAGAAACCCGAGTGCACGTGGCGCCGCATAGGGCTCCCAACATTGTCCCTTTTCGACAATTGCAAATCTTTCCTGCATTCCCGGGAAATCACTTAATGGCCGTATGAGTCATGCTCCTTTCTTGTCCTGCACGTCAGCGGACATGTCACTCTGTCGTCTCCTTTGGATAGGAGGCATTCATCACTGGAGGATAGCACTTCTCGACTGGAAGGGTGAACAAAAGAAAGAAAGCACTTCCTGCTATTTCCCGCAGGGGGACGTTTCTTTGTGTTTTTCCAGACATTCTCTTGACAGGGTCAATTTGGCATTTGCAGGTTGTCCACAAAGCAAAACAGGCTTCCTGGAAACAGGCTCACTTAGAGCCATTGGACCATCACCACATTTCCACAGCACTTATTCATGCCCACAGGCGAACAATAGAGCGCGCAAATGCGGATGCACGGTCGTAACAGCCTCCTCCCCCGCCAGAAGAGTCTCGGAGGGCAGCAGTCCCAGCTGCTGCATGAAGAGACGACTTAATGGCCTGCACGTGAACGCTTGAAGCTCGCTGTTGCTTGTCGCGTTGTCTTGATTGTTGTAGGCCAAATTGCTCGAGCTGTCTGAAACTCAACCACATGTCGAAGCAAGCACTCGGCTCCCGTCTGAAGAGACCAGGTCAAAAGAAAACTGCCATTGTTGTTCGAGAAAAGCCCACTCTCAAGACGTTCAGGACCCACGTATTCCTAGAAAACCAAACGTGCTGCTTTACATAGCCACACATATACAAGCGTACGAAAAAAAAAAAACCTGATTATCAATTTGGACACATGGTGAGGAACATCTCGGACCGCTTAGAAAGAGCGGCTAAGCGCGTCCGCATTCCCATTTAACTTCCCCTTTTTGTATCTTATTTCAAAATTGTACTGCTGTAAAATCAAGCTCCACCTAAGAAGGCGACTGTTCTTCGATGTCGCAGTTTGCAGCCAAGCCAGGGGACAATGGTCCGTCTCTACGGTGAATTTGGCCCCTCCAAGATAGCACTGCAATTTTTGAATGGCCCATACAATGCAAGCGCACTCTTTCTCTGACGCGCAATAAGCCCTCTCTCTAGAACTCAGTTTTCTGCTCAAGTAGAGCACGGGGTGCTCATTACCGTCGTCATCTCTCTGGCAGAGAACAGCACCTAACCCTCGATCACTGGCATCACACTGGACCGTGAATTCTCGGCCATAGTCTGGAGCTCGCAATACCGGACGGCTAATCAGCACAGCCTTCAGGTTTACGAAGGAGGCTTCCTTTTGTTCGTCCCAGACTACATTTGTCGGTTCTGTCTTGCGGAGAGCGTCGGTCAGAGGGCTAGCCAAAGCTGAATAGTTAGGGATGTAGTGATTGTAGTACCCAGTCAGACCCAGGAATGCTCGAATTTCCGTCTTCGTGCTCGGCCGCGGGTAGTCTGCTACCGCAGAAATCTTAATCTCGCTGGGTTTCCTGAAACCTTGACCTACATTGTGACCCAAGTAGTCCACGGTCGCCCTTGCCAGGCAACATTTCTCGGCCTTTACGGTTAGTCCAGCTTGACGCAAAAGGCTCAGTACAGCTCTTAGATGTACCATATGGTCCGCCCATGAGTCGGAAAAAACCGCAATGTCATCTAAATAAGGCACCGCGAATGTTTCACACCCATTTAAAACCCTATCCATGAGTCGGGAAAAACAAAATGGAGCATTTTTGAGCCCGAAACTCATCATTGTTGGCTGGTAGCTGCCCGTCGGAGTGACGAAAGCCGCGTATCTGCTGGCGCGTTCAGTGAGCGGTACTTGCCAGTATCCTCGAGTAAGGTCCAGCGTAGTCACATATGCCGCTCTACTGACCTGTTCTACTCTCTCCTCAATATTCGGAATAGGATACACTTGATCCCTGGTGAGAGAATTTAGCTTTCGGTAGTCTACCACAGGCCTAGGGTCTTTACCTGGAGCTTCTACTAAGATCATAGGCGAAGCATAATCGCTTTCCGAGGGTTTTATTACTCCCAATTCCAGCATGCGAGTTACTTCCCTATCCAGAATTTCTCTTTGCCTTGGAGAAAATCGGTAGCACCTTGATCGCACTGGCACGTCTGAAGTCAGCTCAATATCGTGCTCAGTCAAATCAGTTCTGCCTGGCCTGTCCACGAAGCAGGCCTCAAACTCTGTTATTATCTCGCCCAGATCGGACAGCTGGGATTTCTTTAGTTCTCCTCTCTGCTCCGTCTTTTTGAGAAGCTCCTGAGCGTTGCTTCCTTTTCCGCTGGGGCAAATCATGTCATCCCCCATCTCCTCGGGAAGGTTTAACGTTAGATTTACCACGGTTTGCTCCATAGCTAAGTCCTGTCGGTTTTCACTTGAAAGTCTCGTTAGATTACTAGACACTGGCGGCAAGAGGTTATTCTCAAGAACGTCCTCATTCCGCGTCTCATCAAGCTCACTTTCAAGTTGATTTATCTGAGATGCCTCGCTCTCAAAGTTTTCTGACCCGCTATCTTCCACATAGACCACTGTTTTAACTGCCGTTTCCTCCGCTGTGGAATTTTCTGGTATGAGCAGTGTAGCTAGTTCTCGCGCCTTTGAACGTGTTAATGCTTGCACAACACTGTCTCCGAAAAGGATGCCCCTCTTTCGCAGTAGCATGTCCGATTTGTTGGAAAACAAATACGGATAGCACTTAGGCAGCTTTTCTGAAACGGCAGCCTCGGTTGTTAACTCGCCGAAAGGGCCCTCGATGACCACGTTCGCGATTGGCAAGCACACACTCTGTTCCTCCACTACCTGGCGGATCCACGCACACTGTCCTGTATAGTCGGAAGGCGACACATACGCCGGATGGACAACATCCATCGTTGCGGCCGAATCGCGCAGTACCTTGCAAGGCTTCCCGTTGACTACTAGGTCATGCAGGTAGGGTTCTAAAAGCTGCATATTTTCATCGCAGTCACTGACATACGAGAAAGCAAACTTTTCTTTCCGGCAGTTGACGGCAATGTGACCCTGCTCATTACACCTAAAGCATGTGAGCGGCTTCCTAGCCCCAAGCTTGTTCTTTGTGTTCTGCGCGTTGGTCACTTCCCCACTTTTCTCACTGCCGTCCTTTCTAGGGCGTTTGCCTGAAGAAGCCTTCCTTTCTTCGTTTGCAAATCTAGTAAAGTGCCTTTTCTGACGGTTTTTCACACTGAACTTGGGATTGCGGGGCCTATCCACTGCTGGGTTGCTGAATTGTCGGCGCGAAGCATACTCCTCAATAAGTTCGGCAGCTTCAGTTGCCGACTTAATTTCGCCTCGGTCCTGTAACCAATTTCTTTCTTTTTCTGGGAGGCAGTTATAAAACTGCTCCAAAAGAATTCGCTCGACTACAGCGTCCCTATCACTGTAGGAATCTGTGCTCTTTAGCCACTCGCCCAAATTTACTCTTAAATTGTACAGGAATTCAGGGTAACTCTCGTCTCTGGACTTAGTAGCGTTCCGAAAACGTTGTCTGAACGCCTCGGCGCTAAGCCTATACTTTCTCAGAAGGCAAGCTTTGACCTTCTCGTAGTTGTCCGCGTCCTCCTTGCTTAGCCGCGCGACAACCTCCGCTGCCTCGCAGGGCAGAACCGTCAATAATCTCTGAGACCACGTGTCTCGCTGGAAGGACAGTTTTTCGCAAGTTCGCTCAAAGTTAGCCAGATACAGACCGATATCCCCTGATATCACATATGGCTGCATGTACTTTGACATCTTGAAATCTGCCTCCTTGTTGAGACGAGGTACCGCTAGCTGGGGACAATCGCCCGACCTCTTGCTCAACTCTAGTTCTAATTTCCGGAGCTCAATTTCTAGCTCCAGCTTTTTTGCTTCTCTTTCAATTTCACGCTCTTTCTGCTGTCTGAGCTGTTCCTTTTTTTGACCGATCAGGTTCCATGCTTCACTGAGCTCCTCATCATCGGTTCCCAGATCAGTGATTGCCTTTATAATCAAGGGTTTTCGTGCCAAACCACTTGTATCAATTCCCAATTCCTCACACAATAGCAACAGGTCCGGTTTCTGCAGCTTTTGTAGGTCCATGATCGCTCCGAGTGTCGGCTACTTCCAAAACAACTGTGCAAACTACCAAACCTAAAGGCGTTTCAACACTTTTTACCAGTTCTAAAATCTAACCCTGTTCTAGAACCTGGTCCACATCAGAAGAAAAGCCAAGCACTCACCCACACATGCGATCGATGTTCCGAGCTGCTCTCTTGTTGGCCGATTGTTGCGCCTGCTTGTTGCTTGAGATGCCACCTCCGATCACCAGATGTTGTGGCTTGTAGCTTCAGATCCACCTCCAATCACCAGATGTTGTGGCTTGTAGATTCAGATCCCAACGCTGGTCACCAGTGTTGGGGCTTGTAGATTCAGATCCTACCGCTGATCACCAGTTGTCGTGACGCTGGGGCTATGTCGACCCGGCCTTCACTTGGTAGCGTGCAGAGACTCGGGGTTGAAGAAGGACTGAATCTTCGAAGTTGGTAAAATATGTACAAGCAGGTTTACTGGCACTTTGAGAAAACGTATTTACAAGAATATTTACATGAAAAAGAAGGGTACATCAGCAAAATGACAAGCGTTAAGAGTTCATAGCGAGAAGCGACTGGATGAGCCGTTTACCCAGGGCCCAGAGCGACATTTCGTGCTCTGCAGCGTCCTTAAAAACCCCCTATGTCCAGCCCCTCTCTGAAGATGCTGACCAACCAAATCCAGGGCACGCCCCTCAGGTATCGGCATCCAATCGAACACATCACTGCACTGATGGTCTGAAGCACTGACTGGTCCGGCATTCATTCGTTGGGCGTGATCACTTGTTGGCGGGAAAAGCTTGGGAACGGCGAGGAGAGGAGGTACATTTCTATTCTTCAGCAAAGAAACCACAGGCTGGTTCTGACAAGGGGTTTTACTTCTCAGAAACCCGAGTGCACGTGGCGCCGCATAGGGCTCCCAACATTGTCCCTTTTCGACAATTGCAAATCTTTCCTGCATTCCCGGGAAATCACTTAATGGCCGTATGAGTCATGCTCCTTTCTTGTCCTGCACGTCAGCGGACATGTCACTCTGTCGTCTCCTTTGGATAGGAGGCATTCATCACTGGAGGATAGCACTTCTCGACTGGAAGGGTGAACAAAAGAAAGAAAGCACTTCCTGCTATTTCCCGCAGGGGGACGTTTCTTTGTGTTTTTCCAGATGTTCTCTTGACAGGGTCAATTTGGCATTTGCAGGTTGTCCACAAAGCAAAACAGGCTTCCTGGAAACAGGCTCACTTAGAGCCATTGGACCATCACCACATTTCCACAGCACTTATTCATGCCCACAGGCGAACAATAGAGCGCGCAAATGCGGATGCACGGTCGTAACACCCCACATCTCTACAGTACACCTCCATGGCATCGACAACGAACGAGATTGAAGTCTCACTCGGGACGAATATGATCAAGTCATCTTCATAGGCAAAGATATGGCGACTGGTAGTGAACCAGGAGAAAGATGAAACCTGTTAATGCGACTATCACGAGAAAGTGGAAAAGAGGAAATGCGATCACGTAGAGGGCTGGAGATATGGGTTACTCCTGCCGGACTGCACAGCCTACATCAAAGGCCTTACTGGCACGACTATGTATAGTAACCGAGAAGGTTGGCCTGTAATACATAACCCTGACCATGCGCTGAAAGTCAGGGCATATATACATGCCAGCTTTATCCAGGACTTGGAACATGTAGAGATGACTAACAACGTCGAACGCCTTCTCTTGGTCAAATGAGCATAAGATACCTAATAAATTCTTCGAGTTAGCCCATTAAAAATTATCTCTAAGAGCGAAACCATGGAGTTGAGTGGGCCAACTAGGGACACAGCAAGCCTGGGACCGATGTATCAGGAGCGGAAAGCGCATCGAGAGGCACTTGGCTATGAGTTTGTAGTCGATGTTCAGGAGTCTGATGGGACAACAGGCTCACAGGTCAGTTGTGCGTCGCGACTCGTCCTTGCAAAGGAGAGTGATCGGCACCTCCCGTTGAGTATCTGACAGAGTCCCACCGCTATGGAGCCTATTCAATAATGAGGTGAAAGATCCCCGCAGCTGCCCACAGAACTTGACATTAACCCTAGCCGCCAGAAACAAAGGAAATCCAAGAAGGGAGAAGGAGACAGGATATTTAACAGAAGGAAAAATGAAAGTGAAAGATGGAGGGGAGGACAGAAAAAGGTGACCGCTGACCTCCTCTGGTTGGGCCAGGCCGTGCCGTCTACAGGAAGCGGGGGATAATATGGTGAGCCTCCACCGAGGGTCTTTGAAGGTCCAAACACTCAGCATCGCCTCAATGATCCTCGCCTCCCGAACGCTACGACGGCTACTCGAGTCGTGGGTGCTCGAGGTCCGTGGTGTCGCACAGTACACCAATCTGCTTTAATTGGTCGAATATGAGGAGAATCCCCCGAGGACATCAAGCCGGAACACGTAGCCCCTATCCTCAACAGTATGAGTTATGATGTGCATAGATTCTGAACATTGATAATTTTATTCTTACAGCCCCGCCGCGATTGTTTGGTGGTTTCGACTACTGGTCTGAGTTCGATCTCGGCCGTGGCCCGTCCCGACAAAGGCGAAACGCAACGAACCCGTCTACTGTAAGGGTATCAGAAAGGCTATTTTAGAAATGGTTATCAGTACGCAATTAATGCGGATAATTAGGCTAATCTTGGGAGCACAAAAAAGACATAAAATTAGTTGTTGTTTTTTTCATTATTGGCTTGAGAGAAAAAGTGTCAATGCAAAAGTTGTAGATTGCCTCGGAAAACAGGTAGCTACGTTGTTTCCATCACACTACGACTACGCCGCCGTTTATAGGCTTTCAAAAAATGCTGTCACGTGACCAGCTGTTACTTTAAATCATTCGCCAAGTGCGTACAACTAACTTCGTCGTAGAGAGCACGGCCCACAAAAACAGATTTTGTCTCGGGCGCGACTCGAGGCTTTAAAGTGATGTTGCAGTCTCGATGATTATGTTGTTGTTTTTTCTTGCGCCAGGCCTCGTTCTCGGCTTCTAAAAATATTACTTTGCGCAAATGCTAGTTTGATGGAAACAACGTAGCTACCTGTTTTTCGAGATCATCTATACAACTTTTGCATTGACAAGTTTTCTCTCACGCCAATACTTACAAAAATAGCTAATTAGTCTTCACTAATTAACTATAGTGAACGAAGAAGATACTGGAGGTTAGCACAGGCGACTCTTCTGAATTTATTTCACTGTGCTAGGAGTAACCGTATTTTGTTTTTTTAATTTTGATCCAAGTTGTGGGATTCGGGCTTGCTACGGCTGCCCTTTGAGCGGCCGCTGCCCGCTTCCCAGTTGTTCTCCTCGTTCCCTTTCTCCCGCCTGAGGCGGCGGAGAGAGGCACGGACGACTTGTCACTGTAGTTCGGGCCACAGCTCCGCCCTGGCGTCCCAGTGGCTGTTCCCATTGGCGCCTTTTGGCGGGAACACGGCACCGCTTCGACGGCCGCGCTCGCGCGACCGTCCGAGCGGAGCTCAGGGAGAGACGCTCCGAGACGTCGCAAGGTGCGTACGCAACTGTTCTTGTCTGCCGGCCTTTGTCCGCGCAGACCAGTGTGTACTCGAGTTCGTCTGCTCCGGGTCGTACCTGAGAGCGCAACTCGAGCCTGTCGATCGTGATCCAACGATCCGCGACAGGCGTACCTAGCGGTGGTTGCCCACTCTCTCTCAAAGGAACCCTTTGGTCACTGCGAGAGAGAGAGATCACAGCACGCCCTTGCGTGCTTGCGGCGCGCACTCCGTGTCACTTCGTGCGCGCAGGGGAGCCTTGCTCCTCGCGCGCTCCCAGGACACGGTGACTGTGTGTGTGTGTGTGTGTGTGTGTGTGTGTGTGTGTGTGTGTGTGTGTGTGTGTGTGTGTGTGTGTGTGTGTGTGTGTGTGTGTGTGTGTGTGTGTGTGTGTGTGTGTGTGTGTGTGTGTGTGTGTGTGTGTGTGTGTGTGTGTGTGTGTGTGTGTGTGTGTGTGTGTGTGTGTGTGTGTGTGTGTGTGTGTGTGTGCGTGCGTGCGTGCGTGCGTGCGTGCGTGCGTGCGTGCGTGCGTGCGTGCGTGCGTGCGTGTGTGTGTGTGTGTGTGTGTGTGTGTGTGTGTGTGTGTGTGTGTGTGTGTGTGTGTGTGTGTGTGTGTGTGTGTGTGTGTGTGTGTGTGTGTGTGTGTGTGTGTGTGTGTGTGTCGCTGGAGGATGGCGTTTCAATAAACGTCTCCTTTGTGAACTTGGAGGTTTGTGTCTTTGCAGCGCAGTGCTCTCCTCCCAGTGGAGGTTGAGTGCGCGCTGCGGTGTTTCAGTGTGCGCGTGGTGACGGCTGATCGGGGCTTCGGCTTGCGCGACGCTCGAACCCGCGGTGGTTGCTGGCCTATGCCCAAGTAGAAACCACAAAGTTAGCTGGGACACTTGGTTGAATTCGAAGTTATTTCGCTGACAGTGTTAGCTTTTGCAATGAATTCTCTTATACAGCGAGTTGTCTTGGTAGATGGAGCTGTTATCCTGTTGTGATAAGTGCCTAAATAAGTGCGGTTTGTTCAATCAGGCACTGAAAGTGCTAGAGAGGAATGAATAATTTGCGTTATTTAGTCAGCAACCGCCTCTTTATTGAAGATATGTAAAATAAAGTGAGGCTTAGTAAGAACCATATTATTGCAGCATAATTAAATTCAGCTAAGTCTGATCATCTTTGTATATCTAAGGTCATTAGAATTGGGCGCGAAAAGGCGCAGTCACGTGCAAGAAATAGAGCCCACTTGAAAGGCTGATTCATAATCCACGAGTACAGTATATAACGCGCACCGAAATCCCATGCTCTTCTGTCTTGAGGGTTAGCTATTGCATATATTTGCCTTTCAGCGGGACCAACTCTGACAGCTGAAACTTCGGCTTAGTTTGGTGGATGTGCTGGAAAAGACCGTTCCTACGAACACATTGGCAATCATTGTGGTTATCTGGGCAGAAATTAAAATAATTCACTTTTTACAACCTACATCATAGACGATACCGGAATAATATGCTATAATATAGGAAACAAGAAACTTCTGTAATTTTTCCAGGAATCATGGTCTAGATAAAGCATATGTAAAAGTACTGGAAGGCACCTAGGTATAGCGGCTGCACAGTAACCAGAGGCCTCCATAAAGAATGAATAATGAAGTCTCCATCAGGAAGGGTGTTAGGCCAGGAGACCATTTTTCCGTGGTTATTCTCCGCTTGCTTAGATGAAGTATTCAGAGAGTTGGATTGGGTACAGCTATAGGAATAAGAATTAATGAAGCATGCCTCTGTAATCTGAGATTCGCTGATGACATTGCCAATCGCTAAATATCTAAGGAGACAAATCACATACATATGCTTCATTATCTATACAGGCAAAGCAGACAGGCAGCTCTAAGAATTAATATACAGAAGACCTAAATAGTGTTTAGCACCCTCAAAAGGGAATAACAGTTCACGATAAGTAACGATGAGCTGAAAGTGGTAAGGGAATACGTCTGCTTCAATCGGACTGGTAGTCAACGCAGGTCCGGACCATGAGAGTGGAATAACTATAGAACAAGATTGGGATGGAGCGCATTTGGCAAGTATCAGTTTATCAATGACAGATTACCAGAATCATTCGAAAGGAAAATATATAACAGCTGTATCTTATAACGGTACTCTCCTACGGACTTATGGAGCGGAAAATAAGTGTTAGGCTACGATAAAGTAAGCAGGCAGAGTGGGCCAGGCAACAAACGTTACGTATTGACAATCAAGATATCGAGAAGAAATGGACTTGGGCAAGCCATGTAATGAGAAAGAAAGATAACTCATAGTCGCTAAAGATAACAGATTGGGTTCCAAGGCAAGCCATGCATGGCGGGGTCGGCAGAACGGTAGGCGGCCGGTGAGATGTAGGAAGTTAGAGGCTAATCCTGAACGCACAAAAAAGGAAAGCGGTCGCAGGACTATAGCCAGGTTAGTTGAAAGGTATACGGGACAGACGTTAATTTTTTTGCATTAGGTGTAGTCAGGATGATGATAATGTCTCCTACGTGGTGCACGCGTCGTTAGGGCCATAATTTCTTACTTTTCCCTCCCTTCAAATCCGTTCAGGAACTTTCGTTGCAAGAGCTAAAACGTCGCGCAGCATATACGGCCATCGAACAGCTTCCTCGAAACTAGCCCAGCCTATGTGGACTCCTTTAACACTGCGACCGAGGACGCTTGTCTGCTCCATTGCCCTTGTTTCCTGCCAGCCCAGGAAGGGCGCACTCGGAAGGAAGATTCGGGAGGCGACGTGAGCGTCGGACGAGCGACGCGACTTCTCACTTACGGCTTCCGGGTGGCGCCCTGCTCCACACTTCCGCCGCTAAGCGCCGACCATCGACTCTGTATGCGTTCCGAGTGGGTTGATAGGCACGAACTGTATAGGACGCTCTCCGAAGTGCTCCCCTTCGTTTGGCTCTACGGAACAGCCGCAAGCGCCTTTGTGTCAGTGACTGGAAGTGGGCGCCCTCTCGTCGAATGACAAGGGTGATAAAGCAGTGCAACGTATACAAGTATTATTTTAATATTCGATCTTATGGTAACTTATAGGAAGGGCGTAAATCTTGGTTTGGCGGCTTATCAGTGACGTCGCTCCACGAGTTTATGACACTTGAAAGCGTCGTCAATAATCTCCGGAAAGCAACGTTTTCAGAGATTATTCAATACTGCTGATCATACATGGCAAATTACTTCTGAAAAGTAATTAAATTACATTACTCATTACTGCTCCCAAAAAGTAATGACATTACATTACAACTACTTCTACTGAGTAATTCAATTACTTTTAAATTACTTCCTAGTTTCCATCCATGCAAAAACTAAGTAAAACTAGTAAAAAATGCAGCAACTTTTATCCAGACACGAAGCGCACACATTCTTTCGTTTTCCCGCCAAATTTCTTCCCACGGAGCTATCTCTTTCCTCTTTCGTACAGTACTTGCCATTACAAAAACAAGACAATAGCAAAAAAAAAAAAAAAAAAAGCAGTAGCATAGTCCAACGATTGTGAAATGACCGGCCAACCCAGCTTATTGCTTGCCCGGAGTTGTCTCTGCCATTTGAAGGCCTGAAAAAGCTAGGTTATTTATTGCTTCCGCAGTCCCAAGAATCGACTTCGACACCTTGTGCTCACTGCTCAGCAATGCTCAAGCCACGGTGGCTCACGCCATGGACCCTTCCGCCTATCTCCCCCAACCACAATCCTCCCTCTCCCAGTGGTGACGAGTGTAACCAGGCACCACTGTGCCCTAGCCGACGCAACAGGGAGTGCCACTGCGCCGCGCTCCCAACTAGTTTTCAACTCCGGCCTTCTTGCACCATCTGTCCCTTCGGCATTCCCTTGGCGCCTTGAAACCTGCTGCTTGGAGAATGGTTACCGTGCCCTGCTACACACGAGGTCTCAGGCGCACTGTTCTGCTCAATTCTGTCTCCTTTTGCCGATCCGTTACGAGGGGCTTCGGCTTGCCGCATGTCATTCTCGCTTTCGCGGCACTCTACTTGTTGTCTATCGAAGGAGTAGTGACGTACTTTAGTAAAAGTAATTTCATAAGGAATTAATTACTTTTGCTGAGAAATTACTACCAAAACGTAATTCATTACATTACTAAATTACCAACCCAAAAAAGTAATTCATTACATTACAAATTACCAGAAAAAGTAATTAAATTACAGTAATTTCATTACTGTAATTCAATTACTGCCATGTCTGCTGCTGATGTGTAGAGTCGAAAATGACGGGCACGATACGAAGAATATGTCACATGCTGCACTGATATGAAGCCAGGCACACATCCGATTAGAGCTGCGAAAATTGCTGGGACGTAGACGGCGCTGATTCAGACTGCGCAGTTTGTGTTGCTATTGAAATCGCTTTGTTCACTGCCTTTATGCCCGAGTTTTTATCACTGGTGCTGGTAAGAAAAGCGCCGTCCATGTACTACACAGGACGTGACAAATTCCATAACTAGCGCCGTCCTTGTCTTTGCGCTGCCATATATTTGTTCAACACCTCAGCACACCCAATTTAACACGTTAATTCGGCATTTACTTTAGCGCTGCAGTACGCACTTATTCGCGAACAGAATTTTCACCAGCTTCGACGAGACCGAGAACGCTAGCTGTATGCAGAGAATTCGTCTTTACGGTAGACTTCAGCAGTAAATCAATAACGCGTAGTGACGCAGACTATATGCCTCACTAGCCATGCATATCCAAAGCAGCACATTATTGTCTCCGGATGTGGATGACGCCGGCAAGGAGCAGCCGATTTTTTTTTTCTTTTTTTTAATATCAATTCTTTCACACGCAAACAGAAAAAAAAAAAAAATCTGACAGCTTCGCTAATCGCATAAACTCTGGTCTGTGTGCCGAACTGTTCTTCTGGATCCATTCACTCTGACCCCTTGCAAGTTAATGTCTCAATTCTGGCTGACATTTGCGGTCGAGCACGCAGACGAGCGGCGAGACCTTCTCTGGGGAGGTCAAGCATCCCCTTGCATTTAAAGAATTACTTCTTTAAAACATCAGTGAGAATCACTGTTCACTGTTCACTGGTATTTACTTGCGACGCCAGTCTCCAATTTAAAAGTAAGGGTATTACAATCGATCTTTGTCGACCTCCACTCACTTAGCTAATATTTTACACTAACACTGCAGCTCTGCAAAGAGCATCAGCCGCATCATGCCTTGTAAAAAGGGAGCAAAATAGACAGGAACGCCTACTCTGCTGATTGCGATCCATCTGGAATATTACCGGATGGGACCATGATCGGAGGTATTTTTTCAGAGTGGCCAGACCCTATTTCTCTGGCCCCCTCTCGCCTCTGCATTTCGTTTCGGAGCAGTGACAACAGGTGACGTGTCGACCAAATCGTGTCCGCGAGGAGGGTGATGAAAGGGAGAAGTGGAAATCGCACACAAAGACACGCCGGCGATCGAAGGAAGCGCAAGGGGAGGACACGGGGAAACGCCGAACGCTTGATGCCCTCAACGCAGTGCTGCCACTGCTACCATGGGCGTTGACAGGTAGGTGCAAAAGCGATTTAAGAGAGATCACCATGGTCAAAGACTACTTATATTCGAATAATAGATTTTTTTTCCTTACAGTCCTATTTTGTGAAAGCATTATTTCCACTGCAATCAGTTCTTTAAAACATCGCTGAACTGAGATCGCATTTCGTTTCGTATGAAACAGTGCTTAAGAGATACGAAATCAACAGCATAATCAGGTATAATTTCTGACAGACTCGCGGCAGATAATCAAAATACTGACAACGTTACCGTGGTTCCCGTTCGCTGGGCCTGGACTGGCGACGCCATGCGGTTATATTAGTACACGGTGCCGCTATACCATCGCTACTGTCTCTAGCCAGTGGCTTTTGTTATTGCGACAGTAAGACCTCTTTTACCGGTGCATCGCACCGCACGCTAAATAAATAACCTATATATACCGCGTAGAGAAATCGTGTTTCAAGTGGCCGCCACATATATGTAAATGTAGAATTTTTGACATCAAAGTCTGCTAAATATCTTTTCTAACCTCTGCGGCCACTGTAGGCGTGGGCGGATTACATTGCGGCACGCTTTAGTCGCGGCTCCTGTCTATCTTACTATTTGCACACACAGTCCACTCAGGCAGGTTCCGAGTGCACAAGGCTAATGGAGGCGCTAGATTACACTCCATGGAGTTTCTTCGCGTGGACCATGGCGCTGGCTCTCCAGTGCGTAAAGAGATTTAGAGTGCATACCGCAGCACGACTACATTTGATAATTTCTGACCGCGCGAAAGTACAATAACTGAGAACGTTTTTAACTAGGGTATACAATGTCCCCTTCTCCGGGAACCACCTTTGAAGCAATCTAACAACACATGCAGCGCCACCAGACAAGTGGGTAGATAGATGGATTTGTTGCGTGGAATGGCAAAGAGGTCGGCCGAAAATTTGGATGTCTGTCCTGCTATGTGCGTCAGGGAATATAGAAGAAAAAATGAAAATACATGCAGGGACACTTGGTTTCAAAGCTCCGGCCAAGTGCTGTAAGTATACTCCGAGGTAATCGTGCTGTCGGCGCTAAAGGAAGCTGCAATCGTTAGTTTTTCGCGCGCATATACACTGGGCGCACATGGTCAGGTGAAAATCGCACCATAAGAAACCGTACTCAGGTTATGTACTAAAGCTTTTCTATCGTTCCTATTCTGTCTCGTGGCTCCATAACGGCAGAACGGCACTCATCAGGCAAGAAATGATTTCGCATTAATAAGAGATCTCACAGTGCATGTTTAGCCACAGATTGGTACGCTATAGGCATTGCGAAAATGGCAGCCTGTCTACGAGATAACAAAAATGAGACTAAATAGGGACGTCTGGGCTTGAATAATGCACACCGGTTAACCCCACGGGATTTTACAGGAGAAAGATGAGAAACCTAGAGCTAATTTATTAGGTTCCCTATTTCATTAAAGATATTTGGTTTGGTTTGTGTGGTTTTAGCGTCCTTGAGCCACTTAAGCTATGATTCCGCGCCTGTGGAAACTTTGCCTCAACGCGCGGGGATCGAACTATGGTCCTCGGGATTAGCACGGTCGGGCGCTTTATATCTACTGAACCGGCGCGTTAGACTTCGTTTAAGTAAAATGTTGACCAGTTGTAATAAAATCTGCTCGAATTCGTAATGATCCGCGTGCTAGTAACCGTGCACCAGCTTATGTGGAACTCAAGTCCAACGAACAAGCCCCGTTGTGCGACATAGAAGGTATTCTACATTAAGGCTGTAAAATCGGAGCTTTTTGCACAATCCGGTGACTGTTTCTCACAGGCGACGGAAATAAGCGAAGGGCAGGCTTGGGGCGCAGTAATAAAGACATCAAAAGGAAAAATAAATTGAGAGGACACTTAAGCTTAGCCTTAAGGGCATGACGCGACAGTGGCTTGTAGCCATCAGGGGTGCTTCCGCATTGCGAAATCGACGTAGACGCGCAGTTCGAGCGGCAAAATCCGCTTTCAAACTGCGTACGCGGAGACGGTATCTGTCTGCGCAACGACATATCAGGTCTCAATGTAGTTCCAGTGGCCGCCACATAGCGGCACCACAGCATTTTTTCCGACACATTTTTCTCACTCTCTATAGAGTTTCTTTGACGTCTTTTCGGCCGAAAGAGCCCTATACGCTGTCGTAGAAAACAAAAGCCAATTTTCTTCTAACAACGCTCGTTTATAGATCACCGCAACCGACAGTCTGCGGTCTTTCTCCTTTCGCCCCAGAAGAGAGAGCGGAGCATCGGGCTGACGGAAATCTTGCACTCATTGAAAACCGGTGGGCGCCCAGCGGCATCAGGGATCGAACCTGGTACCTCACGAATTCGAGGCCGATGCTATACCCTATAGGCCCTTCTTCCAGCTCTCCTGCGGTGAATTTTATATACGACTGTGGTCACTGTCAAGCTCTTTCGTAATGAATTTGAACAAAATGCAACATTTGCCATCTTTATTTCCGAAGTCAACTTACCCTTAATTCTCTGGACTTTCCTTGGAGTATCAAGGACAGTCATAGAAAGCTGGAAAAAAAGCACACTTGCCTGTATACTGTCGAAAGTGACATTACGCCTGCCCAGCAACAATTATGCTCTTTCGCAGGATATTTTTAAAAGCACACTCTGAACCGGCTGAAAAGTTGGATGTCGAAGTGTCATGCATGCTTAGTGGCTGATAAAAACATGCATAACTCGATGAGTTTTCGTCCACGACGGCGGGCGAAAAACCAGGAAGCGTGGCGCATGTTTAGAAGATGTTGTGACCATCTTGTCGAAGAGCCGCTGCCGAACTTTAGAGGAAGCTCACAGAAGGCGATTTCTATATATACAGCACCTGACCGAGATTGTGCATAGAGATGTCAAACTTTTCGGTGGAGGTTCACATAAAATGAGGAGCTCTTATGACTGCATTTGTTCAGTGTCACCATTTGTCTAAATCTTCGATACCATTTTAGGTCAAGTTTCAACTCCTGATAACCTTAAAAAGTTGAAAGCATCAGCAACTCGAAAATTACCACTGTTCTTCACTATTACATTCGTGCCCAGATATATCGAAACCGGATATTTCGAATTATTTTGTCCCTGGCAAACATATTCTTGCTTTCAAAATATGCGCGAAGCGAATTGCGCTTCGCAATATATCGATCTTTAGCCTCGCCGGTGATAAATTATATCGAAATCCGCTCTATGAGCACGCAAACGGCTCTTCTCAAGACGCTCATGAATCAACATGCGAGCACGGATGCGCACCGACTGCGTGGCCCTGCGCTACGATCACATCGCAATAACTATCGCAAACTGATCGGCTAGCCCCGTTCTTATTGATCGATTCCGACCAGCACATCTGCCGACCCCATGAAGGAACGCATACTGATACACACTTTTGTGTCAGATTTTGTGATGTAATCGTGAAGCGTAATTCTGCCCGTGCTGGCAGTTCGCTAGACTGTGAAACCGCACCCACTGTGTGAGCGCTCGAGGTGGCATCCGATCTCGGGTAGTCATTTCCCCCGATATATCCCTGTCTTGCGGTGCAGCCACTCTAGCTAGCTAGAGTAATTCAATTGAAGCAGTTCAAAACCGAGCAACTAGATTCATTCATCATCATCATCAGCCTGATTATACCCACTGCAGGGCGAAGGCCTCTCCCATATTTCTCCACTTAACCCGGTTCTGTGCTAACTGCATCCACTTGACCCCTGCGAACTTCTTAATCTCATCCGCCCACCTAACTTTCTGCCGCCCCCTGCTACGCTTTCCTTCCCTTGGAATCCAATTTGTTACCCTCAGCGACCATCGGTTATCCTCTCTTCGCACTACATGTCCTGCCCATGTCCATTTCTTCTTCTTAATTTCTACTAGAATGTCGGTAACTTGAGCTATTTCTCTTCATTCATCGTATTCTTTTGATATCAGCATATCATCCTTAAAATCACAGTCCAACTATACTGACCCTTGCTCATATCGTCGCTACATTGCTAGTTTATGTTTGTTTCACAAGTTTTTTTAATCCGAACTACGACAAGAACCTTACATCTGCGCACCCCCACCACGTATCTCCCTCCGCACCGGTCATCAGCAGCAAGTGTCCCGACCTCACGCCCGCACCACTACATTTTCTTCATCATTCTTCCCCCGGACTGCCAACGACTGAAACGGCCTTCCCCGAAAACTTGCTGCTATCACATGTCCATCTTTATTTCTTGAACGAATCACACGTATACTTGAGCAGTGAAAATCTTGCATTTGTATAACTTACTTACACATATATGTTACCTATTCTGTTTTTCATTTCCGTGCGCCCCACCCCTTATGTAATACCCTCTAATGAGGGTCTTTAAGGTATTAAAGTGAAGTGAAGTGAAGACATAGCAGCAACGAACTGTATACCCGTGTGCAAATGAGCGATTATTTCCACATGCAATGCACTGGTAGCACGATGAGATGTATCTTTTCGTAGGCAATGGCCAGCTCCGGCTTCGATGCGAATAAGGTTAACGCCCACCGTCTAGCGATCGGTTCTGCCTGCACGCGGAGCGAGTTACCATAGCGTGCGTACTGTCTTCGTTCTATGCTGCAAATAAGCTTCTGTACTGTCATTTTTTTTACATATGTCAATGGCATGTAAACATTTCTCGTCCTGTTCGAATTCTACTTCGATGGCTCCAGGATATATCTGCGTACCAATCGAAGGTTCATTACACCAACGGGCCTCAATAACGCGGCGTTAATAAGAGCAGCAATATTTCCCATGCTGCCTCACTCCCTTCCTGATTTGTAGGTTGACCTTCCTGTGCAACGCTGAAGTAGCTCCACTGACAAGAGGAATCGTGCACGTTGTGCAAATTAGCCCTTAAAGCTGGTAAAAAAAGAGTAGCTAATTGGTACAAGCATTTCAGCCATCTATTCAGGGCGATCGACACCTATAAATTCACGGTTTGTTCCTAAAGACAATCATTCAAGTGATCTAATTACCATTTATTATTAATAATTGGGTAGCGAAAACAATACAGCAGACTCACGAACATTCTACAGCCTTCACGCGGATTATTTGGAGAGGACACTCCTCGCTTTTTCACGTTTAATCTCTTTGAGTGTAGTTGCTTGGCAGTAGGCTGGTAATCACTCATTAGCTTTCAAGCAATCTCAACCATACGTATTTCGCAGTTACCTTCCCCAAAAACTTGCCTATTGTTTTGATTCCCTGAAAGTTTCTTTAAGCGATTGCCATCATGTGTATATATCTCGTAAGGGTGCACGAACGAGGCAGTAAGCTAATGGTCAGTAATTTAATCCTTTCAACACCCCCTTTATATGCAAATAGCATTTCAGTACAGCGATCATGAAAAGATTGCACGTAGTCTCTCTGGCATGATATATGTCCTTATAACCAATATCCACAAACATCTCCGAGCAGATTTCTGCCATCGCTTCGTGCTCACGCAAGCCACTACGAGCGTTTTGAAGTTGCCCTATCCATTTTACACAGTATCACCAATGAATGTAATCCGCCACCTGGTGTCGGGTCTGTGCTCCTCGCGTGCCGTTGTTTCTGCAAATGCAGAAATTGAATTTTCTCGCCTTACTTGTCTTCCAGCAAGATAGAATGCCGGCATATAAATAGTGGTATCCTTCAGTTCTTTATTCGTAAATTCAGCTATTTTTCGTTCCAACTTCCCAAAGCTTATCTTTTCTAAATTGTGCTAGCATATTCCCTAACACTTTTAACACCTCTATGCCGCGCTTTTATGTGGATAACCTTATTTATGCTACTCCAAACACAACCAGAGATGAGGGGCCGGCTCGTAAACTGACCGCGTTACCAACACTGAACTTGCGTAAAGAATGGGTAACCTTTGTTGATACTCGGAGAAAACTATATTGCGCTGATCGCATTGTTTCTTGCTGCGACATTTAATTACCGCCCTATGTTATTCAATGGACTGGTCTTAATCTGCCCCAGCTTATTTCGAAAGTCACTTTTACGTGAAGGTATAGCGCGTGAAGCAATGAAAAATGAAAAAAAAATATAAATAAATAAATAAATAAATAAAAATTATACAAGTGGTTTTAAATTGCGAGAAAGAATAATAATTTTTAATTAGTTGAATTAGCGCCTGTAGTGGCAAATTCTTTGCATTCTGCTCCTAAAACACATTCAAGAGTCTCAGACCGAAATATCTCGCATAAGACTTATTTGGTCTCGTTTAGTCACGCCACAGGAAGAGAAGGAAATAGCATAATAGGACTGACAAAGACGATTCGTCCTCACTGTTTCTTTCTCGCCCCGAACTTCTGAAATGATTCCAACCATTTCCAACTGGAACAAAATATCACACCGAGGCAGAACCGCCAATTGAACCAGCAAAGCGTGAGCCGAACCGAACCAAAAAATTTCCTATCTGTCACCTGGCCACTGCATTGACCCCTCCGTCACTTTGTCGCACAAATCGCGATTGATCAGACCAAGAAACGTTCGCGCAACTTACTGTTTCGTGAGAGCCTCACATCACCCGTTGAGAAGCTTAAAAGTTCGCTGTTATTCAATTGCGTGCAGGTAGATCCACACAGGATAGCAGGAATCTCCACGCTTTCCTGCCTTGGTGCAATGCACCAATGACACGAAGAAAAAAGACAAGTTTCAACTTTGGCAAGTCCCTTGGTATTGGGTTCATCCCAAGGTTGTTGTTTTTTCTTTTTCATTTTTAATGTCTCGCGTGAAACAGGTTCATTTTGCTTTGTGAGCGTGGCGACACACAGGATGCTTGCAGCCACGTGGAAATAATTTAAAAACAGAATTCGGACAACAAAAACACAAGGTTTGATACTGTCGTCGCGCATAACGCGCGCACACACTCGGAGTCCTTGAGGAGTCTCAGCGCTCGGGAGGCGTGCGTCCCGCGCCCGTTTTTTTGTTTTTTTTGTTTTCTATACAGTGAACGCGCACACTCAACAAACCACACAAAGAGCTTTTGGTTTACGGAACGCCTAAACAGGGCCTCTCGCGCTGGCTCGTTCGAAATGAAGTGTGTAAGTGTGTCTATGTATGTTTATCTGGCTTCGTGATCACGAGGGCCCGCGCAACGCCGTCGCTGTCGGCGAGGGGGATGCGCCAACAAGTGAGGCGGAAAATGCCTCGTAGTGAAAAAGAAAGTGCGAAAACGGCGAATTAACGCGATGCGCACCGACCAACAAGCTGGTCGAGCATAATAACTGTGGAGGACGGCCAAGCCTATAGTTCAGATTCAGACAGGTCTCGCAACTCACACGTATCAAAAGAAAAGAACCGGTTTCAAAGGCAGTGTGTGTATGATCGCCGCCACAAAGCACCGGTGAAGTATAAGCGCCTCGCATAAGCTTAACGGTGAAGCACGGGCCCCTGTGAGCACGCGATCTGTACTGTGAACTAGATGTGGAGGGACGCGGGGTGGGACATGAGAGATGCTGAATACTGTCGCCCCGCGGTGCTGTACAGGAAAGAGGAGGGGAACAGGTATAAAAAGAAAAAAAAAACGGCGAGGGAGGGGAGTAGACCGCGCACTCGTTACATTAGAGTCCTGAGAAACGCGGCCGATGAGGGGCCGACGTTACGTGGCCGCCACCGCGACCGGCGCCTCGTCGACGGGCGAAGACGCCCGGTCCTCCCTGTCCGTGGCGGTGCTCATGTCTTCGTCGTCGTGCGGGACCCCTCTCAGAGGACTGGGGGCGCTTCTGGAGTCACCCCCTCCGCCCCCGACGCCACCAGAGCTGGCCGGCGACTCGCCGCCGCGACTGTCGGGCCGCGAGTCTTCCTCCTCCTCCTCGTCGTCGCCGCCGCCGCCAGTGGCCGAAGGGTGTGGGGGCCCCAAGAGAGCTCCTGGGTGGAAGGGCCCCATGGTGAAGCTGGGCGGCAGCGCGAACCCTTCGGGCAGCCTGTGGTACACATCGGCCAGGTTTAGCGGCAGGCCCTGCGGGTCGTAGAGTCTGGTGAAGAAGTCCGACGGCGGGTACGGGAACAGCGCCTTGTCGAGGAACGGGGAGGCGCCTCCCTTCTCTGACGACGACGTGGACAGCAGCTTGCGGTGGAGGTTAAGGTTCGCCGAATGGCGGTCCCTGCTCCGCTTCGACGGGAAGGCCGCGTTGCAGCCTTCGACTGTGCACTTGTGCATCAGCTTCAGGTGCACGTTTTGATAGTGCGTCTTCACGCCGAAATGGTTCTGGAACACCTTCCCGCAGGCTGTGCACCGCCGGGGATTTTCTTTGTCCACCGGAATCTCCAGCCCGGGACCCACGAGCGCAGCGTCGCGGTACACCGGCAGCAGCGAGGACATGTGCTGGTCGGACGATGGCGGCGAGCAGTCGCGGAGGCACGGATCGTGCACGTCGCGTGGCACGTCCGCCAGGCCTAGTCCGGGCGCGTGGAAGGACACGCCACCTGAGGACAGACTCCGCGGAGCCGTCGGCACGAGGCCCGCGAAGGCGCCAAGCGACAGCGACTCCAGGTGCCGCAGCGGGTTCTCAGCCATGTCCTCCGTCTTGATGCTCGCCGCCGGTGAAGTCCTCTCCCCGTCCTTCTTCGTGGACAGGTCTTCGACCGATGTGTCCCTCTTGGCGATGACGGGAGAGCTGCGCGGTTCGCTGTTGCTGCTCGGGATCGCCTCTGGTTTCTCTTCTTCCTTCTTGATCGTCGCTGCAATGCCACCGATCTTGCCCTGCTCCACTTCGAAGTTCCAATGGGGAACCTCGCGCTCGGTTTTGAACTTGATCGGCGGCGGAGACGGCGTCATGTGGCCGTCTGTGTCTTTGTCGTCGAGGTCGTCATCAAAGTCTTTGGAATCGTCTTGGCCGTCCGTTGAGATATCGTCCACGTCGTCCATGTCATCGTCTGACTTGGACTCCTCCATGAGGCCATTGTGGTCAATGTACGTGTTGCTCGATGACTCATCCGAAGTGACATACTGCAAATCGTCGTCACTGGTGACCGCGGCGCACTTGGTTGGATTGAGCGCCTTGCGCTTGCGTACTCCCTTGTTTTCACTTAGCACAGCAAGGCTTGGCCGAGGCTCCATAGCTTTCTCCTCTTTTTCCATGGAAAGGTTAACGCCGCCGATGTCCCTGCGACGCGGCGACCTGTCGTCCATCTGCTCAACCGACGGCGCTCTGTCCTCTTGCTTGTTTTTTCTCGTGGTAAGCCTCAGTGCACTGTCGCAAGGAAGTGGACCGGATGACCCTAGCACGCTATGCGGTGAACAGAGAGACGCGAGCTTCTCCTGCACAGCGCCAAGCTTGTCGTGAAGCGCGCTTGCAAGGGACGACGGCGGCATGATGCCCGGTGGCGCACTGGCGCTGTTGAAGTTAAGCAACGTTGACGGCGGAAGCAGCGGGAAAGGGTTCGCCGTTCTTCCGTCGTGTGGGCTGATCTTGCGCCTCAGGTTGGGCGTGTGCAGCTTCGGGTTGGGGTTCGCGCTGTGCCTGTTCCGACTCCTGCGCGAACTGAACATCATGTTGCACCCTTCCACGGTGCACTTGTGCATCTCTCGCAGGTGCACCGCGCTAAAGTGGATCTTCAGGGCGCCCTTGTCGCAGAAGGTCTTTAGGCACACGTGGCACTGAACCCTGCGCTTTCCAGTAGCAGGGTTAGTGGTGAGAGTGCTCAACACCATCGGGTTCCAGCGGCGCTTCATCGGGTTGGCGGACTTGCGGAGGTGCTTCACTTTGCGTGCCGCGTACACGGAGTCCATAGAACCGACACCCAGTGAGAGATTGATGACGCCGGCGGCTTCGTCGTCCGAGGGACCCTCAGACAGGCTGAGGTCCGAGCTGTGGTTAGGGAACGGCGCTGTGAAACTGTTGTGGTTGTGCGTCGGGGACGAAAGCGGCGTCTTGGGACTGCTGCTACTGTTGTTGTTGTTATTGTGCTGAGTATGATGGTGGTGGCCGTGCATTAGCATCGCACCGGGTGCCCGGGCGCTGTCCGTGACACAGCCCGCGGCAGCGTCGGGGCTTGTGGGCCGGCGGTCCGCTTGCCGGAAGTCGTATGGCTGCATACTTTGCAACTTATTCAGCGGCGACGACGAAGAAAGCGCCGCCAGCGGGCTAGCCGCCGGCGAGCAACCCACTGCGGGAGGCGACACGGACTGTCCCGAGCTCACACTCGACGGTGGGTGGTGGTGGTGGTGATGATGGCGCAGCGACGGCCCCCGGTTCACGACCATCGTGCCCCGCGAAGACAGCAGGGAGGCGTCTCCGGACGTCGAGAACTTGCCACCGAACAGCGATAGGGACGGCTTGGCAGGCACCACTCCGGACCGGCAGCTACGCTCCAGGAACTTCTTGATGTCCGAGTCCGGCGGCCCGTCGGCGGCGGGACTCGCCAGCGGGGCGGCATCGCTGGTGAGAAAATGGTGGGCAAGGGCGCGGGTCTCGGCAAACCGCAGGAACTGCTGCATGATCGTCGGCTCTTCGTCGCGACTCGCCAGGCACCAGCGCTCCAAGACGATGCCGTGCGTATCCTGCGAGAGAAAAGTACGCATACAACGTGAATGGGCGGTCCGTGGTATACGCCTAGAGAAAGCAAACAAGGTTAACGGCATTGATATAGGGCCTCGAGAGTCGCTATTAGCGTCTTCGTGTGAACTGAGCGTCTTATACCATATTTCTACACCGGCATAAAGGCATGTATCCAAAGGGAACGCAGGGTTTGCCCAGGCTGGTGTTTTTTTTTTCTTTTTTTTTTACAGTGGCTCTAGTCGGGTATGCGCTTTCAGCACTCCACCGTTAGTAGATTGCCTTGAGCCCTCCCTAAAAAAAAATAATTGCCTACGAGCCTGCCCTGCAGGCCTACAGCTCCCCGATTTCCTGCTCCTGCATGGAACACAGCTGGAGGAAAAAACTCTCCGTTGAAGTTACGGAGCTGGTGGGATGGTTAAACGCCTACGCTTGGTTTCTCACGCAAAGCGAAACCTCAAGGATTCACTCAGCGGCAAAATTTCAACGTACGTAGAGCATCCCCACGACTGCATGCAATGCTGCACGCTACAGAAATTGCCGGCTTCTAACAAACGCAGTTCTGCATTTTACGATTACAGTGCCAGAATGAGCGGTTGCTATGGGGGAAGTTTCAACATCCTAACCACTCTAGGTTTGTCCTACTGAAGGGTCGTAGCGCAGGCGGCTTTCTCTCGTTGAAACCGCTGTACCTTGACCCTGTGCGCACTCCCGTCATAAAGCAGCAAATGACTGGTCTATATTCAGCCTCCCTCTTACATGTGCCTCCCCTTTTGCGTTTTCTTTTTTTTTTTTTTTTTTTTTTTTTTTGCCGCTCCTTGAAAGCTACTACGCGATGCTGTGGATGGTAGCAACATCCTGATGGAGACACTTTATGGCTCAACTCCAACCCGACTTTGGTCTGTTCCGCCGTGCAACGACGTAGGCGGCCAAGAGAGAAGTGACGACATAATCCTGTACACTAAATAAGGGCGCAATGCCGTACGTAAATTAACCCTCTCTCTCTCTGCCACACACGCATGCTGTGTCTGGAACCAAGAGCTGCGAAAGGAATTCCGGAGACGTCCGGTATACCAGAGACCGTTATAGAAAATAGCGGGGCGGGATCGAGGCGAACTGCAAAGCGGTGGCGAGTTGTGGGCTCCAATACCCTATCGCGCCCGACGCCGATGGCCACGGCACGCGTCCAAACACGGCATCGGTCTCCAAGGGGAGCAAAAAGAAAAAGAAAACAAGGGGGGGAATCTCTTGCACGCAGCGACGGCCAGCGTCGGACCGGAAGCTCGTCTGCAGCCATGGCGCACGCCGCGCGGGCCGGTGACAAAGGCTTTGTTTAACCCCCGGCGGGGAGTTTATCCAGCGCACGCGCGCGCGCGTGTGCGGACGACGACACACGCCGGGGGCAGTGGCGGCGGCGCGCGAGCGGACCCGCTGTTTATTTGCGCCCGCGTGACGACGGCCGGCTAGACAGAGCCCAGGCTCTCCTCGTCGAAGACCCCGAGCACAAACCTCCCGTCGTAAATCGTGTACGCGGCGGTGGCGGCGGCGTGGTGGCGGCGGTGCTTGCGCGGGTGAGGCTCGAAATAGCCGCGCAGCATCTCGTCGTCGTCGTCTTCTCGGCAACGCGGGCGCACAGCCGCTTTGTGTTGATAAGAGCTGGCCCTCTTCTCCAAATACACGCGCCGCGGCCGGACGGGGCTCTCGCACG
Organism: Amblyomma maculatum; assembly: GCF_055883805.1. Taxonomy (NCBI): domain Eukaryota; kingdom Metazoa; phylum Arthropoda; class Arachnida; order Ixodida; family Ixodidae; genus Amblyomma; species Amblyomma maculatum. The sequence continues at coordinate 211,767,728 of NC_139346.1, read as the reverse complement.
TAGCCCAAATATGCGCCGACACACCACGGACGAGTTGGAAACAGGCGCGTGGCCGCAGCAGTGTATACATGAGCCGTTGTCAGCGCGCCCCCAGATGTCGCCTGCAGGCTGAGCCACAAGCGACCGCGCGCGATGCCTCGGTGCCGTTCCTTCGCTGCTTGGACACGCGCTGTCTTCTCCCAGCACGTGCACTCTGCAGTGCAAACGCGATGTGTGCGTTTCCTTTCGTCGCCTTCGACCGCCTTGTGCGCGCGCACCTCAAGTTTGCAGCATAAAAAAAAAAAAAAAAAACTTAGGTTTCAAGTGCGTCAAACCATTCTGCTGGTGGGGGTGGCCGTGAATGTTTAAATGTGTTCTCAAGCCGCCACGTTTCTGGCTCCGGGAGCGGACGCACGTGGCTGCGTGTGTGGAGTCGCAAACGTTGAACTAGAACTCTACACATATGTTGCGTTAGACTATGGCCACAAATATCTTCAGTGTCGCTTTAAACACTACTTTTCCTTGCTCAAGGAATTGCAGCTTTTAATGTGGCATAGCAGAGCGTCCGTTGAAATGCCACTCACAATGCAAATAAATGAAAAATTTCTAAGGACGATTGCGATACTAGCTCCCTAATGCGAAATTTCAGCGCAGCTATTTAAGCGTTGCTGCTATAATTGAGGCAAAGAATTTGGTATGTATGTATGTATGTATGTATGTATGTATGTATGTATGTATGTATGTATGTATGTATGTATGTATGTATGTATGTATGTATGTATGTATGTATGTATGTGTGTATGTATGTATGTATGTATGTATGTATGTATGTATGTATGTATGTACGTACGTACGTACGTACGTATGTATGTATGTATGTATGTATGTATGTATGTATGTATGTATGTATGTATGTATGTATGTATGTATGTATGTATGTATGTATGTATGTATGTATGTATGTATGTATGTGCCTTTACAAAGCAGTGTATTTTTCTGACCAGCCAAAGAGAAAGAAGACCCACGCGAATAGCTCGTGGCTCTTCATTCTTCCTCTTCTAAGAAATTATATTAGGCTCGCGACTTTCACTCGGCTACGGCGCCACCGACGGAGACGCGACCGAGCCGCCGAACGGCGCAGCTGCGCTCTACAATAAAGGCCAGCAATGCTACTGCACCTGCCTTGGAGCTGGTGTTACGCCCCCTTGACCACAAACAGCCGAATTCACCTTTCCGTGAAACGAAAGGAGGCGTTCTTATACCTTCGGCGCCTATTATAAGGAGGCAAAAAACGATCATGTCACTTCGTGAACTTAGAACCGTTAGGGAACATGGTATCTCCGCCAAAGTTGGCTATGCCTTCAGGAACTTCAGCAGAAGACGTGATCTTGGCTATCATATATAAAGCTTCGCGAGGCGTTCTCACAGGTGTAGACCATGCATAGTATACACCCGCCTACGAGACTATACGTATACAACACGTTGGGCATTCAAGCAAAGGTGTGTACATACCTGTACAAAAAACAAAAATGTCAGCAAGTGTGCGTGTGTGTGTCTTTTTTACACATGCAGTTACCTTCTCTTCAGCCTTTTCGATAAGGGTTCACATTCACTGATACAAGTGACAGCCGCGGCGCGCGTTTCGGTGGAAGTGAAACGCGAAAGGCGCCTGTGTGCTTTTCTTTACCAGTGCACAATCCTGCGTGCATGCAACCGAAATCCTCCACTGCAGCATCACTGTCTCATGCTTCTTCTTTCGCTTCCTTCGCGCCGCGATCAAGGTGTCCATACCGCGAAGTGCGGCAATTCATGCGCCTTTGGTTTGATATGGTTTATGGCTGCTTAACGTTCTGCAAAGTGGTTCAAGTTGAGGGACACCGCAGTGGAAAGCTTCGGATAATTTCAACCACGCTGCAGTATACCAGAATGTGCACACAGTACAGGGACGCCACGTGTTTCGTAACCGGGCTTGAGCCCTATACATATATACTGTGGATCAGAATACCGAGCAGTGAACAACCACGGCGGGTATTACTGCGTCTTTCATTTCCTCAAACCCAATTCTCAAAATTGTCATGCACAAGAGATGGATGTCTGGAAATTCTGACCAGGAGTTTCATATATTGTTATATATTCGGCACTTGCTCTCGCACCAGTTAGTGGCGACTCCGCCTGCGCTTGCGTAAAAGATTACTGTGGTTTTCGGCCGCTCGACCTGCAGTGACGGCTCTGAATAAGGTACATATTTTGACTCCGTCATTCGCGGTGTGACCTCATCAGTCAATTTCAATTACATGGCAACCATTGCCTTTTCTACTGAAGAAAAACACAAGGCTATGGGGGTTAGTTTTCGGTCCCCTCCAGTATATTCGGCTTAACACTTTGCGAGGAACGTAAACTCAGCCTATATATGTTTGTCCGGTAAATGGTTATAATGTATATTGACCCACTTAACAACAACGGCAGCTGGCGTGCTGGTTAAATTCGTCCACGCAGCGAGCGTGATTGTCTCTCCGGCACCACTGTCAGCTGCAAGAATTAAATCCTAAGCTCAGGAATTACGCCTGTACGTGAGAGCTGTAAAAAATGGGGGACTGCATAAAAGGAAACCCAACGATTAATTAACGACTCTGTCGGCTTCTCTCTTCCTCTTATGTTCGTTAATTTAATAAGGTCGGCACCTGGCGACGGCTATAGGGAGACACAGGCATCATGACGCCCTCTCTATTGTTGCTTGGCAGCCAACGGCTGTAACCGATGCCGAGTTTCCATTCAGTTCATCCTCAACACTTGCGTTCGCCCGCAGCTGGCGCTATTGTGCTCTAGAGCGCGCGTGGCGAAACATCTTATTTTGGTTCGTTTAATTATGTGAGAATAGTGCACGTCTAAAATGGGAGTCTCTTTATATAGCCAACACGCATATGAAGTGGAAATGATGACTCTCCTCAAAAAGACGTACATCATAATTGACATGTCACAACTTAAAAAGTTACATAACATGGGATGGTAGGAAATAAAAATAAAAAAAAACGACCTAATATTTACGATACCGATATAATGACTGTTGTGTTGCAGAAAGAAGGCGATGTGTATGAATCGCATGCACCCAGCGCTGCAGTGAAGAGGGGCAGTACCCCGCTTGCTACGCTAAACATCGCAAGCCCTCCTCAGTTCTCCAATTTCTTACCTTATGTGTTAAAGCTGGAAATCAGCGTTTCATTCTCTGAAAGCGTTTCGGGGAAATTTTTTTTTTTCTATTTTTATACTGCAGACTGCAGACCATACATATATGACCCAACCATGAAGCTTATGCGACAAAATGTAAATTCACACACAACAAGCAAGTGACCATACGAAAAAAATAACACAGTTAAGTCAGTGAGGAGGACAAACGCGAACTATACGCACGATAGCACTGAGATCGGTTTTCACCCCTGTTTCGGCTCGCACATCGAAGAGTATAGTAATTACCACATTACGTGAAAAACTACAAGACATAGATATAGCCCTTCGACTGAAGCTGTCATCTACCTACGCTTTGTCTGTTTTTGTTCTTGTTTTACATTAACGACTTGCCTCACGTTATTTACTCAAAATCCTTTCTGTGGCATCTATTTTTCTGTTACACGTTCGGATTCTTGAGTGTTTTTAAGCGTGAACTATTGATTTTGTTTTTCTTTCGCTAGCCTTACCGTAATTTTCTTCGCTACTATACTTTTATATATAATGATTATTCGAGTCTTGTTTCCTTATTACTGTTAATACTGATTTTCGGTCTTTTCAGTGCGAACTGCTGCATTGTTCTCTCGTCTAGTCGAGAGTTTGACGGAAACCCGTCTGGTCGTGAATGTATACATGAAGGAGCGGCAAGAAAGAAGGGGAGGCAGCGCGTACGCCCGTTGCCTAGGGAATATTTTCAAGCCTAAATAACCTGCTTTTCCTCTTTGTACCTCATTGCGAACAAGGCTCCGGTACGGGAGCCAAAACGTCAAGTATATTCCTTTCCTTGGTTGGTGTTGTTTGCCTCTGCTTCGTTCTCTTGTCTGCACTTGAATTCTTATAACTACCTATGACTTCCCGATACAGGCTTCGTGCTCTGGGACTTGCTTATGTACATTTTATATGTCCTAACAAATATTCTTCTTTAAACCGTCCGAGCCGTTAAAACATTTGTAAATATGCCTGCGTGGCCTATAGTGTATCTGAACGCGCACCCAAGGGGATCGGTCCGTTCGATTATATATACCATCGCAAAAGTGCAGCTCAAGTTGTAAACGGCATCAGACAGACATCGGCAAAACTAGTGAATCGGGATAGTCTACAGCAAGATTGCGCACTAAAAAATAAAAAAAAAAAGCTAGATATTTCAGAACGACGAAATACAATTTTCAACTCAAAACCTGACACTCCACCTATTTGACAGTGCACTTACTGCACCAGTATACGCAAAGGCAAGGATTTCCATGCCTTTGACAGTCCCGGGTAAAAAGCTGCGTTTAAATGTGATATTTCTCGCGAAAATTGGAGCCAAGCAGTGAGGAAGAGTGGGCCTATAGCTTTGGTGGTACAAAGCGGTCTTGCGCAATCTAAATTATGTCCTTAAATCGGAGCAAACTGCTCCGCGATTTCTATCTATATGGTCGCAAAAGTTTAATGAAGGGAAAGAGTGAAGCGTGGTGAAGAAGTAGCAAAAACTGAGAAGCCGCAGCCACGAAGACGCTGTCGGCGTCATCTGAAGTTAGCGCGGTGAACGCTGCGTCCGCGTTAGTTAACCCGCGAATGAAACGGGCGAGGGGCAACAAACTCGCGCCAGGCTTCACGACTGCGGTCACGAGAGCTACTTTGAATACAATGGATATCGATCAAGAGTTGATTTTGCACGTATACGCGATAGGAGGCCATGAGAGCCTCCTAATGACCTAGAGAAAGAATGCATCCTAATTGCATTTCGTAAGTCATATGTCTTCTATTCAACAGCGTTAGATTTAAATCAGTGGAGTGATTGTTCATCAGCGTTCAACCCAGCACAGCCACACTAGGGAAAGGTGCGCAACTTTTTAATGCACAATCTAAAGAGCTGACGAAAAAAATTAAGCATGTTCCGGGACTCCATGCCTGCCTGCATGACCAGGGCTTCTAGTGCGCAGTTATAAAAAAGGAAGCATGAGTGACGTATGCAATTATATATAGACCGACTTCTCTGCTATCTTCACCAGTCAAATGTTTTCGAACGCGTTCTTCATGCCTCTTTGCATTTCTTCTAAAGACATAACCTGAACAACAAGCAACAAGGCTTTTTTGTCGCCGCTATTGTTCAATGTATTCGTAGATGATATTTTGTATCAATTTTTCAAAGATACTACAATTCGCGGACGATCTGAAGCTTGTTTGCACAGAAGATTCAGTGCTTGACTGTGAATATTTTCAAAAAGATATTATCTTTGTAAATACCTGTTGCGCGCATTGTGCCCTAATGTTGAATTCTTCCAAAACTGTGGCCATTTCTTTCAAAAAAACAGTTTTGTTTGATTACTCTGTTAACAACGATCAAATACAACGTGTTAATATTGTTCGCGACTGGTAGTGTATCTCGACTGTGAAGTCAACTTTCAGGCACACGCTAATTAGCTAACACGCTCGGGTTCGCAGACTTTGGGCGCAGCTCACAGGCTAACAAAACCATTCAAATCTAAATAGTGTTTGCTATACAAGTCGATCGTTCTGCCAAAATTGGACTTCTCAAGCGTTGTATGGAATTTACTGACATCTGTGCAGTGCGCAAATGATCGAGCGCGTACACAGGCGGCTTATCCGTATTATTTACGATCGACATAAATGTAGGCGATACTACTTCGACTACAAACGACACTTTCAAAAAGGCGAGAACTCCGGGACGGCGCATTCTTGCAAAAATGCTTGCAAGGGTCCATAAATTGCCAAGACAGCACTCAAATCGACAGTGGCCAGGCGTAATGCAAGAAGCCATATGGTATTTTATGTGGATAGCCGAAAATGTGTCTCTCCATCATTGCGCATCCAACTAACGTTAATACTTCTCTTTTCTTCAAGAATATAGCTGAAGACATTATTACCTCTAATAGATTTAATATGCGTGCTCTAGCATCTTTGCGCTTGTAGCACTGTATGACTAACATCTATATCATATGTATCACCACAACAGCATGCATGCTTTTACTGCCATAAATGACTGAAAGTACAATGGTGCTCCCCAGCCAAGGCTGAAATGCTGTTTGTGGGCACATAAAATGTACAAATAAGTAAACAAGACTATAAGATTGAGAACTCAGCGCACCAATGGCAGTTTTCCTCACATACTGTATACATTACGCTAAACGTAATTCTGTTGCGAAACTTCGTATGGCTTAGTGTAATAAATTATAGGAGCCACTACTTATTGGCATATAATGAAAGTGTTCCATCGTTAAAAGCAGTGGTTACCATTATACACTCATGCATCCTCCGTCTACGAAGACGAGCTCTCTATTCTTTATGTCCTCAGTTTTCACATAACTCGGCGTGGTTTGAAAAATGCCTACCGGTCTCTGCTTAACGAGTGCAGTTGTTCCATTAACTAAGCTAACGGTTTGCACGTAGCGTACATACGGGCAGCGAGGCCGAGGTTATCAACAAATCGAAGCGGACACAAAGCTATTCCAGCGTGCATGTGTGCTTATCTCACGTGGCAGGTTAGCAAAATAACTAGGTTGAAGTTGGTATTAAATTATGGAATCCAAAACGACTTTAAAAGCATATACAGCGAGAAGTATACTATACTTTCGCGATTCTAACCACTCCACCACCATCTCCCTAATTTCACAAAAAAAGGGGGGGAGGGGGGGGGGGGGGTTTGCAAACGAATTTACCCCCCGCCCCCCCTTGTTTTTTTCTTTTTAGGAAGAACACGTGCATAAGGCTGCTACAGCGTGTTGCTCACTCAGTCGTCGAACCGGAGCCGTCGGAGTGCCGAGATGGTGCGGCGTCCGCGGCGCGATCTCCAGCATCTTATTGCGTTGCTGCATTCCGAACTGTACGACAGCTGGCCCCACACAACGCCAAAAGCCGGTCGAAAGCGACCCCAATAACTCTAAAGGCCTATTGTCACGTGCATCAGGAATCAGCGGTCATTCGCCGGGTTTAGCAGGTATCGCAAACCCGCGTTGCTTTGTTCGGGATCAGCTGTTTGACAGCCGTAACGGAGCTTGAACTTCAAGCGAACTGCCATCGCGCTTGCCGAAGGTGTTCGCCAAATAAGATGTTATTTCTCGCTTTCTCGCGCCCATCTCTTCATGACATCGACGCGAAAACGGGAAGGAGGAGGGGGGAGCTATTTTAGATTTTTCGAATCTAAGGACCCCCTCTCCCTCGCCACTTTTGGCATCGCGATCGTGAAAAAAAAAAAAAAAAGGCCGGGGGGGGGGGGGGGGGGGACGGTGCTTAAAATCGAGTAAAAACTGTACATCTGGTATAACAATTTTAATCCATAATAAAGGTGTAAACTTTCATCTCATTTAGCATAAAGACAACGGAACGGACGACAAACGCCGGCGATTTCTTCAGCCGGACGATTTACGCCTGGCGGGTATGAACTTATTATTCTCTGAGTGACGAATAAGATTACCAGTATTGAAGATTATTCCTCAGCAAGATAAAATTGTTTCGTATATGCGATCCTTTACGCATACAGCTTCCGCCTCTTTAGGACTATCGATTTCTCAATGTCGATAGCGTCGATTTTTCGGTGTAGTGGCTCGAAAGCGAAACAGAGTGGAAATCCGAAGGGGCGTACATGCGCGCTTCCGTCATGCTGCTGGAGAGGGTTTGGTTGTATCACTTCGTGCTAAGCAGTTGTAAAAAAGAAGGTGTCCTTGGGCCAGCGCGCCGCCATCAGACGAGAGCAATAGCCGCGCGCGCCCAGTCCTGAGAATTGCTTCTGGGCCAAGCCCTCGTAACCAAGCTCCTCATATAGCTACACAATACGCAATTTAGCAATACATGTGAAATGTCATCATCGCTCAGATCGACTGCCAAGAATAGGCGGTGGTCCCGGTTTCGAATCCTGCATCAAGACCAATTTTTCTTGAACTGCGCACTTTTTGTGAAAACCTGTGCTTTTCTCTGAATGCGCTTCGGTGGACGTTAATGAGTAATCACTACCATGTAACTATTAATTCGTCTATATTCTTGGTCCACCAATATGAGTTTTTTCTTCAGTAATGACTGCATCCGGTTTATTGAGCACGTTTACCGCAAACATTTGCTCTTTTCGGTGTGATCAGCACTATACGCGGCAAATAAAAAATATATTAGTCGAAGCTTCTTGGCGCTCCGATGGTTAGCAGCCGCTGTTCGCCGAGGTTTCCTTCAGGTTAATCAGAACAGCCCACCAGGTCGCCCTCGCGATCACTTCAGCAGCATGGTCATGCCCTTTCAATGATATCTCCTCTCCTTTGTCTTCCGCCGCAGCACCACCGAAAAGTTCACGCTCACGTGCATTATTAAAAACCCGGAAGGCTCTCGTATAAGTAATTAGGCATTCAGTTGTGTGCATGGAAGCACACGACTGAATGCCGAAGAACATGCGCTGTCAGACGATACAGAAGAGCGACCCGACCCTTAAGGAGTGAGTTATAGGGAGTGTATATACACACTTCTCAGCTTGGTTATAATCTTGTTGTTTACCGTATCTGGGTAGGAGGCGGATTTGCAGTTAAACCTGGCAATTTCTGCCCTTACCTCAGCCAGAGTAATGGGGCAGTCGTGCGGCGGGTTTTCCGGCCCGGCATAACCTGGGAAAGCTTAGCTATTGCACTGCAAATATATCTGTCTTTAAGTTCAATAAAAAGGTCCTCCGATTTTGCATATGCATGTATCAGCTTTTGTAGACTCTGCCCTGATTGTTCCTTCTACCTGTAAGGTCAACTAGATGACAAAGCAAATTCCAAGTCTTAGAGTCTCCCATATTGCAATCTGAGTGGCTGCATATGTCGTCCCAGTTTTACTGTGTAAGTTTAGCTGCATGGTCCTCAATGTTTAGCAGCTGTTCTGCGGAGATTGCGGTTTCAGTGCTGTCGTCTTGAACAAGAATTGCCGGCAATCACGTTAGGCGCCTCTGCCCACCTGTGAGCAATGGTGAATATGAGCAGTGAATAAAGAAATTACGGGCAATTTGTTAACATTCTGCGTCTGGCGGTGGACTTGCGTGTTTTCCGTCGAGAGGTTGTTCTCAACGTTGTCGCTTACCGCTAGCTGCTTGCCTCCATACAGCAGCTATGCGTGCAAGGTGTCGCTGACTGGCTCCGCAGCAGTGCAAAAATGAGCCGCAGGGGCCTTGGATGTTAAGGTTGCTCTCTGCGCACATTAGCATTGAATGCAATTCCAGCGCGCCAAACGCGAGCTCCGCCGCCAGCAGTACGTGTGTCGCAGGTAGCGAAATGGCCCGACCGGTCCATGTACAGCCCAGAGCGTGATCTCGGCGAGACGGGGCAAAAGACTGCTCAGCCATGGCCCCGTTACCCGCGCTAAGACGACTTCCCAACAACACCTGTAGCGCACCACGCGCGTCCCTTTTAACGACAATCTCGGCGGACGCTTCCGCCGCCGCTCACGACCGGGCGCGCGCGGGTGGTGAAAAAGCCGGTCTTGTTGGCCCATTTGCGGGACAAAAGCTAATGTCCGGAACGTGTCGCGCTCCTTAGGGCCGCCGCCGCCGCGGAATGGACCTGCGCGCGGCTCGACGCTGACTCGACGCCCCGCCGGACAGCACGCCGCCGCCTTTTGTGCGCGACGACCGCCTCCGCGTACTACCCCGACGATGTGAAGCGCGAGTCCCCGCGTTGGCGGCAGCTGCCCTCTCAGCGGACAGTGAGTGGCGCGACCTTTTCTTGGGCGCCGCGGCAGACGCGCGTGATGGCTCGCGTCGTGTCCAGATATATGGCACAAAGAGGCGCCTTCAATGGGGGCGCCCACCCCTGACGATCGTTCTGGCGCTGCGGGAAGTGCCGCTCTCAAGCCGCGACCGCAGCCTTCGGTATGGCACCGCACAGAAGGACACGACTCGCCATATAGGCGCGCGGGAACATACGAGCCACGTCGACACAGGTGCATCTGCGGCAGTGGCTTTACATCGTGGTATACATTCAGGCGAAGCTTCAGAGAAGTGCTGCTTATCGGGCTTTTTCGAGATGACGACACCATAAGGACTCGCGCCATCACCGGGATATGGAAGGCATGGAAGAAAATGCTCAAAAGTGTAAACGAGAGAATGTGTACGCTAGGCACGCTAGCGGCCCAAAAAGGTCAGCTTGCTTCCGTCTGTATTATTTTTTGCGCGTGATACCGCATCGTTCGTGAACTGCGCATTCTTCTGGATGCCCTAAAATACTCGGTTTGATTTGTGGGTATTAACGTCCCAAATCCACCTAGCCTATGAGGACGCCGTGCGTAGTGAAAGGCTCCAGCAATTTCAACCAACTGGAGTTCTTTAACGTGTACTGACATCACACAGCCCACGGGCGCCTTGCTTTCCGCCTCCGTCGAAAAACAGCCGCCGTGGCCGGGACTGCATCCGCGTTCTTGGTATCAGTATAGTCGAGAGCCCAAACCACGAACCATCGCAGGGTGATGCTTCACAAACCATCACGAAAGATAACTCCAAGCAGTTATATTTGTCACCGCAAAACTTGGTTCTCCATCTCTTTCCGGGCATGTTGCCGTCTTTCCAAAAGCAAAGGACGCGTTTATCGACGACAAATATGTATTTAGTAAGGATATCTACCCACTATTCGATTCGAAACCGCTACGTCGTTAGCAAATGTGACGGGTTTCCACTAGTCCGAAGTAGAGCTTTTTGATAATACCATTAAAGAGCTCTGGACCGAAGTTGATGGCGATGTGGCAAAGGCTCCGAAAAAAATCGGTGTCGGCTTACACACTTCGCTCGCGAAACCGGCTGCTGATGACGACCAGCAGTACTTCCGTTTCTTATCTCGCAGTATCTCGTTGACGCTGGATTCTTTGTCCTTAAAATGTTGCTGCAGTCTATAGATAAAGGCTGACTTCAATTTGTCCTCATCATCGTCCACCAATGCATGCGGCATCCGTAACGTCTGAAACAGCAGCTGACGCCTACACGCTCAAGCATACGCTTCATCAACACTTTCAGCTTTAACGCATGGTGCCTCTGGTGATAATTCGCAAGATCATTTCAGATTGTGTCAAATGAAGCAACAATACTCAGAAGCCGGCCCTAGCCGTTAAGCGCGCCGGTCTAAACGAGTGTGAGAGAGGCTGCTTTAGGTGGGTTACGAGGTTGGTGGACTGGTCGCAAACTAAGGAGCGTTCACGTCTAGCTGATTGCTGGCCACATGGGGGTGACTGGCCTTATCATTTCGGCCGGAGAACACTCCGCCATATGAGACAAGAGGGCAGTGAATACATCATGCAATGGTGTGACACTCTGTCCATGAAGCAGAAGCGACTTTCTTTGGCGCGGAAAAGGGAATCTATGGGTCAGGACGCCGGACGCATCCGCGACTGAACTCACTTCTAGTATATCTCAATTTTGTCCCTTCCTGGCAGCTTAAAAGAAAAGAAGGAACAAGTTAAATGCGGTGGCCTTTCTTAAGTGGCATCCGCCATTGGACAGGTCCCCCGGGCTGCCAGCGGCGAGGAAGCGCGGGTCGTCCTCCCGTGGACCGGTCGATGCGTCCAATGGGCGACCAGGTGTGCGACAGCACGAAGGAAAGAGGGGGGGGGAGCATCACGACGTCGCCGGTGCAAGAAGGCGACAGTGGCTGCCGCCGCCGCACGGGCCAATGACGACCCCAACCCTCCCACGGCGGCCGGCCCCTCGAGGAGGACGGCGCTCCTTGCAGATGTGCGTCCCCCCCCCCCCTCCCCATTTCTTACTGCTCGCTTTACGTGACCGGCTGGACAAGCAGAGGAACGCACCATCTTTTGCCTCAAGACACGGGGCCGCTGTGGGAAAAGGGCGCGTGCTGTTTCTGATGAAGGATAAAGAGACTGAGGGAATGCAACGGCAAGCATTGGACGAGGAGGCTGTGAAGGAAGAAAATAAGCGGCAACTGGCCTATTCCTCATAGAGGCAGAGACAATAGCGTAACGTACGGACGGAATACTGATGCCAGCTTTCAATAAACCGCAGCGCGAATGCACCCTTTCGGACATTAATTAGGCTTCGAAGGAATTCAAAGACGTCCGGCCTACAAAGACGTGTCACAGCCGGTAGTTCTGCAGGTTTTACCGAGAACAAAGGAGAAATCCAATCGTGAAAATCTGCGAATGAAGAGGCTTCATAGCAAGGGCTAAGCACGAAATCGAGCCGAAGTTCACGTAAAAATTTTTAAGGCGACAACCCCTAGAATTTTGGATGCTGATTCGAAACTATCACTTCGTGAAACATTAAGGGCATCTATAAAGTCTCAAAAGCCAGCTTCAGTCCCTGCGCACTCCGGCGAGCATCCAGGACAACGTGCAAACAGTGCACGTACAGGCACGCATAAAATGCGGCAGAAGGACGTGGTTGCTACAGCCACTTGCTTAGACTCAACTGCCTCAGCCACGGTATAAAGATGACACCTGCAGCTGCCTGACAAGTGAGAAAACGAACTAGAGAGACTAGAAGATAACAGCAGCCCACAAGAGTGTGCACACCAGACAGACCTGACGTTACTCGATTTCTACAAGTACAGCCTCTCCGCTCCAGACACAGAATCAGCTGCAGTTGTTAACAGAGAACAGTCGGAAACCTGCTCCTCTATCCCTCGTCGAAATGACCGGATACCTCGCTCCGCTGGAAGCTGCTTCGTTCACACCTCTGTCTACACAGTTCCGAATCGCTTCCTCGCGCGAGCGTATCGAGACCGCGGGGCACGACTGGACGTTGCGCGCTCCATTTCGACACAGGTCAATGGCAGGCCGGTGTCCACTAAGTGAATCCGCTGACATGACATCACGCGCTGCGTGCCTGCGAGGCGGGTGTGCGTAAGAGCAGCGCAGCCAGAGGAGCGGGTCGTCGACACTGGTGAACGGTTAAAAAGAAAAAAGCGGCGCACACAGGGACAAACCGGCGCTGTGTCAAAACCATGTCGTGATGACACCGCAACGACCGGTGCGCTGTGCACGCCACCACCAGCACACTGCGAAGAGGGGGTGCGATCGCAGAACGCTGATGGTTCCGTCACGAATCGGGCATTTACGGCGAGCCGAAAAGCAGCTCGGAGGACATGGCGCAACCAGCGACGATGCGGCGGCGCGACGCGCGGGCCGGATCACACGGCCTGCGCAAACAACCGCGCCGCCGCCGCACGCTGTCGCCAAGACAAAAGGCGTCGGTGCCGATCGGAGCGGCCTCCTCCGATAATCGAGCCGCGGGCATGGGGGAGCCTCCCCTGGCAGGACTGCCGCAGTCATCATCGGTTGTCGTTCGCCGAAGGCACGGAGTCGCTGTGGGGGGACAACGTGCGCCCGCTTTGTTGAAACATGCACTCCCCCCGCCCTCTCGGTGAAGGGTCCGCGTCGGACGAAGTAGTGGTGGTGGCGGCACAATGGCCTCTGATGCTATTACGCGGCGTCGGCCAGCGTCTGTCATTATGGCGTCTCAGCTGTCCTCTTTGTTGTCCCATCCTGCGGTTCCGGGATGGACTCCCGCCCGAAAGCGGGGGCCGCCGCTGCGACCAGCCAGCGAGACGGGGGCAACGCGTCTTGCCACGGAGGTCAGAGGGAGGGCGGTGGACACATCCCGACTCTCATTCCTTTCCGTGAAGAACCCCCTTTCCCCACTGGGTGTACACGCACTCTGGGGGGCTGGATGACGTCTTCTGGAATTCCACGCAGGCTCCGGAACGCCGCAGCTGCTGCGGCCGATGTTCCATCAGTGCCCTTTCTCTGCAGAACATGGCACTTCGCTAGATGTCGCTGCTGCTGCTGCTGCGAACCGTCGGACTCTGTGATGATACTGGAAGTAGACCACTTTGGACGCCTGTCACATTTTACGCTTGCGTTTATTAGTTACAATTCCGCATGTCACTCCAGGCTCCTTCGCGATACGCCTCGAACGCGCTCGCAAAATAATCGATGGGAAGTATGCACACGTCTTTCTTTGCTCATCATACCAACATCCAGAGCACCAAAGAACATTCTCCGCTGCTAAGCCCACGAAGCCCGCCGCTGCGAAAATCACTGTCTCCGCAAAGCGACAGCTCCAAAGATCCCTGCGACGACTCATACACGGCGCAGCGACCCAAGCTACGTGTCGAGGGCACTCGTTCACGCCACGCACGAAACAAACGCTCCCCCACAGGAGCGCTTGTCTCCTAATGGCCTCGCCAGCTGAGGCTGTTGCCGAACCCCGAGACCCACGCCGCGAGGGTCGTGATCGAGAGACAATGAACGAAAACAAGAAGAAGCGGGGTGGGGTGAAGCGGGAAAAGCAAAAGCGCGGGAGCAAAGGGGTCCTTGCCAGCAACGAGGCAGGAAGGCGTGCGCACTGCTGCGCCAGACCCGTTATTTATGGCTGCTCGGATGGTGCTCGTTAGGAGCAACGGCGCGACGCCTCTGCGGACATCTTTATTACAATTTCCGAAACAGTGCGCGCGCCTCGCTTCTACGCATCGTTGTTTTTGCGCTTAGAGTTCTCTCCTCCGCGCGGACAACGACGTCGACAGTCGGTTCCGGACGGAACAATGCGGGCGCCTGCGGCGCAGTCAGCACCGACCCGGGGTTGAACAAAGACGCCGATCGGCAGAAACGGGCCTTCCCCGGAAATGCTTCATTACCGGTTTCAGACTGGGGTCGTAAGTACGGCCATCGGCATGCTGTCACGACGCGCTTAGCTATAGTAGCAAGAACCAAAGGGTTTACATTTTTTGTGTGTGTGAGTGCGTGCTTGGTGCAAAAGAAGACAGCTTTCTGAAAAGCAGAGGCGTCACCTTGTGAGTGACGGCGTCCGCTGCTATAGACAAGCGACACTACAGCCAAATGAGCCTTGTATACACGCAACAGTGCACTGTGTCATAGAACAATTCGCCCGCAGACAGTGCATGCATTTCAGGCGAGGAGGAACACCGTTTACAATAATCAAATAAATGAATGCACCATTTCAGCCGGGCGCATTCGTATACATTTTAAGATCTCCTGGCAAAATCGAATACATTCTTTATTATTATTATTATTATTATTATTATTATTATTATTATTATTATTATTATTATTATTATTATTATTATTATTATCATCATCATCATTATTACACATCGGCCTAAACCAACGGTATAGGCACGAAGAACCTCGTTGTCTACATTTGACCTATTCGCCTCTTGATGCTTGTATTCACATAATTATTCGCCTTAAACGCCCGAGAGTGTATGGGTATATATAAACGCGCATGATCTATCAGCTAGTAACATTATTACCACGACGCGAGGCAGCGCTATTATAATCTCACCTTTTATTTATTTATTTATTTATTTATTTATTTATTTATTTATTTATTTATTTATTTATTTATTTATTTATTTATTTATTTATTTATTTATTTATTTATTTATTTATTTATTTATTTATTTATTTATTGTACCTCAAAGGACCCTGTTATGGGGCATTACATGAGGGATGGTCTTGACAGTTAAAAAATTATGGCTTCGATCTTTTTCTTGAAATGGATGGGGTTGATGGGGTTGATAAGATGGGGTTGACATCCCGTAAATGTTTGCGGAGGCAAATGTCTATGCTCCGCCATCGAACCGTGAGGTTCGACAGAAGCCACAGTGGCAGAATAGAGGCTCGGAGTCTGCGGTATAAAAAGTGCCTGAGATATGAAAAATGGTATATGTCTGACCACCTTCTGGACCTGACGACATAATCACCGTGTCGAAGACTACTTCACCATGTTAGCGCCCTGGAATTTGAACGCTCTCTATATACAGCCTGCAAGCGACTTTCCATGTAGAGCAGAGCGACTTTTATCCAGTCACGCATTTGTGTGCCGAGTCTTGAGCTCGTGCATGGCCAGCCGCCTATACAAACGCGAAAGCCCGGTCGTGCACGGGCTAAAAGTTCATTAAAATTCATTCTCCCTCTCTCTTACGCACGCGACGCCCACGGCTGCCAAGGGCAGAGAAAAGGGCGTGCAGGGAACTTCATGTTAGCGGTCACTGGTCAGTGCCTGACGCCGCAGTCCGCATCTTAAGATCGTCAGGAATTCTGTAGGCTAAAGCTGAATTTTAAGGGTTGCCAGGCGTGCGTGCGCATAATAACGGGTGTGTACGAGGGGGGGGGGGGGGGGGGGGGCGTATTGTCGGTGTCAAAAAAGAAATCTGGCTCGCTTATTTATCTTCTGATCCGTACTTTTTTTTTTCCTGTCCCATTAGACAAGCTTTCGGCGATGACACTGTTCATAAAGAACCTCCCCAGAGACACTGCCAATTAATGGGGGAAATAAAAGCTGTGAAAAATCGAGCGATTGTGCGCTCTTACGCCTGTAAAGTAATCTATTTAGGAAATTCCGCTCTGAAGCCTTCGGGCAGCTGGTGAGCATGCAGGGACTCACCTGCAGTATGTACCCGCGGACGTAGTCCTCGTATGTCCAGCCCAAGCTGTGCAGTACTCGTATGACGTCGTCGTGCGGCAGGACGCTCAGCAGCCGGTCCAGCAGGATCTTGAGGCGCACCGGCACCGCCTGGCTGCCGTACAGCACCAACGAGGCCATGTCGTACGCGCTGGTCGGCTGCACCGGCTCGGCGCCGCCCGCCGCCGTACCAGCCACCACCATGGCCGTCCGCCGAGGGTCGCACAACTTGTCCAGCGCTGTGCGAGAGAGACAACGGAAACGGCGGTGGTCAGCGAAGAAGTAGCCATCGACCGGCCACTTCGCCAGCTAACGCAAACCACCGGCAACAGCGCGATGCATCGTGCGATGGATGCGATAGTTCTGTCCAAGAAATCCTCCTAGAAACCGTCGAAATGCACATAAACGATAGGCTGAGCGCCGCTCTGTTTGGCTTCTCTCTCTCTGACAGATTTCCTATGATCGATTTCTTTTTCTATGCGGTACGTATTTGGAAGGTCAGGACTGGTGTTTGCAACTTGCCGCAAGCGGTTGGGTTCCATCTGATTTGCTTGGGTTGGTTTACATTGGTTTGGTTTGGGTGGGGAGAGCGGGGGGGGGGGGGGGGGAGGGGGGCCCTACATCTTGAAGCGACACATGTAGGCTATGTGGGAGACCGTATGAGGGGAAAAGTGAGGATTCCCCAAAGGATTATACCCCGATTAACTCTGGCCCTCGTCAGCTTATACACTGCAGATATTAACTTTATGCAAGCGGGTGCTTATTCGTTAGACTCAAAGCTGTGGATGCGACCACAATGCTGCAATAGACGCACGTCAGCAAAAAAGAAATAACAAGCCAAAATACCTAACAAATTGAATGGCAATTCATTTCATAAATCAATCAGTGACAGAAATGAAGAAACAAACAATTCGCCTATCTGGAAAAGCTAGCCTTCCACGACTCAGCAGTTTAGCTGCAGCATCGCGTGTCACCGTCCTCGGTGGCAACGCGTCTCTTGCATCGCGCTCGTGTAGCGTACCCGAGCGCGAGTTTCCAGACCAATCTGGCTAACTCGCACTGGCATGAAAATAGCACAATTTTGAAACACGCCGTCTCGCCCTCGGAGCCAACGTTGGATCCAACCGTTGGAGCCAACCTCGTCAACACAGCCCCAAACCGCAGCGACTCATTGCTGGCAGATGTGAAACCTCTACTTTGGCTGGACAATCGGAACAGCTCTTCCTACCGGTGTGAGAAGGCACACTGTGTATGGGCCGACGTAGACGAGGCACATAAAATCCGACCCAAGCGTTAACGAATAAGTTCTCGACTTCACGTCACTGTTGAGACTCGAAACTCACTTCTCTGTTTTCTGTTTTCAAGCCTATAGCGTAACTGCGGTTTACGCGAACATGCGGAAATAATGCAGGGGACATCGAGGATATCACATAATGGGTGCTCCTGATGACGCCGTGCGGCAGAAGTAGTGGTGAATTAACGATAATTTCCGTCGAAGATTTCTACCCCCCCCCCCCCTCCCCCCCCCCCCCCTCCAAGTATATGAAAAATTCGATGTTCGGACGACCACACGCGGAAGCTCTGAGTGTCGCGTTGCTCAAGAAACCTACAAAGGGCCGAAAATGTCATGAAAGGAAAGCACGATTGAACGTAATACCAGGATCGAATGTTCCACGATCTCTTTAGCGGTTGACCATACAATCCCCCGAGTTTGTAGTCCCCCTGAATTCACTGCCCAAGGTCCATTAATGGTGACGCATATATTGCTCAGTAAATGAAGCCGTGAACCTAGCTTGGACTCGAGCGAAGCGGCTGCGCGCCGGCATCTGATTGCATGAAACTCAGTTCTTCTTTGCGAAAGCACACATCCCGCCACGCCTCTCCCGAATGTTATGTGTGTGATCGGCCGTTGCCATAGCAACTGTGACGCCAGCCGTTGTCGAGCCGCCAAAGCGTTCATTTTACTCGTACGACAGCTCTAAGTGGTAACCCACAAAAGCAGCTTATAGACTAGAGAACCCCTGCTCTATGCGGTCGCAATAAAATCGCACTACATTCGATCGCGTGCCTAAATGGCTTGCTATGATGGAACGACCACGGTAACTACAGAGCTCGATCGCGAACTGTCTGCCAAAACAAAGTTGATCTGCTCAAGAGTTAAGATACTTTCCGCGTTGAAAATGGAAGAGGATAATATTGACCAAGTAGTAAACAACGTGAGCTAA
This sequence comes from Amblyomma maculatum, assembly GCF_055883805.1. Classification (NCBI taxonomy): domain Eukaryota; kingdom Metazoa; phylum Arthropoda; class Arachnida; order Ixodida; family Ixodidae; genus Amblyomma; species Amblyomma maculatum. The sequence continues at coordinate 211,748,918 of NC_139346.1, read as the reverse complement.
CAGGACAGTGTTCCGAGAGTGTGCACTCGCAAGGACACGCCGATGATCGGCCAATCTATAAACGGGGCGCGACAGGCGGCCAAGCCCCGGCGATCAGCGGCCAAAGGGTGCGCTGATCCCGGATCCGTGACTCGGCGGAATACTGATGAGAGCTACCCTCCCCGCTCTAATGGTGCCCGCGGGGCACGCACCGAACGGGACGCGCCTTCGGCAGCCTGTCGCCGCGACAGTCACCGGGCCGATTAATGGGGCTACGCGACGACGGGCTCCCTCTGATCGCGCCGACGCGATCGCGCGGGCCTCTGCAGCGCCCCGGCCAAGTGTCCTCGCACACACATGCAACGGCGGCACCCGCGGTGCGCTTTCGCGCCAGCTTGACAAGTTTCGAGGGGCGTCGCCACCTGCCCAGGATCGCCCGCGGCCGCCCAGAGATGGCCGCTGCTTCACGACTTTTAACGACCGTGCTCGCTGGCTCCCTCGTCCCTTCATGAAGCGTGCGTGAAGATGCCAGCTGGGCGCGACGCCAGGTTAGCATAGATACACCCGTAGGTTCCGCGGAGTTGCAAAATAAGGGGCGGGGGGACGCAAGTATGTGCAGCCGGATAGATCGGTACATGGAAGCAGTGACACAGAGATAATGCGATAGATTAAGCTGAAGATAGTGGTGCCACGTACATTCTCTTGATGGCGTCGCCAAAGACAACGCATCAACTACACATCGTGGAAGTCTACCGTATACGAAGCAGAGCTGCACTGGTTCTGCGTGCACTTGTGTCGCAAGTAAGTCGCACAGCGTGGCTTTGAGCCTCGTAAATGAACAGTATACGGCACATCTCTAAAAGAGATGTCTCACGCACTTCCGCCAAGTTTAGAATTTGAGGCTTGCTTCAACTGGCTAAAATAAACGGAAGTCTTGCGGCGTGAATACTTCTAACCAAATCTTTACTGACGCGGAGTTCTGCTGCGAAAGTTCATAGCAACCCTTTCCTTTGTAGCTGCCGCTGGAAGGCCAAGAACGCTGTGATATGCTTTCTTTCTTCGCCTTTCTGCCCAACTGAAAGGCTCGGGCAGTGCGGGGAATCGTTCTCAATTTTTCACAACGCAAAATGAGCGCGGCATGAATCGCAACAATCGGCGACATGCTGTGGTTCAGACATCAGCGGTCAGTTCTGATGAACGCTTGGTGATGAAAGTCATCAGGCGCGGCTGCTGTGTGGCTGTGAGATGGCTTCCTACGAGAACTACCGGCGTTTCCTCCCAAATACAAAACATCCCTGTACACTGGTGGTCAGCGTCGGACTTGCTGACGAGTTCAGCATTCGCAGATTGCAAGGCAGGAGCAGCTTGGGCCCGTTTAGTGGCCCAGAGGCTGTACCATCGGCCGCATTTAAAGCGGTATAAGGCACACCGAGCTGCTTTGGGACACATGTTAGCGCTTCAAACGACAGAATGAATGTACATGAATGAACTTTTTTTTTTAATGGTATAGCCATCAAGTGTTTCTTGCCGTTATAAATTTATTAGTAAACATCTATCACAGCGCGATAGTCACCTCTGCTGAGAAAATATATTCTACAGTTGCATTTCTTATGCCACGTGCACAGCTGAAGTCTCGGCTTCATGCGCGTTGCTGAAAGAAATTTCTGACATCACAAATTAGCATAAGATTATGTGAGACCCACAAAAATTGCAATAATTATAATCATCCAGTCGCTATCATGCCATCTTCTGAAGCAAATAAGTGTAAGACTCAGTCAGTGCCAGTTGACAGTACAAAGCAGAAAATATATTGCTGCTATTGTATACGTCACGTAACCTCATGATAGCGTGTGACGTCAGATACTTCGTTCGACATTCTGGAACTGATGCGAGGCGGAAGAAACACAATGCATATTATCTACTGGGCGTAGGCGGATTTCACGGGATGATGCACGTTTGCTAATGTCCTATACATAATACTAAAGAAGAAGGCAGTGAGAAAAATTTTGTCCCTATAGTGTTTCAGAAAACGAATGCCAGGGACAGTTGGCTAGAACAGTGCAATTGATGCATGAATAAGGCCTTTATTTGATTGAAAGGATGGCTATCGGCCGCTGTTTGAGTAATTAAGGAGATTGGAGGGATGGAGTGCAGCTTCTCGCTTCTTTTTTCTTACCTTTGCAGCTGTATATGGCTGCGCTTGGGTGGATGTCAATGAGTAATTACTCCCTTATTATAAAATATCGGGTGTCCTTAACTTATTTAGAGTTCGAAATTTTTATAAAGGAAATTCGAGATTTATTTTCACACGGAAGTCAGCCCCGCTTCGCCCGCGGCATCGCCGTAATAAGGCCAAATTGCAAACGCAGTGACTGCGCTCGTTTGATACTGACGCAGCAACAAACACGCGAGGCCGAGGGCGGCATTAATCACCGACTTATGGTGAGCATTGAGAATGTTGTGCGACAGTGAGTTAAGCACAGAGGACTCTATACCCTCCCAAACAAAACGTGTGGGCGCAATTCTCCCGCCCAATCGATTCATATGAATTAACGTAGCCACTTCCTTTGTGTTCGGTTCAAGTAAAAAGCTAGTGCACACGAAATATTAAACAAAGGTCGCGTGCTATCCTAATATTTACTCCAGCAACAACACTCAGTGACTGCGGTCCTTTGGTAGAGACTGCACGAACGATTCGCTCGAGGAGGTCAGTCGCCGGGAGGGCGCGAGAAGTGATCTCGCGCACACGGACACACGCCCAACAGTGGGCGAGCATGAGAGCATTTACGGCGCTGTCGTTCCTATAGTTTCCCTCCTTGTTGCTTCCCCTTGTTTCATGCAGCCGCACTATACATCCACCAGATCATGGTTCGCGCGGCTGGCGCGCGACCATGCAGCTCTCCGGCACGTTGCGTGCCCGGGGGTCTTTCGCCGCCGTCACGCGGCAGTTCACACCAAGCAGTCTTATCACTCCACCTCCTTCTCCCAACGCACACATTACTGCCCTTTTTCATTCGTATTATTTTTTCCTCCCCTTGACGACCCAAGCGGGCGATTACGGTAGCTCGCCATGCTCCGCGGCGCACAGCTAGCGGCCCGACCGACGCGCGCAGCGCACTCTCCAAGTCGCCGCCGGGTGAACAGCAGCACCTCCCGCCAGTTCCTGCTCGCAGTCAGGCAGCGACCGTCGGGCTGGTGCGCGTTCCCCGGCGAACGCGTCCGTCCACGGGCAGCCACGCGTGCATGCGTATAGGTATACATGTATCACGTCACGCTCTGAAATCACAACGTCGCGAGCGGGCGCACCGCGGTTCACAGGCGCCTCCGTGTACACTATGTGCGCCGCTTTCTCGTTCCAGGCAGTGAGCGCGAGAGTAACACGGAGAGCCACGTGTGACAGCGAGGCGGAAGACCTCCTCGAGAACATGCAGGACACAGCGTGCGAGTGCGGCCGCCTCTGCTTCTCGAAAATGTCACGCGTGCCTATCTCAATTTATACGAGGTTGTACAGCACCCTGCCGTGAACCTGCTCATCCATCGCTTCTTTCCTTTCAAATGCTGCGTCACATGCGCCTCAGATCACAAGCACCCCATTGAACCAATTTCGTCATTCGTTAAATTGGCTTTCCCGCACTGCATTCTGCCCTGATCAAGGCGCCAGTACGCAGAATCTGCTCATTACTCCTTCAAAAGTGTATATATCGTGCTCTAAGGTGAGCCGTGCAAACATATTCCGCTGCAGAAAGCGCCCGAATTTACCGATTCTAAAATCTGCTGTTCCCTGCACTGGCATGCTGTGTTGAGGACCATAAGCAGTGCATGGACCATATAGCTATAGTCCTTTTCTGTCTTTTCTGGGAAAAAGTCCGTCAGCAGGCAGCTAAAAAAAAGAAAACCGTGCTCGGCTATGTCAACTGCCATCGAACACCATCGCCATGTCCGCAATATCTTGGCCACAACACTAACACCGACGCCGGATTTTTTGTGTATACCGAGCGGCACCTTTAACGCTCCCGCGTTGAAAATAACTTTGGAGACTCAGCGCGATAGCATTAGCCGGAGCTCGTTTTCCGAGCTCTAGGTCGCCACATCACATCGACAAGGGGTGTTGCGGAACAGCAACATCCAACTCCGACATGAGATTTATGCAGGGGATCCGTTCAACGTATACTGTCGCCTAAAATGGGGCCAGTTTCGAGGTTGTGGCCGTTGATCCCACTGGTAGACGGTATAGACGTGTCCAGACGCATACCGCGGTAGTGTATCCATCCTTTGCGAACAAGAGTTTACGGACCAGGAGGGCAGGTTCCGTGTAGCGTATATATAGTGCTACTCCTATATATATCGCATCAACGCCACTCGAAAGGGTTAGAGGGAAGCGTCATTTTCGTCAATAACTTATACGAGTTCCGTGATAGCGAAGAGCCTGAGTGCCGCTATATACCATAAGAATGCACCGTGGGGCTATGCTGCTACGTTGAGATAAAAATCGCGCATATTAAAAAAAGAAAAAAAAAACATTTCCGCCCCGTCCGCGAATCCGTCCGCACCCTTCAAATACAAGCACCATGGCATTGAAGCAATATTTATTTGTCAAGATTCCTTGTCTGATTTTGTCAAGATCTACTGTACCATTCTTGATAAAGATCGGCTTCCGATCGAAACACTGAAATAAATCCACTGTTATATTTTTCTTTTAATTCCGGGTGATTCCTTTCCGTATTTCAAAAAAAAAAAAATCATAAGGGTTCAACGCTGCTGGACCAAATATTGAGCGATAGCATTAGCTGCGAGTGACCGAGCGTTCTTCTTCCTCAGCACACATATAATGCCCCGCTTTAACCAAGCCGTATGAACGTGCCTTAGTGGTCTATAGGGGTAATGTGAATTCCAGGGTCCTAGCAGGCTGATTCTGACATAACCGTCCCATGTCAAAGGAAAGAACCAAGTTGGCAGCTCCATGCTGCAGCCCGTGTGTCACGTGGGGTGTGACGTCACAGGGTCACGTGGGTAATACGTGGCTACCGCCGCGCTACGCCAACCGCTTGAGTTGGTAGCCCAGCTCTCACCCTGGTGTCACGTGGGTGTGACGTCACAGAGTCACGTGGGTAAGACGTGGCTACCGCCGCGCAACGCTAATAAGTCGCCATGATTCAAAGTCGAAAGAAGCTGAAATTAGTATGACAGCCTATAACGAGTATCTTTTAGTGGAAACACAGATCATACTGATGAGCGATATCATTCAGTATAGTGCTGCAGTTGTTATTACGCGCCACATGAAATGAGAATAACATGGTACACCAATTTCACTGCTCAGAGACTGCGAAAGAACAGCGATGTTCCGACAGGAGAGCGCACGAAGCTTCACAAACGATACAAATTTCAGCACATACAACTACTCGAGCTGCGGTTGCCTGTGGCTTAAGAATTGAAACATTTTTACTGTTCTCGTGAATTCACTGCAACTGTGATTAAGATTCAAAGGAAATAAAAGACATTCTCGAAACATCCAGAGGATTAAAGTTGTTAAAAAAGCTACATTGGGCGCAAGAACATCTTATATGGCTGCGGTTAGGCCTATAGCCCTTGAGTGCTGAACCTAAGGGCATGGGCTCGGTCTCGGCCACGGCGGGCGCTTTTCGGTGGAGGCACTGTCCGATGTCAGTAAACGCTAAAGAGCCCCAGGTTGTTGAAAACTCCGGAGCCCTCCATTAAGACGTCCCTCATGGCCTGAGTCCCGTAGGGACATTGAACCCTTTAAACCATGAGACTACAAATGAGACAAAGAATCTTCTCGAGGCGAGGTCCGAAACGGTTACATGGGCGTGCGCGGGCTCGTTGCCGTACCATCGGGGCACTGCGCCGCGTTTCACCGTGTAAACATCACATTGGGCCACGAGGCCGTCCAAGGCATCGCGGTGTAACGCCAACGCTGTGTGTGGACGTCGGTGAACGCCCGCTGCGTCGCGCCGGCCTCGACGCTTCGTGGATCGGCGCACCTGCGGCGGCGGGGTTGCGCCCGCGCGACGAGGTGTCCGGCCGATCCCGCCCCCACATAATTTATGCGTCGCCGTGGCTTGTCGTGCGAGGCGGCCGCCGGCGCGACGCTCGTGGCCAGCGCGGGCGGCGAGCGGAACCAGGTGAGTGTGCCGATTGTTCCGCCCCGCATGTGATTATGTGCGGCCCCCTGCACGCCTAATGAAACCGCGCCGAGCTCACGGTGCCATTAGGCACGCTCGGACGCCGAGCGCCGGCGGCCCTAGCCACCCTAGCGCGCTTCTTCCGGCTCCAAGTGTACGTGCGTGCATGCCGCGAACGCGACGGGGCTTGAAGGTGCTCGCACGCCGCCCAAGCACAATTGAGCACGTGCAAAGCAGCGCACGACACGTAAGGAACTGTTCCTTATGATGTCTACACAGTGCAAACAAGCGGGCGTTGGCGGTTTGGTGAAATTGGCAGCGATCCCGCGGTAACATTTTGTACGGCGTCAAGGAACTACAACTCTTACAGATCAATTCAAGTGAAAAAGCACCTAAATTGTTTAGTTGATATTGTGGGGTTTAACGTCCCAAAGCGACTCAGGCTATGAGAGACGCCGTAGTGGAAGGCTCCGGAAATGTCGACCACCTGGGCTTCTTCAACGTGCACTGACATCGCACAGCACATGGGAGCCTAGCTTTTCGCCCCCATCGAAAAGCGGCCGCCGCGACCAGATTCCAAACCTGCTTTCTAGGGCACAGTAGTCGAGCGCCGTAACCACTGCTCCACTGCAGCGGGGCACCGAAGTTATTCAGTTGGTACATTGCTACAAGGCTTCAATATTACTTTGCTCACAGGAGCGCCGTACTGGGCGGCATGCAGTAGGCGTGCTCAGCCTGGTTTTATGCAAAACACGCGACTAACTCGCTCTATGTATAGCAATAGCATTGAGATGTGCGTCAGCAGAGTTGCACGACGGCCGACTTCGGGCGCAGTCTCGCGACTGCATGGGTTAGATTAGCTACCCCGTTGGCTACAGGCCCCATCCACAGTTCCTTCTCCGGTTTTCAAAGCAACAGTTCTTGCACTGCACTGGAATGCAACTGAAAAAAAAAAAAAGAAAGGCAGCCATGAGGGCGGAGTCCACCCTTCTGTCTTTCCACACATCGAATCTCCGTATCGGCGTCGCCTATACCGCGAAGCTATTCCTGTTGCGACGGCCAGAGAAGGGCATCTGCTCTCGTCGCTGCTCCACATGTGTCATTCAATCGCGCCCTTTCCTATATACTCGGCACAGAAGGGGACAATAGGGAACGGGCGCGCTGCGAGTGTCGTGACGAGCCGAGTATACCCCATAAAAAGAAAACACTGCGAACTGCCACCGCGACGAGCAAGCCGCACAGAGAGAGAGAAAAAAAAAAAGGTTAAACGAAAAACAAAGAAGACCGTCCGAATATGCTAGAGGCACGTTGTAGGCCTACACCGCGCGGAACAAACGGCTGGTGAACACATGTCCGAGAAGCATAGCGTCCGTGTTTTGTTTTCCACAGCTTCGAGGCCGTATACACCGCTGCAAGCGACAGGACAACAGGGACACGCAGGCTCTTCCTGTTGCTTTTTGTTTCAGGTGGTGCTTGCGCGGTGTGTTGACAGGGCGCGTTTGTGCTGGTTAAATGCCAGCAACGCGGGTGTTTCAAGAGCACGTCGACGATCCATCTTGCGCGGCTGGCATAATGTCACCGACCTAAACGGTCAACGGCGACGTCAGCATTGCAAGTCAGGTTGTGCGATTGCATGCATCCACTGCAGGGTAAAGGCAGAGCCTTACCTAACGTAGCCTAAACCTATCTCTCGTTCTGAGCCCCTCCATCCCTTAAGAGACCAGCGGTGACTAAAGCCATCGTACACGAAAGAGGTGACCGCGCATTGAGCGACTATTTCATCATGCAAGCTATAGTGTACAGGTACTGCATACATACATGAACAGCTACATATCAATAGTATATCGGTAGAGTTAGTATGCGTACACATTAGACGTAGTGTTTCAAGCGTACACGTATGCATACACTTAATCAAACCACAAAAATGTCGAATATACCGGTTGATACGAATTCGTGTTCGGTCAGTCTATTAATCACCGGAGTTCGAAATAGCGGCCCTATAGCGCTTCGTTAGAACAGGAAAATTGGCCACCGCGCCGCCCGACGAATGCTGCGACGAATAATGACAAACTGCATGCAAAGCTGCTCAAGTATAAGCTCTTTTGAACATGGAGCCGACTCCGAGTACGCCGTCAGTGGCGCCTTCAGAGCGGAGCTCCGCATTTTTTAAATGGTTTTTCAACAACTGCGATTTATGGGAGACGGTGAGCATATTGTGCGCAATTTCCGACGCTCCACGAGTACAGGGGCGGCCCCGCTTCTCCTGTTTTGACTACGTGATATTTTTGAGCATACAAAACATTACTTACCCCATGGCCTATAGTTTCCACTTCCGAGCTGAAGATATAAGTGAGAAACGCTGATATATACACCCAATGTCTGAATTATGTATATACTCTACTGGCAGACCTCGGAAGCCACAGTAGAAAGAGAGTTAAAAAAAAAATACATTAAGAGCGACGTGCTCTGTTTTCAACACACACCTTGATTTAAGAGCGAAAAATGGAGCGGGGCCATAACATGATCGTAACCATGTATGTAAGACATGTGTCGAATTTGCCATCGAGCGTCGTCATCGCGGTAGCATGCATCGTCACTTACTTGGATTAATTATGTTGTTAGGCAATACGCAAAGCATGATGTCGGTTACGTGGGAGAGAGTGAAGATGGTGAAGTGCGCGAATTACGCGAGCGAGAGGCGAGCTGCCTTGTTTGCTTGTGTTGTTGGTTTTTCTGTTAAACGGTTTAAACACAAAAAGCCAGCAGAGCAGATTTGCACTTAAGAGCATAAAATGCAGATAAAGTCTTAACAAAAAAGGAGAGAGAGAGTGTGTGTGTGTGTGTGTGGGTCAGTGTCCGTGCTCTACAAGGATTCTTTTAACGGTTAATTGTTCTGCCTAATCTGCCACCGCGGTCAGACACGCCCGAGGTATAACACAACCCGAGACGTACAGTGCTTACTATAGTTTATCAATCCATGATTGTCAGCCTTGAAGTCACAGGTGGTGGTGGAGAAACCGGTTTGACTGGGCTGTTATGTCGTCAACTCTTTCATTTGGTATACGGAAGCAGCCCATAGCGCCCCAATATGGCAGCACCCTTCACCCTTCCGTAAAATCGTCTATAGTCCAGCAACGGGGAAATCAAGACCAAACAAATAGTTTAAAAAAAGCTATTGCTGATTACACCCTAGTGCCAATTCCTACCGCGTAAAAGCGTCACAAAACACCTCATGAAGTGCAATACCATGATCTCGGGGGTTGTTCTGCGTCCAGAGAGTATTTGGTCTCCTGTCTCCCTATCGCTCCCCTCTTTTATTCCCCCTTACTGTCCACTCACTGTCTCTTTATTTCCGCCAACGCAGCTCAGGTACCTCCGATAGCGATGGCAGATGCCGCGGCTAGCAAAACTTTTCAGCTGCATATTTACTTATTTTCAATAAAACAAATTGATGATGATCGTCATATGCACGGCCTTCGATTGCGAAGCCCGTAGATTGCCACACATTTGTTGCTGATGTCGTCTCCTTTATTCTTTCAGGTGCGGTGTTGGCCTTAAGGATTAGCTTAGCTTCGATTACTTATTTTTCTACATCACATCATCATCATCAGTCTGACTATACCCACTGCAGGGTGAAGGCCTCTCCGATATTTCTCCAATTAGCCCGGTTCTGTGCTAGCTGCATCCACTTGACCCCTGCGAACTTCTTAACCTCATCCGCCCACCTAACTTCCTGCCGCCTCCTGCTACCCTTTCCTTCTAATCCAGTTTGTTACCCTAAGCGACCATCCGTTATCCTCTCTTCGCACTACGTGTCCCACCCATGCCCATTTCTTCTTCTTAATTTCCACTAGAATGTCAGTAACTTGAGTTATTTCTCTGACCCAATCTGCACGCTTCCTATCCCTTAATGTTACCCCTGCCATTTTGCGTTCCATAGCCCTCTGCGTTGTCCTCAACTTAAGTAGAACCCTCTTGGTTAGCCTCCATGTTTCAGCCCCGTAGGTGTTGAAACGTGGAGGCTAACCAACATCCTGCATCGTCCACTAAACGCGTGCGACCAAGAGCGCAAAAAATAAACACGTTTGCGAGGTCAAATGACACATAAATGTGTTACAGTGTTAAGCGTTAAGTTCACAAACGCTCACAAAAGCATTATTGAATTCTGTTTAAACAAAACACGAGGGCAATTTTTCCTTTGTAATATAAGATCAGAGGGGAAACAGGAATTTAAACAAATTAAAAGAAACCGTGGAAGCAGTCGCCCCTATATTTAATGCAGAAAGTTGCGCGTGGTGCTCACTCGAGAGTCGGATGTCGCAGTTTTCCCGTATCGTTTATCTCGCCCCCTTTGACCCAAGTCAGCCCACGACGATGCGTGCAGCGCAGTCACCGACGAAACAATCCGAGTCCCCGTGCATCGCGGCACTTCCGTCGCCTGCTTCCGACCATGGTTAAAGCACTTACGCCTTGAAGGGCCACCTGTCACCTACTCGTGATCAACTTGTGCAAGGCCACTCTGGGCTCACATAGCGCTTTTTCCCGATAGTCTGCCAAAAGGGACCAGAAGGGCAATGACAAAATTAGAAATGCGGTTAGAGTATGTATTCCTCTGAAAAACTGCCAACGTTCTTTTTTTCACAGTATAAAAGCGGTCACGTTCCTGAGAAAATCGCCAAAGAAATGCTCGGGACTCTTCGGCTTTCGAATCATGCGCGAAACTTGCTCAAGTCAACGTCATTGTTATGGCGTTGTCATTCTCCGCATCTCAGGCCAACCAGGCAGAGCAAGAATACCAAGCCATGCGTCACGTATGACGCTTGCCAACGAGTGTAACACACTCCGGCAGGATCGCATTTCGTATAGCGAGCGTCAAGAATCTCACGATTCGTGTAGCTTCCTGATCCACCGGCAGTGTGAATTATGTATTGACGAGTCATCGATGAATCAGTATCGCACAGATGAGCGCCTCCAGGATGGCCGATTCGTCGACAAGAAGCGCGTATTAAGCAAGCGGGGCGATTTGGTGCAGGCCCATTTATATAAAAAGCAGGAACAGATTCGTCTAGTCTTCGTAGTCAAGCGTAACTTGCCGATCGAGCACATAAAGTCACATATATTTGTCATTGAACTTGGTCCAAAATGGAGTGCGCCCAGTACAGTGCTCGCGCGCGCCACCGGCCGTCAAATACTTGCACCTCTGTATCGAACACAAGAACTTCCCTGGTCCCACAGATATTCGTTGAATAAAAAAAGGCACAAAAAAAAAATAATAAAACGGCCCATCCGTTTGCATCACCCCGTATGCCGCGAATTCTTCATGAGTTATAAGCGAGATAAAGTTCGACATAAGCCGAGGTTATAAACATTTTTGTGTTCAAAACCGCCCGAGTGCATTCCGTGCTTTCCTTTGTTGTTCTGAAAATAAGCTGACATGATTAGCGACCATGCGTGCAACCAGAGGCGTACGCCATGTTTTTCCATTCTTCGCATGAGGGAAGTCACCGGATTATTTGAGGAATATTGAATACTGATCTGCTGCTTGCACAGCAGCTGACGTATATTCGTTTGTGTTTATTACTTGCTATCTTCGACGACTCGACGGGTGGTATCGAAGGAGGGTTGAAATCTGGGTCAGTTGGTACATAGTCAGAGAATAAAAACCAGCCAAGGGACGAGGACGAAGAAAGACGATTCCAGCTTCCGTGTGTACATCGTCTTTCTTCGTCCTCGCCCCTTGGGTGGTATCGTTGGTCTCTCTATTCTGTGGCCATGTTTGATCTGCACTCTTGAACGTCAGTAAATATAGAAAATGACGAAAACCTTCTTTCTTGATATGAACTGGTGAATAGCGCGGTACGAGAAAGCGATAATCGCGGCCAGGCGCAGTTAACTGCAGGAATCTCCAAGTGATGGCGCCACGTGTACTTCACTTTCACATGATTCCCAATTTTCTGGCTTGTCAGTGTTCTGCTTCCGGCAACGTACATTTGGCATGCTTGCAGTCACGCGACGCTATAAGCCTATGACTTTAGCATGGTTTAGTGTACCAGTCAGTGTCATTTTAAAGGTGTCACGAGTCACGACACACGCACAACGTGACTCCGGATCAATTTCCATGGGCTTACTTGAATGGACACCGAATTCCCACACTCCCCCTTAAAAACACACCTCAAGTGAGCCTCGAATACGTCCTCAGCAGCGCGGTGCGCATCAGCGGCTGATCCGCCTTATTTGGTTGCACTTCCGATTCTTCTTTTCTTCCCTGCATGCGACAATCCGGTAGAGACTGGGGCCCAAATCTCCTGTGTGCGCCGCTACTGCGTTTAGTGTTATAGAGCACACTTTGCGACTGCAGTCATATCGGAGCTATACATGCACAACGCGAGGAACGTCTGACGCAATTCGTTCGTCCGAGTGCCTCAAAGCGAAACGAAGAAAGTGCCAAGCCGGTTAGCAAGTTTTACAGGCATTTATTGAAAGAAAGCGGGCGTATGTTGCGCAGAGTTGGTCGCATCTCTTCCACCTACAACACCGTAAAAACGCGCGGCAAGCCGTCCAACTATAAACCAGTAGTGTTAGCTTTACATTATTACGCAAGCTGACGGAAGGCGACGGCTTGCGTGACGCAAGAGCGCGCCAGTATATATCTACGTCATAAAAGAGGTGTGAAAAGCGGCGTATATACTGACCATTGCTCGTCAAATAAGTTCAATCAGTCCTGTAGCCCCAGAATGTATCGACCAACAGCCAATTAAGAACAATCGGTGAAAAAGAGGTACAACTAAAAAATGTGGCGGCAAATCAAGAAGGTCCTAAGGCGTCGACCGATTTTCGTGACGTCAGGGTTAATCCGTGGTCATTCCGGCTGCCACGCTGCATGCTTTGACGAGTAACCTAACATGATTGCGATTACCCATCTCATCAAACGCGACGTTTTGACAGTCGCGTCTACGACTGGCTAGCGTATCTCCCTATAGGGACCCTTTTAAGGGACCCTTCGTTTTTGGGTTAACTCGAATACGAATACAGAATCCATCGAAATGGTTATGTGCGATTTTGTTCGATCACATCAGCCACACGCGCAAAAGAAGTATACATTAAGTATATGATAAATGCGTGCAGTAAGTATTTATGTACAAATACCTCTTGGCTGGTGATTGAACCGCTAAAGATGTTTATTTTGTTGCACCTTTGAAGTTGTACGTGTGGCGTGTTCGTGCCCTCTTTTTATCGTGTTTTATTGGCTTCACTACGCAACATGAGCTTTGACGAGTTACCTTCCCAAGACAATCACCTTGTACTACATCGGTGTCCTTGAGAGGCGAGTAGAGATACACATTGCGAAAAATGTATACAGACGCTGCTTCCGTGACAGGGAAGTGAGTCAGCTTAACACTCAGCATTTATATTCTTATAGCTTGGAGGTTCGCTCTTGTAGCCGCAATTTAGCGATATCGTAACCGATGTTATTTACGCGCCTCAGAAAAAAGGAAGAAAAAAACGAAAAGAAAAACTACAAAGAAGAAATGTTCCTGGCAATTGAACATCACCACTTCGTTACAGCGACTCGATGGCCATCATTGATAACCACTAGGCAGAACGCGGGAACCGTGTTTGTCCAGCGTTACGTTAACCGAGAAGTGGAGAGGCCCATAGCTCGTTAAGAGAGCCAAGTCTGTAAGTGCTTCTAGCGCGCGGACTGGTTCCCTGTCGGGCTAAATAAGAGAACCCTCGCAAGTCACGAATTTCCACTCGAGATTCGCGCGCGAAATTACACATCCGGTTCGGACGCGCGTGTCAAAATGCCGAGCCAGCCGCTTAATTTAAAACCCTGGCCAGCATACTTAGGCAATTCTTCGGCGCGGACACCAATTAATGCCGTCTCTTTTCCGCTGGCCATGGCATGTCGGAACCCGACCGGAAAGCTACCGCTCACTTAAAGACACGCAGTACTGTCACTATCTATGCGGCAGGGAAATACGTTAGTTACACGAGCGTATCGATATCGCGGACCTATAATTGCAGCATGGCAACAGTAGACGCGTATGTCTGCTACCCTTACCGATGCGCCCAGCTTCAGGATTAATCCTGTGAATCTAGGTTCGAAATAAATTTGCTGTCGCGCTACATAGAGCTATTCAGTGTTGCGGTCAAGTATTTACTACGGCAATGAAACGTGTACAAAAGCGCTTAATTTAGTCCAAAGAGCGCAGCTTAATGCAGAATCAAGGCTGGTATTCATTAAGTATGGCTCATTTAGTAAGCGAAATAAAGTTAGTATCACCCAGGCCGCAAAGCCTATATCGGGCTAACTCAGACTGAAGCGGTCAATAAAAAACAAAAAAAGACAGAAAACGTTATATACCAACCAGTTGGTACTGCGGACAGCAAATGATCCGGACATTTAAAGCACTCATGTATGTGGGCTATACTTAGCAGGGTGGCAAGTTACGGGCCAATTCCTCCCGCCTAGTGTCATTTAACGTACGTACCCGCACAATTCACCGTTTAGGTTTATACCTCCAAGTATGACTGCGCACACTATATGTGGCATGTTCACGAAAACAATATGATATAACCCCAACCAACGCAGGGATTAATATACTGAGTAACTGCTTATGTCCTTTGTGTGTGGGATGCCGGAGCTAAAGTGAGCAAGGATCCATCATGCACCGTAAATAAAAAATAAGAAAAAAAAAATCAGACAATTATTGAACCAGCTTTGCCTCGATAGCCGTGCAAATGATATTTTGCTTCAATGGGGTCCCTGTTGCAGTCATTTTGTTTGACAGCTTTAAACACGGCGCCGATCATGGCTCAATAATATATACAGAAAAAGAATAATGCACTTACAAAGGATGGATTATAATAGTGCCATTTTATATCATGCACGCCAGTGTATAATTATTTCTACTTAGAAGCCTGTAGCATTCCTGAACACTAGATGCATTACTGGCATGCTCAGTATTGCGATACACGCGATTCACGTGGAAATGTATCACAACTTTATTTAAACAAATTTTTCTGCGTGCAAATTTCAGTTAAGACTACTGCTGCCACCGTATGCTCCGATTCCGAACACAGAAATAGAATTCGAGGATAGTAGCATAATGGTAAAGGGCTATATTGAGGTACAACACTTAGGCACCTATAAAACGATTACGGTGTACATCGCAAGGCGCTATATTGGCATCGCTTTTCGAGTTAGTGCAGGAATTCTTTTGTTTGTACACTATAAACAAATTTAAGCGTGCCAAACGTAGCCCAAAGGCAGCTGTCACTTTTCCAGAAAAAAGGATTGAGCGCCCGCGATATATAGTATGAGCTAGTAGCGGCGCGATACTGCCATTTAAATATAAATACTCTCTTTTACTCGGGAAAACATTCCTTTGTGGCGCACACGCCATCGACAAGGTTCACTTCAATTCTACAAAATCTTGCTGACGGGAACTCAAAGCATTTTAGCTGCAATATACATTAGCGTCCCCACATGGGCAGGTGCGGGGTTCGATTCCCAGTGGCACCGGCTACACAGCAGAGACACAACGTATAAGAGTTTTCACCTGGTCTCCAAAATTGAACGTCGTCGTCAGGGTGCAATTGTTATTGTAGCTCCATAAGCTATCGAATGTCCTCAGACACGGAGGCCTTTTCTTGTTCCTTTACTGAACCAAGTGACAACATCTAAGAAACGAAGAATGCGGAGCCTCTGTTCACCTAGCGAAGACAACTATGGCTGACTTTAGTCCGTTTACGCAAGAGGATCGAGCGTTCGCGTCGAACCCAAATGGACGCTTTTCGGTCAATTGGGCGAAAAACGTGTACATTTTTGAAGACAGCATATGCGCCAGCCAAATATAGCTGCACGCGGAGAAGGCGGTATTATGACTGCGGATGATTTCACAATTATTCAAAAATGCACTGCACCGTCTCGGATATACTATTTCTCGATCCGCCACTATTTGACAACCAAGTATGCACAATGGTAAAGAACGTGGCAGCGGTGACCCTTTTTCGAACATCACATAAACATCCACCAGAAAGTCTTATTCGAAACGTCGCTATTAAAGCGCACAAAGCAAGTAAAATAAAGTTAGTGTAGTTGAAGAGAAGGAGCAAAAGATGTTTCGAACGTTTGTACTTTGCGGAGAGGAGTTTCGCAGTGTCTCACCCTCCTCTCGGGCACTACTAAAAAGAGATGAAAGTGAGGAAGAACGCGCACGTCGGCAAGCAGCTGCATCGCCTATTTTGTTCCGTTACTCGCCAGGGACACCTAAACTTGTACACAAAGGATTGGACAAAAGGGGATGACAGCGGGGCATTCCAGGTTCGTGTTTTCCCGTCTTCTGAGGTTCGTAGTGAGCAGAGGCGCGTCGTCTACAAAAACCCGTAGTTGGACCGGAATGACGACCAAACAACGAACAAGTCACGAATGCATTTCATACTAGCGAAAAATCGCGTTTGCTCATCCATGCTTACGTCATTCAACAAAATCAAATGAATCCCGCATGATATGTGCAGATATGAAGTCCGAGACCATTCGTCACAATCATTGGGCGACAATGTAAGGATGACAGTAAGTCAGCAGGCAAGGCTGCACACAACGCCGCGCCGAGCAAGGCGCGCGACCGAAGGAGCAACCGACAAACCATGCCGTAGTCCATGCTATTCGGTTGGCAGCTACGGGCACCATCAAGATTAGAGCTCCCGCGTCGAACTCGCATCAAGTCCGCGGCCGCGCAAAAGCGGTCGCGCGAAAAGAGGAGGATGATGCCGGTACCTGAGATGTCAGCGGACTCCTCCGGTGTGAGACTTCGCTCTGGCCGCCCCTGGCGACCAGCGGTGACTGCTTCGCCGAAGCCGTCCTCAGCTCTTCGTGGCGACACGCCGCCGACGGAGGCCCCGGGGGAGCCCAGCGACCGCATCGACACCTTCGGTCCTCGAGCCCCTCACAGGGGCTCCTCGGCTTGCTCCTAACACCACGACTTGGGTAGCCGTCGGCTGCCGAGGTCCATCACAACCACCGTTTCCGAACCATCACTTCGCGCACACCAGAGACGGTGTCTAGAGAGGCCACAACCAGAAAGAGCGTGGTCGTCCGTGAGTGTCGCGCAAGTCGAAGCTGCCGCTGTAGCGTGAGCCGTGACCGAGTCACGCACGGGGAGGCGGCGTCGTCCCTTCGCTGACCAGCTGCTGTGCGCGGTCTCGTCGTCTCCGAAGTGCGCCACGGGGCGCGCGCATCGGCGAGGGAAGGGGATGTGTCCAGGTCTCTGTGGCGGCTAAGCAGCGGACAGCGCACACACAGCCGGCTACATAGCGGGCGCCAGCGACACGTCTGTTTGTGTCGCCGCGATACCGGCCGCGCGCTTGCCCGCCGCGGCAGACGAGCATCCCTCTCACTCTCATCCTCTCTCTTTAGTTCTCGCGCTCTCCCGGTGACATGCCTCTCTCCCTCTTATTTTCTCCTCCTCACCGCAGCGGCCGTAGCGGCAGACAGAGGAGTTCTGCGGCAAGCGCGACAGGCAGGTCCAACATCCGGGATTGGTTAGCGACCCGGTGTGCCTTTCCTCGCTTGCCGCACTTGCGCTTGTCTGCATCGGCCGGGCCGTCGCCGTTCCGCTGTCCGATCGGCGTCTATCATCGAGTCGCGATTCCTTAATGCAGATGTGCCCACCAACTGTTGAGGGCAACTTTTCTAGAAACACGGTCCGACTTCCACAAGCGCATCCCTTGTCAACTCATTCTTCCTCCTTCTTATATTGTACTCTTTCTTCTATGATCAACCCCACGTCTGAGCGGTACGGGAATTCGTCCGAGACACGAAGACATTTGTCAGCCCAGCGTATTTTTGATAGGTTGCAGGTGCGGCCTGCGGAACAAAACGTGCTTATGACCAAACGCACCATGTCACTTCCTTGCTGGCAATGTTTTCAGATTACTCTA
This sequence comes from Amblyomma maculatum, assembly GCF_055883805.1. Classification (NCBI taxonomy): domain Eukaryota; kingdom Metazoa; phylum Arthropoda; class Arachnida; order Ixodida; family Ixodidae; genus Amblyomma; species Amblyomma maculatum. The sequence continues at coordinate 211,730,853 of NC_139346.1, read as the reverse complement.
CGAACTCAATCGTCAAGTTAAGATCAGGACATCGGTGGCCAACGCAAACACGACGGCAACTACTGAGAGATAGCAATACCAGCTGCGACTGCCACGTTAAATTCCAGAGGGCACTTTGGACCACTAAAGTGCGATGAGGTGAAAGATATTATAGCGCGGTGGATCGTAGCCCTCCACTACAGCACTTCTATCTACCTCTCTTTTTTCACTCTCACCTTCCTCCTTTCCTTTACGGCGTGGTACGTGCGTCCGCGAACTGTGACAGATACTGTGCCTTTTCTATCCTGTAAATCAATTTCAAACGCCGCTGATGCCTGCTGTATTAACGCCTTCTAGATATCTGGGGCTGCTTCTGTTTGCTGTATGGTGCGGCGTTCGAGGAAGCGCCAAGTGAAAGGCGAACACAACCAGCATTCCATTGAACGCATCAAAGTTCACAGGCAGACATGGCAGTAATTGAATTACAGTAATGAAATTACTGTAATTTAAATACTTTTTCGGGTAATTTGTAATGTAATGAATTACTTTTTCGGCTTGGTAATTTAGTAATGTAATGAATTACTTTTTGGTAGTAATTTCGCAGCAAAGTAATTAATTCCTCTCGAAATTACTTTTACTAAAGTGCGCCATCGCTTCTTCAATAGACAACAAAGTAGAGTGCGCGAAAGCAGGAACGACGTGCTGCAATCCGAAGCCAGCGTAACGGATTGGCAAAAGGAGACAGAATTGAGCAGAACTATAGTCAACTAGAATACTCCGGAGAACAAGTTTTGTTTAATAACTTTACTTAGTTTTTGCATTTATGGAAACTAGAAAGTAATGTCAAAGTAATTGAATTACTCAGTCGAAGTAATTGTAATGTAATTTCATTACTTTTGGCGAGCAGTAATGAGTAATGCAATTTAATTACTTTTCTGCGATTTTCAGCGAAGTAATTAGTAATGTAATTTAATTCCTTTTCAAAAGTAATTTTGCCATGTATGTTCACAGGCATTCTATAATTCGTTTGCAGGAAATTAAAGGCGCAGTATCCGTCACTCGTGGAATCCCGCTATCTTCACGGTGGACAAGGGGACTTATGATGAACGTTACACGATCCGGGGCGTGGCGCAGTTGATGAAGCGCTGGGCTGGGGATCCAAGGGATGGAGGTTCGAATCTCGGTGGGGACAAGGTGTATTTATTTATTTCTAACTGTCTTTCTCGCAAGCATGACACCTTCTGCCCACGCTGACAGGCACCAGAATTGCTGAAACAGCGGCGCCGAGATAGAGACCCATTCGACATCCGTGGACCTCACCCATTGCTACTTGAGCATTCCCGTACATGATGAGGCCATCATTGTGAAAACTGAGAGGCCCACGAATAATGTGTCGCGGAAATTCAAGGCAGCGGGCGCGGCGGCGCAACCAATGTATATATACTTCACCGGAACGGCACGGTGGCTGAGTGCCAACTTGCTCTCCCTCTCCCCGAGGACGCATGTGCCCTGAACGTGCCCGTGGGCAAACATCGCCACAACATTAATGCGGCGTGTATTCGCTCTCCTCTTCGCGCGTAAAGCAACATGGCTGAGGATGACTGCCGATGTACACGAGTACGAAGATGCAGCTGAATGACCCACATGATTTGAGCAAGGTAATACGCCGGCTCCCATTGCGGATCTTCGCGTTCGCGTTGCTACTCGCTTAATCACTTTTTTTTTTTTTCTGCCTCTATTAGCTCAGAAATGTCACACAGTCGTAAGATATCGCATTGTGTGAACGACCACCCGGCACGGACGTAAAGAGCCGCGCTTTTACCAAGCCGTACGAACGTGCCCCGTGCATGGTCTAAATGTATGCGTATTCGGTTAGAAATCAAGGACGCTGGACAGTTCGACTCCCATCTCATCCTCCCGACTGGAGGGAGAAGCCCGAGTTTGCCAAGCTAAAAGAAAAAAAGAAGAAAAACGTGGTCTTGTGACGTCGCGAACAATCAATATCCGGCCATGTCACCTGCCAAATGATTTTTCACTCACTATGCCAACAAATCCGGATATTCGAAATAACGAGGCTACAGCTTGGAGAAATTCGTCAACATGCACACTGAGCTCCTTCTCTATGCCTGTGAAAAGATAAACAATCACTTCGTGTCAGTTCCGTCCATCGCTAAACATTGATTTGCAACCGTTATGCTGTTATTCAGACTTGGGCCCACGGCAGCACAAAGGACAATGTGACCGAAAACTTCTCTGTTGCAGATGTGCAGCTTCTTGCATTGATATATAATACGACAGCAGGAGTTCACATCCATAAGTGCGAAGTTCTGGGCTTCTTTCAACCAAAGTGGACGCGGAAGGCAAACATCTACAAGAGGGGCTGTGGTATGGAAGACCTAAACGCTCCTCACTGGCGCTGCCGGGCAGCTAGCAGATTGGTGCCGAAGGGACGGCAGCAAGCAGGGCAGAACTTCAGAACCGACAGGGATACCCGATCCGGACGCTGTCATGAAGAGTGGCGGCTTTAGGGAGTGGCGTATGTTCGCGCGCCAACCGACAATGGACCTTTTCCTTTTCACGCGGGGGCGAGAAGGCGCACGAAGGCTAGGGTGCTTTTCCAAAGCCTTTCGCATCGAGACACCCAAATGAAGGCAGCCGGGAAGCGCCGGCCGGGGGAGAACTGCCGAAGGAAGGCTCAGGAGAATGGGACTGGTGAGACGAAACGCCAACGCCTTCGAATGTTGTAGAAAAGTTCTATATCCATCTGACGTCGAGTGCCGGGTAGAATTCCTAGACGGGAAAACAAACAGCGCATCTTCACGAAACTAGAAGAGAAAAATTAAGGGGGCGCTCAGGATTCGCCTAACCGATGCACCCTAGCCTAACCATTCTGCTCCTTACATGCATTTCAACTGTTCCGCTCATTGAGTCATTATACGCCATATGACCTGACATCATGCAAACATTCAGATTTCGTTGTTTTGGCATAGACGCGATAGCACCTTTAACAACGCATTTTCATTCAATGGAGGGTTTTTTTTTTTTCATATTTTCTTGGTAAGTTAGTTCTCAGGAAAGGAAGACGCAGCATCTGTCTTACTTCTCGGCGGACACCTATACATAAAATGAGCAGCATACAAGTGGAGGTATACATGAGCTGTCGATTCGAATTCCTAACATAAAATGTAGCCCGAAACAATGTTATGACGTACACCACCCTAAACGCTGCCCAAATAACGGCTGCGATAATTTTGATACGAAATCACGTACGCTTCTTCTTTTTCTTTTTTTTTTTTTTTCGAGACGTGTTTCTCAATTCTCCATGGGTTCGGTGGTGGCGACCCTCTTCGACCAAAAGGGCTGCATACACTTCGAGTAATGAATGGTTCAGTTGGTTTGTATGGTTTAAGGTCACAAAGTGACTAAGGCTATGAAAGACGCCGTAGTGGAGGACTTCGGAAATTTCGACCACCTGGGGTTCCACAGACCTCAGAGAGTATACGGGCACCTTGCCTTTCGCCTCCATCGAGAAGCGGCCACCGCGGCCGAGATTCGATCACGCGTCCTTGTGTTCAGTAGCCGAGCGTCTTAACCACTTAGCCACCGCGGCGATGCTCGAGTAATATATAGATGCAGCGCGAGGAAGAGAAAAATGAAACCGAGGAAGAGATGCTATCAGCGGATGATACAGCATTTCGATTGAGCCTCCCGAACGTCCCCTGTAAAAATAAATATTGGGTATCCGGAGCGGGAAGACCGAACATGTAATTCGCGACATTCTTGCATAAACAAGCCTTGAGTTGCCCTGTGTTACGAATTTCGTCCTTTTTGTTGAGGTGACTAGAGCTGAAATTGTGTTCTCAATTTTTCTGCTTTGGTTGTATACAGAGTTGTTTCACACTGTTCATTCGCTTTGTTGTAGTTCCCCGCCCGCTATGACCAATGCATTGGGCTGTAGTATGGTAAAATAAATAAATAAATCTCGTAAGCCTATACACCGTCCGTTTCGCTCTCAACGAAAAGCATGCAGTCTCTCGTGGATACACGTTGGGACACCAAGTGGTGGAAATACTGCGGCCTCATAGAATCGCGTATACAACGGCTCCCTTACTTTCGGCATGTAAAAATCTTAATAATTACGTCCCTTTAGAGAGTTCAGGTAGGTATTTCTATATTCAATGTTTCCACGCTAGAATATGTGCATAAGCCTAAAAACGCGAACTCGGTGTAAGACATGCGAGGCCTTTGACCGCGTCATATATAAAAATCAAGAAAATGTCGGGTGAGCGTCGATAGCCTCGTCTCGGAAACGCAGTATAATGTCGATGCAGCATTTGGCGCGCACTATGTAGCTACTGAATATCGAAGGTCAGAGCCGATGTCCTTGTGCAATGGAAGCCCACCTGTGCACAGTTGTTCGGAAGCGAATGTATGCATGGAGGAGTCTTAATCACCTGCTGTTGCGGCCATTAATAACAGTGTAGGAGAAAAATTAACTGCATCTACTCGTGTTAGTATAAGCAAACAAATAAAACCCTGCAGTTTAACCAAGGCACAAGGTGCTGCAGGCAGTGAGATGCCAAGCCTGTTAGCCAGATTCCGTGTCTGCAGTTTGCACGCGTATATACACGCGCGGACGTTTCCATCTATATATCATGTCGACCGCGCGACAGGGCATACCAAATCGAGGCAGTTCAAAGCAGGTTTGGGATCAGAATATATCTGGCACCCTGCACGCACTGAGATGGCAACGGATGCATATTACACCGCAAGAAGAACGTGCACTTCGTGAAATCATATCTCCACGCGTTCATTCCCTGAACGTTCGCACTATAATTAATTAATTATATGTGGTGTTTTCCATTCCTTCAAAGTTTTATACAAAAAAGAAAAAATTATAAGCAGCCAAAACCGTGAATACGACAGGAAATATTGCATGCCAGGTTGAAGCACGCGAACACGCACATCAAATTGTCATTGCGCTCATTTAACGCTTTATTGCGTCACAAAACAGCGCGTGTCCTGTGCAGGAGCCCAAAGCCGGCAACGAAGTTGAGCTTCAAAAAGCCCGAAAACATTTCACTGATTAACTGTCGTCTACTGCAACACATGCAAATTTCAATTATTTGTTAATATTCGGCAAATACTTTATCTACCAGTGCAACAAATACGGGACGAGCGCCTAGCTGATGTTTCGAAGAGTCCCCTATCAAAGCGCAACAAGCTTGGTTCTGAAAAGAAGCCATGCACATACATCAGTTTTTTAGCTTGCTTTCTTCGGTTGAATGCAGCGCAACTTAGACAATGGTGTTCCGGTAGTATTTAATACAAAACATTTCGCCCGTGTCGTGCGCGCAAGAGAAACAGACTATCAGAAAAATGAAACAAGAACTGCATTCAAGCACGTCGGCCCTATTATGCACCCCTCGACAAATTGAAGCAGAATTATGACAGGTGATATATGAAAAGGCGAAAAATACATCATTCAATGCGACGCGCCTCAACACAGCCATTTGTAACGAGGTATTAAGTTCGTGTGTGCTGAAAGAACACCTGCTTAATGAGCACCGAAAAGCTGGACAAAGCGTAGATTGGTTTAGTTTTATTTACGTATATGGCCAAACGTCCCAAAGTGATATCGCCATACGAGGGACGCCGTAGTGGAGGGCGCCGTAAACATCGACCACCTGCAATTCTTAACGCGCACTAACATCGCATGCAGTACATATAGGCAACTTGCTTTTCGCCTCCGTCGAACGCCGCCGCTGCGGGCGGGATCGAATCTGCCTCTAGCTCGGGATGAAGCCGAGTGCTCTAACCACTATGCAACTGCAATGGAGCAGTATGAACAGCAGAGAACGTGAAAAGGGGGAAGACGTACTTCGGCGCAAATGACCTAACCGAAGTTAATAAAGATTTGTTTAGTTTGGTTTGTGGGGTTTAACGTCCCAAAGCGACTAAGGCTATGAGAGACGCCGTAGTGGAGGACTCCGGAAATTTCGACCACCTGGGGTTCTTTAATGTGCACTGACATCGCACAGCACACGGACGCCACTTCGTTTCGCCTCCATCGAAACACAGCCGCCGAGGTTGAGTTCGAACCCGGGTACTCCGGCACAATAGTCAGGCGTCTTACCACTGCACCACCCCGGCGGGGCAATTAATAAAGAAATAGTTCTCATGTATGTATAGGAGATCGGCACGAACGGCAATATGATTAAATATCGTACCCAAAACTTCATATGCAACTATACATAGTCACGCCAACAGTCGGCGACTGTTGGCTTCTTCCCTTCCTCCATTATAACGAGCCCCTCATTTCCCCTCACATTTTCTGCTATATACACATTCAAGTAACACCCATATATTGGCCATACTTCTGCCCTCATATCAGGTAATCGAATAATTTATTTACCCTTGCACAACCATATTGTCGAATAGCAGCCAATCAGTGTCGATTCACTCTGTTACCAGGGATAATTTTCAACCATGTCAAAACGGTCGATGACTCTTCATCCTCTGTACTGGACCATTAATCAGTCTATGAGTATATTCGTGCATTTTTTCCATTTTCAGCTACTTTCAAAATAATTTTATGTAGTTATTTTTACCTCTTCCCATCTGTATGCTGTAAGTTAAGCGGACAACACATGTTGTACCTTGTAATGCATACATTTTTCTTTTATTTTGTCGTAATAACAACCTAACTTAATTAATAACTGTACTGTTAGCAAGTGACACACACACACACACACAAACAGACGCATTATATATATATATATATATATATATATATATATATATATATATATATATATATATATATAATGCCCCGCCGCTGTGGTCAGAGCCTCGACTGCTGCTCAAGGGGGACGCCGGATCGAATCCCGGCCTTCGACGGAGGCGAAAATCTAAGCGCCCGCGTGCTGTGAGATTTCAGTGCATATTAGAGAACCCCAGGTGGTCGAAATTTCCGAAGCCTCCGAACCTGGCTCACTTAATAATTACCAAACCAAACACTTGTCATTATACAATGTATAATACTCTAGTGAGTCTATGAAAAGGGCCTGCGGCTCAAGTCGTCACATGCTGCTCTATGTATGAAGAAGATGCCGATCCGGTGAACACGCAAAACGGGAGGGCTATGTTTCTTTTCCCTCCACTCAAACTTCAGCGCATTTGCATAACACTAAAATAGCACCTGCTAGCTGCGTGCGTGTCTGCCGATGCTGCCCTTTTTGTTTTCGTTTTTTTTCTCAACCAGCGAATCCTAATGCTTACAAGACAAAGGATATAGCTAAAAGGAAACGTTACTAAGGCTGTGAGACTCCATCTGCTAAGAGCTTTGACATCTCTCAAAGTGTTCCGCCTAATGGTTCGGCGCAAAGTGCGGGTCAGATTGTTTAAGACAGCCCATGCAGGTTTGAGGAATATCGCTGGGCTGCGCACTATACCAAGCGCACAATGAAGTTTGGGCTTTTGGCCAATGAATTGTTCCCTCGATAGGGCATTTGGCAGAGTCCTCGATATTTCGGTTTGAGCGACAAAACGCGCTGAAACAATAAGCCGCCTGCGCTGCCAGTCTCCTCATAGACGACACCTATAAGCCGATATAGCACTATTTCTTTATGGTCACTAAATAATTTATGCATTGTGCAGTATCAAACACTGAATATTATACGGGTATACACTCCCTGGTAAGCGGGTATACTGCGAATTAAGATATGTGCTGTAATATACGAACGGCACAACGATTAGATTTCTATATTCTAACGCGCACGCTGACAATCAGCTGGCATATGAGCGATATAACAAGGGCGTGACGTCACTTCATCTAAGGGCGATGGGGGAAATGAATACAAAAGGAGTAGAAAAGAACTAGAATTATTACATTATTCTCTCGAATACGCGCAAGTATTGTAAATCGTGGTATATCCGCAGTGGCCATGCACAGCTGAACAAATTCGATATCTGTTTGTTTGTTTGTTTGTTTGTTTGTTTGTTTGTTTGTTTGTTTGTTTGTTTGTTTTTTCTTTACTGGTTCGGTAATAGCTGAACCCTAGCGCTCATAGTTCCGGGAATAGACGTCACATGAAACCTGTAATGAATGCAAATATTTCGAACGCCAAATAACTTCAAGCATGTTTTAACTGGTTTCGGGTGCTTTCTGACTGCATACACGCAGTCAAGGCGATTACGTGAGCGAAATGTGTGCAGTCTGGCAATACAAGTATAACCTTGAAAAGCTTGTTCATATATATTATAAAAACTTAAAATTATAGGCAATGAAGGAAAGAAAATACACTTGAGCAACAAAAAGAGATTCGAAAAGGAAGCGGCATGGACTGCAGGGATATTGCAAACACCAGCTAAAAAATATTTCTGCTTACGTTGAAAAGCCTTAAATGACGACCCGGTGTCAAAGTTTCCGAAAAATACATGTCGTCTATTTCCTATACCGGACAGCTTGAAATGCCAGGAGGCTTTGCATAGTTCTTGCCTTACGAATTTCACTCAGCACGCGCATGCATTGACTTCCATAAAATTTATATATTTTTCGCAACTGGCGCCTTCCCCGAAAACCTCTGACGCCGCTGTACATGCATGGTCGTGCAATGTGCTGAGGACTGCCCACTCAGCGAACTCCCCCAGTGAACAACAAGGCAAGGAAGGAGGATACAGGATGCCAGACGGAAATATCTGAAGTCTTCCCAGTTTCGACTGCACGCTGAAGTTAACGAAAGGTGACGCGGAAGCAATATGTAACTAAACGAGTAATTAATATACACGCGCTGAAATGCACAGCGAGCGCTCTTATTTTTCGTTTCTTTTCCAGATGGGCAGGAAAGTATAACATTCCCTGTGCGCATGCATAGCCGCGGACCTCTGGGCGAGATTTCCAGAAACTTGACCACCCAATGGTCGGTTGCGGCTAATCGATGCAAGGAAAGAAAATGCAGGTGCAAGAATATGCCGTGGTTCTTCTTTCTTGTGTTCACTAGCGAGAAGAATTGGCGGATATTTTGCGGCTAGCTCTACTGTGAAAACGCTAAAAATTGCGAATATATATATATATATATATATATATATATATATATATATATATATATATATATATATATATATATATATATATATATATATATATATGGGCTCACAAATTAATAAACTTTGCAAACGTCAAAGAATAGATTTTTTTTTTTTTTTGTTACCTCACTGATAAAACCCATATAAGTAAAGTTTGTTGAAGAAGTATGTAAATCTGTTGACGTTGTCGATTTGATTCCATTCTCCAGTGCTGGTGTTCTCAGTGCTGACAGCATTAAACTTGCAGACTTATCTTCTGATACATTAAAACTCGTTATGAGGATAGTATAGAGGCCGGCATACCACACGTGTATTTCCCGAACTATGGAGAGGAAACGAGATTTGGCAGCGAATTGTTTGGAAATCCTGCCGAAACTTCTCCGGGCTGTATTCATCCCGCATCTGTATAGGCAGCTGATCACAGTGCGCGAATTGCTCTGCCAGGTCCGCTTTTCACAAAGGTCAACGAATCGGACGTCGATCTTTAGTTGGTCGCCTGATGACTACAATTCAGGTGTTCAATTGGATATCTGTCTGAGCGTCTTCCAGAATGCTGGAAAAACGCTGCGAGCTACAACCTTATATGTCCTCATCCATCATCGGTGGCTCATTCGGTCGCTGATCTCAAGGCCGCTGGGTCGATCCCGGCCGCCGTGGCCGTGCTTCGATGGAAGCGAAATATAAAAACGCACTGTGCCACGCTTAAAGAACGCCAAGTGGTGTAAATTGATCTGAAGACTACTATATACTGCGTCCCGTATACAACAGGTGTCTCCTCCGTGCGTTAGCCATCACGGTTCACAATTTACCCGACATGGCTCGACGTGTTTCTGTTATATTCCGCGAATGCCGAATTCCTCTCTTTCAGCAGGGCGATAAGTTTCACACCAAGGAGGTCATGGAAAGTGTTTCGGACTAAGCATATTTTATAACCTCGAGTAAAATGCCTCGTACTGCATTGACAAGTCAAACTATGAACATTTTGCGAATACCTTCTGCGGTTTAAACAAGTTCTTGAAGCTTAATTTTGGTCGCTCTCTTTGACGACGTCAGTGAAAAAAGAAATGATGGTGGCTCAACTCGGTTAAGCCTGGATATGCGTAGCGAAAGTTACCCAAACAGATTGTTCACAAAGGCCGACTCGACCGTTCTCGTCGCCGGTGCACTGCATGGCTGCAAACCGTATATGTATATGGTTTGATCGGCGATTCGGTGCGTCTCAGTCTGGGCATCTTCCGAATCTTCTTGCTCCATTTAACCGGCTTCTTCCTCTTCCTTCCATTCTCCTGCTTGTCTTTTTCTTCCCTTCTTCTATGGCCCGGAGCAACTAGTAGCCACGGTTACGGCGTATGCGCAGTAGTGACTAGGGATGCTTACGCGAAATGCTCCGCTGACTAGCCTAGTGTAGTTTTCGCTACAAGCACTGAACATCAATGCTTCTTAACATCGGCGAGTGCCTGATAGAAAGATAATTATCCTGGACAACCACAATGAAGGGGCTTTATATATATTTTTTTCTTTTTTTCAACCGGGCATAGGGTCTTCTCCGTTCCATTAGTGTGCACTCCTCGTCACGAGGCGAGTACTGTCCGACAGTTCTACCGCACCTCCTTGCTCGCAGCATTCATTTCACGGTTTCATATGAGCAATTTCAAAACTACGCGAGGAATTAGGCGCGGCGTCCCGGTCCTGATCCACTCTTCCCTGTGCACAACCGCGACACAGCATCGCCACTTCCGCGCAGGAGTCCCGCTATAACGAAGTCGCTTTTCTACGAATATACTGGGTGCCATCTTGAAAACAGCTGCAGTGTTAACCAGCGTGTGAGTCCATGTTTTTTCTCCGTTCGATCCTCCCCGAGAGAGAAGAAAGAGCACGTATAGTCACACCGCGAACAGAGCCTTCTTTTTTCTCGAATCAGTAAATTGCGCTTTGTTCGAAAGCGTTTCCCTCGTCTCTTTTTGGCGAAGCATTTCTTGAGCTAGAGCGTATAATTGCTGTTTCGAGGAGGGGACGAGTCGTTCGCCGAGGCCGTTCAAGAAGTGTCCGGCAGGGGCCGATGTGTGGCGCACAAGAACAAGACCGACACCCGTGACCCCCGCAGCCGGAACAAGCGGGACAGCAGCGGACGAGCCGAGAGGGAGAGCCCCGAAATGCTCGCCAGTCACGCGGGCCGCCAAACAAGCCCGGCTGAGACAAAAGCGCCGACGGGGCCGCTGTGTGGCGTGCTGGTGGGGACCGAGCGCGTTTTTAATAGCTTTTCGAAGAAGCCCCCGACGTCGCGCGCCGCCTTCGGCAGCCTCAAGGTGCCCCATGAGCGAACAGCCGTGCCGCCGCTCCTTCTGGGAACCCCGATCGGAAAACGCGGACACCGGTGCCCGTGTGTGTTCGCAGAGCACGCGCGCGAGAGCGGCATGCAGTGGACCCTCCGAAGGAAAGCAACGAAGATATATGAATGCCTGCGCAGAAAGGCACGACTGTTCACAGAAAAGCGGTGCTGGCTGCGCAGGGCTATTTCGAAAGCTGACGGTAGAGACACAGTCACTAGCCACCGCCGCCTCGGTGGTAATAATAAGGGCAGCGAGAGTCGCGCTTCCCGAGGAGAAGGAGGGAGGCTGTAGAGAGGAAAACGGGGCGGTTTCGGAACGGTTCGGGAAATGCGTTTTTCTCCAAATGACGCTGATTGGCCCCGTGACGATGCCGCTCGACAGCGACCTGCTTCCGGCGCTTGACCTTTCGAGCGCGAGGGCTGACCTTCGCCATAGCGGACGGAAAGGGATGGGGAGGGCGACACAGCGCGCGGCATTTGCAGAGTACGCCCACAAGTCAGCACAGAGGAAGGTACCAGCAGTTCTCTGTAAATGGGCTACAGGCTGTCAAAGCACGTCCGGCAACTAACTAGTTACGGTCCGATGGAGATTTCGATCTGTAGGTTACCGTTCGCGAATTCGCTCCTGCATCGGTGGTAGCTAGACACAGTGATATAGGTAACGAACAAGCTAGGAGCTGGCGATAGGAGTCGTACGCATAACGGTCTTAATGACATTAGGGTTAAAGTGATATGAGAAGTCGAGACAAGGCAGAGACGCGGCAAGAAGTCATATGCACAGACGCTGTTTTGCATGCGCACACATAACGAAGCTGTGTGCGCACACACAAACACATGGTAAAACATGCCTCACGCGGTATCGGCTCGCTGATTATTAACCCTCCTCCCGCCGTCCCCTCCCTCACCCACGTTCGCGTGACTTTCCAGAGCAGGTAAGCGTCGTGCACGCACTCGAACTTTCCATCCCAATAGGTCGCATTCCATCAGTCGCGAATCCCCCAGTCGGCCGCCGTATTTCCAGAGCGGCGGCGGGCGACCGTCAAAGGATTTGCCGAGCGAAGAAATCGGGGCGACGCGTCTTCCGCGGTCGTCGCTGCGTGCATGCGTGTCCGTTGCATGTATACCTGAAGGGTGAGAGAGAAGGAAAAGAAGAAAGCGTCGCGCGCGGTCCGCGCTTCGGGCAACTTCAGCGGCGACCCTCTTCACGTCGCGGTCGCCCAGCGTTGTCCCCTTCTCGCCCCGCAAAGCTTCTCCTGGAAGGAGACAACGAAGAAGAAGAAGCGTAGGGAGGCGAGCTCTTTCTCTCCCTGCGTGAGAGTTAATCGTTTCAGAGCAACCCTGTAATTTGGTCCCGCGGAGCGGCCAGGTGGGACATTTGACAGTGATGCATGCTCGCCGCATGTCCGGCTCCGCGCGCAGCGGCCCCCGCGCGCGCGCCGCCAGCGCCTTTCACGCTCGTCTCACCGTTTCGCGGGCGCGCGCCGCAGCTTTCCTCTCTTCTTGTCCTTCCTCCTCCCGTATAGATGAGCGTGCCTTCCTTTTTTCTCTCCCTATCTCTCGTTCATTTCTCTCTTTGTATCTAGCTGGCCCGCACACTCTCGAACCGCCGCTATCTTTCCATCTTGGGCCGCGTGTCGTGACACTCTCTTCTTTCTCGTGCTCCTCCTCCTCTTCACCTCCGTCGCCTTTCGGACACACCGAGAGAGCAGCAGCGCGCGAGGTTTTTCGCTTCGAGAAAGAAAATGGCAAACGCTGCTCGACTCGGGCGCCGCCGCAGCCTCGGCAGCCGCTCGTTTGTTCGACAAGTCTGCGGTTCTCGCGAGCTGCGGCCGCCTCTCGCGAGATTCGGCGAAAGAAACGCGCAAGGGCACTCTGCAATCCTCTTGTCGATTATTTTCTGCTCTGGCTCTTTTCGCCCGCCGACGGGGGACACATAAAACCTATTTGCGCGTCTCGAAGGCGAATGTGCTGTGGCCCGAAATTATCGTGACGTCAATACGAAAAAACGTCGCGCGGCGATGACCAATTTTAGTTTTCTTTGATACACGATGCGTGGCGGGTGTGGCCACGGGAGCAGGGAGGCATGCCCCAAGGTCGCACTTCGGAGCCTGGCTGGGTGCGCATTTCGTGGTACAACGCACAGGGACTAACAAGCGCGTGCTGGCAATGCCCTCCGCGGACAGATTGCACGGTTGGGAGTTTCTGCATGTTGTCGTTACTAGATTTGCCGAACGTTATAAGCATGGAAATGCTTTGAGTGATCGTGTCATTATCGTCAGCCTGACCACACCACAGCAAGGCCCTCTATTCCTGACCACGTCCCGTGCCAGCTGCTGTCACAGGAGTATCCGTAAAAGATCCCCAAAGGTTCCATATCCGCAAATAAGTACAGGCGCGGCCACACAATGCTCTGCAGAAGGGCGCCCTCACCTATAGAATCATGAGGCTTAAGTAAATAACAGGAAGGAGACGTTCATGGGAACGGTGCCTGTCCACAGAAAAAAGAGACACAGCAGCAGGCATTGCCGGGTAATGCTTGGAGAGAAGTAGCTCTCATGTGCACTTGTTTGCCTCGATGTGTGATGTGCTCTCAATAACGACAAGCACACGCAGATCTTGCAGCCCTTTAAATGGTCGCGTGTTTGTGCGAGTTAAAGCTAAGTGGAACGAGTCAAGTGAAAGTAGAGAAACTTCAGTTCGCTGAATCCGAGTAATCTGGGTGTTGGAGAGATATCTATTTCTTTCCGAAAGTGGTCAGCTTTCCCACTGAAAAACTCGGAAGGACAAACGACGAAGTTGGTCTTAAAGCCAAAAGTAAAGAAAAAGAAAAAAAATAAGCCACCAGGAAAATTGGATTAAAGTGAGTTAGAGGGGGTACTTTCGTAATGAGGCAGAGAAATCCATAGAATCTATAGAGTCGCCACTGCATCTATTGATAATATCCATCTGCGGCGAAACGTGAAGTTATTAAAAGAGCCTGCCGAGTACTACTGGCTGCTCAAACGTGCTTAGGTACAGATACGATACACAGAAGCGCAGAGGCGACCTCGACAAAGGAAGCGCCTTATCCATCTTGCCACTTGTTAAGAAAGCAGTATACGGCACTGCAGCCGACACTTGTCCCGCAATTCGTGTTGAACGTCACAGACCCGATGAGCGCCTTCCCACTGTTCTGCCCCCACTGCCTGGAAGGTCGGTGCAAACTTTCGCAGCGCGAGGTTCAAGGCACATTATGGTCGGCGAACCGGAGCCCCTGAATCCGTGAAGCAGCACAAAATCAGTCTCAGTCAATAAGAACCCAGGATATCGACTCAAATAGGCAATTAAAGCACTCTGTGCGGTGCAAAAAAGCATGCTCTGGATCGCCGATTATAGTATGCCATACGTTATGCCTACCCCTCTGCGCAACAAGTCACTTAACGCTTCCATCAAGCGCTCAGCGTACTCTCGTTGCGCGTTTTCACCTTCCTTCCCACAACCTTCGTGCAGGGGAACACGCGATGAGCCGCCGCCGTGGGTCCTGCAAGAGCCAGCGCGACTCAGGACGAGCAAGTTGCGCTCGCGAGTCCAATGTCGCCCGAAGTAGGCTCGCAGCCATCATCCGAGATCCTCGAAGGTGTCCAGGTGCGACAACGACACACGTAGCAGCCGCTCGGGCGCCGACAACGAGACCAACGAAAGAGACACACGCGGCGCCATGGGAGCTGGCGTCAGCTCTGTCCGGCGCCGCGGGCCAAGAATGGCGGCCATCGACGCACTGTCACGACTCTGCCCGGGGCGGTCGAGTGTGCGAACCGCGCACGCACGCGGAACGCTCGCAATCAACGCCGCCGGCGAGCAGCGCCGAGCAACGACGACGCACAACCGGGTTTTTTCTCTCTCCTCTCCGAGACAGTCGCGTCTGCTGTTCCTTGTGCGCAAGTGGTGATCGCGACGGCCGAGGCGCGTCGCGTGGCGTGCATGACGCACTGCGATGCCCCGAGGCGCTGCCCTGAACGTCGTGAACACGAAGTACAATGAGCCGCTTGCGGATAACGAGCGGGGAAACGCGAGGGCCCAGTCCCGAATCTGCCACACGATATATACTGTTCAGCAAGCCGCGAAAATCGCTAGTTTTACGAGCGGAAACACCGATCTCCATTCAGGGCTTGATGCATTTGCCGTCGGCACTGAAAAGTATCAAGGGGGGAAAAAAAGAACAAAAAAAAAAAAAAAAAGTAGCGGTGCAATTAATCACGTCTGCCATCGAAAAAGAAGATAAAAGTGACGAATAAGTTCTCCCTGCGTTTAAACATTTTCTCTACCGTCTCCTTCGGCGCGTACGTAGCGCAGGAGCGCGAAACGGACGCGGCGCGTGGTGGCCGCCCACCGAAGCTCGGCAGCAATGACGCTACCACTGATGCGGCCTTTTCGATACATAAACATTTTGAGGTCCCACTGACTCTAACCGTGTTGACCTAGCAAAGAGAAAAGGAAGGGAGAGTTTACTCGGAAAGGACCTCTGTCGCTGACATCATAGATGACGAAAATTGTCGGTCACGCTTCGCTTGAAGCCATGTGTCCGCTTTCATTTGGGTTGCTCAATCCAGAGCGAGTGATTCGCTTGCACCGCGCTTACAGTGCCAGGGTGTAAAGGCTTTTCGTAAAGGGAGCGATCGAGCTGGACACGCCTGCGTCACGTTGTCTGACTGCTTGCGAGGTACGAAGCGATAGCAAGGGGAGAAGGTGTTTGAACGAAGTAAGATAATGAAGCATATGCACACGAAA
Source organism: Amblyomma maculatum (assembly GCF_055883805.1). NCBI lineage: Eukaryota > Metazoa > Arthropoda > Arachnida > Ixodida > Ixodidae > Amblyomma > Amblyomma maculatum. Next base: position 211,714,691 of record NC_139346.1, on the reverse strand, counting down.
CACAGAGGAAAGGGAGGAGGGGGGGGGGGGGGGTGCATTGGGTCTCCGGTTACTCGTTCCGTTTACCTGTTTCCGTCTACGACTCCAAGTCGCTCGTTATCATGGCCTTCTTTCTGTCACTGATGGACGAGATTAAAACCTAAGGTGAACGACTAAATGAGGTGTTACAACAAGAAATGTGTTCACACTTCGAAAATCGTTGAGCAACACAGCCAATCAACCACTAGGCAGCCTACGATGACGGGAATCAGTTTATCGCGTACACCCTGCAATTTACTGAGAAGAGAGCTCTGGAACACATTGGGCTGCCCAGCAGTATAAGCAGAAAGCACAAATTCGAAAGCTGTCGCCCTTTGCTGCTGTGACCCTGTTGAGTTATTGCACTGCGGAATGCTGGTGCTTCCATAGGAGCGACGAGACCTGCACAGGGTCTAGTAGGGCAATCATGCTGCGGAGACCTGCGTCACAACTTGGACCACAACAGACTCCATCTACGAACAAAGAACGCCGCTGTGTGATGCTATTTACGGGACACGCTGTGACGCACACGGTCTTCAAGAACGACCGAATCAATCGCCCCAAAATTGGTGCCCGTACGCCACCCACTACCCGTGGGACTGCCCCGGGGCGCACAACCTCTCACGCCTTACTATCGCAAACAAGCACGGTCTCCAGCCGGCTCCGCTGTCCGCCCTAGCCTGCTGGTCTCCAAGGTCGCAGTGGCAGCGACCGAACCACTCCACGATGCGACGCCGCCTCACGTGCCGTCGACAGCGGCGGTGGCAGCGCGCGCGACCCGTTTTCGGGGAAACATCAACCGGGGCCACGACAACAGCAGCCCCGGTCGCCGGGGCGGTCCGACACGGACGAGCGGCCGCACGCGCTATCAGCGGCGCAACCCACACGGCGACACCTGGACCCAACGGGTTGGGCGCGCACGGCGGGCTCTGCCGGCTGACATGGTCGGCCCGCCTGTCGCCGCCGATTTGGCGAGGGTGAGAAGAGAGAGCGTCGCAAACGGTTTCGCATCAATTTCTCGTCAAACTTGCACGACGCCGCACCCCGCAGGAGACAAGCGGCTGTTGCGATCGGATTGCAATCATCGTGTGACAACGCATCCGAAGGTCTGCTGCACGTAAATGGCACGAGGGCTGCTGAAGTGCACGAACGTGAATCGGCCGCTTGCAGGAAGCTTAGAGCGATTAAAAGAAAGAAAGAAAGAAAGAAAGAAAGAAAGAAAGAAAGAAAGAAAGAAAGAAAGAAAGAAGGAAAGAAAGAAAGAAAGAAAGAAAGAAAGAAAGAAAGAAAGAAAGAAATCAAATCAAGGTTGTTTACCAGATGAAAAAATAGCTGCGCTGTCTTCCTCAGTCTTCTCTAACCTAGGTTTCTCCCTCAAGTTTTCTCTCATCATCATCTCTCAGGTACATATGCACAAAATTCTACTGCCATCAGAACATGAGGCGAAAGGCAACTGTATTGGATAATAGGTACGTTACGCGGAAACGGTATGTCCGCAGGAAAGTGGCTTTTTTTATGCAGCTCCCTGAATGGCGAACTATGCAAGCGTTCGTGCGCTTCTCCCGAAGTCATTTCCGAGCCTTCTGGCGTCAGAGCTATTTACACACTGCGTTCTCTGCCTGAAACGCAAGCGACCCGATTTCTCGCAAAAGATATACATGTCCCAGAAGTCCACGATCCCGGACTTTGTCCATGTCTTGTTCGAATAAGGTCTCTCTACACTTGCAGGTTATAGCCCACATTCCTCGACAGCATTACTCAGCGGCAGAAGAGAAGCCACTGCATCGACTTCTTCGCGAGCAGTGCGTGCTGCCACGGCGACCACCTGTACACAGACGACGTGGCCGCAGCAACCAAGAGGAGGGAGGACGTGTCCTTGGCTGCAGCATCAACTGCCTTCGCCGGTCACTGTACTGGGCCCTGTTTGCACAAGGAGGCCGCCTCTCTCGGCCGCCGATCGACGGCGACGTCGGGGGAGCCGGCGCGAGTGGTTCCCAGCGGCCCTCGAGGCCCCCTCCTTTGTCGCCTCTCGGCAGGAACTGGCGGCTCTCTCCAGGTACCAGCGCCGCATTCCGAGCGGTGACAATGCCAGAGTCAATATTAGCCCGAGTCAAACGCCGGGGCCTTCTCGCGAGAGCGCGACAGCGACCGAGCAGAACAGCTCGCGGGTGGGCCGTCGCCGCCGCGGCGTTGTCACTCGAACGCCTTTTATGCTTTGCCCGAAGGGACGGTGTGGGCCCCGGAGGCCATTAGGGCCCGCGGGGGCATGTTAAGGGCCTCGTCCCCTGTCTCTTGGCGGCGGCTGGCAAACAGCCCGCGGTCGCTCGTCCCCTCCTCTCTCCCGGCACTCGAGAGGAGCCGACGTCGCATTGTCGGCCTTCCGAGAAATTTCGGCCGCGCGGGGACAGCGGTGACCGCTTGCAGAGCAGAAGCTGCAGCAGCTGCTGGCACACATAAACGGCGGATGAGGAGCGCTGCTTCGGCCACGCGACTCTCTTCTCGAGAGTGCTCCTTGACCCTCTGGTGGAGCGGGAGGAAAAGTGACGCACCGAAATAGTTCGTATTCCTGCTGCACACACGTGTCCCTTTCTGGCTGCGGCTTTGCGAGCGTGGTCACTATGAATCGGCCGGCCAAGGCCAAGTCTCATTAAGTGATGAGTCTTTCTTTTTTTCCTCTAGGGACATAATTGCCACACCGTCTCGAGTCTGATTGCCTAAATTCGGCATGTCTCTCCATGCCACCTTTGGTTTGGTTGAAACGTGCGCCAGCAGTCTACGGGTGGTTTAACGGCGGGGCATGCTAGTAACATTATGCGCGTTCACGCAACGCTGCTGGCAGCGAGCAGCATCAGTATGAATCCAACCTACCCTTTTAATATCTATATACAGTGTAGGCATATACCATGCGAGAAGGGTCAGTGATATGTTGAATGGATGACTCCAGAATTTATATAGGCCGTCTGGTCTGCTTTATGGATTTTGTATTTATCGCTGCATGAATGGCGAATAGAAGCGGGCGACAAATTACGTCAAGCTGTACAAATTTCATTTGCAGCGATAAATGATGCAAATCACAGCCTCCTGTGAGCATCTGTGTTGAGCTGCACCTACATTTGCTGCCATCGGAGAGATTAATCGCCGACAAATAGCGCTGCTGTCGGCCGTGAGAGGTGCTTTGATAATGTGGCAAGTAGAACATCGGATCGGAGAGATGCAATTGCTCATGGCTGAATTATGCCCTCCGCCGGCGAATAAAGATATGAACTGTGAAGAAACGTTGCGGTGGAATATGCGATATAGATTGAGCGACAAAATGAACCGCCAGCCTATCTGCCTTTACCTGCACCGACGGAGCGCTTCCTCGGGGTGCATACGCTCCTTCCCGTTCTCTCGAGAACAGCCCATAAAACAATGTTCGCAGAAGGCAGGAATCAGCGGAACAAAAAGAGGGGGGAAAACAAGAAAGAAGACAGCGGGAGCGGACCTTTCAACTTTCTTCCTAGCCGGAGAGTTTTCAACAGGATCGCGGGGCCGAGATGGAACGGTGCTTGGGAGCGGACGCCGCGCTACTCTTGGTGCACACCTGGCGCCTCACCTCACGGTCTCCCGCCGAGGGAGCTCGATCGGCGAGCAAACTGAAGCCAAGACAGCCCACCACGCGTCACAGCCCGCACCCCCTCCCCGCCTCATACCCTCCTCACAACACCGCCAATGTCTTAGCCGAGCGCTGACAGCGTGCAAAGAGAGCTCGCCTTCCACGCCCTGCGGCCGCAAAACTGCCCCGATTTTGTTCTTACCATGAGGCTGATTACAAAAGATCTTGTGAAGCCGCGGTGCATACAGAACAGGGCGAAATACAGGCGATAGCCGTTATTCAGTAAGCTACCACGAGCACTAAGTGTCATATGGGCCTAGGCGAATAGGAATTGTGCGCATTCTCGTCAAGTCAAGCGTGCAATGCTGCGGAGTGGAACCATACAATATGCACCAGTTACGAAGTCACACATCAAGCATATGGTGTGACTTTGGTGTACGATACACCAACTATACTACACCGTAGAGTTCTACGGTCATCTACAGACAGCGCCCTAATTCGTTCCGTCCGTACTACGTCTGTCTGATGGAATCGGGCGAAAAGGAACTCATCCTAAAAGGGAAAGCAAGATTGAATGACTCCTTTACTAGCACAGTATACAGTATACTTTACTAGCATAGCATACAGTATACGAACAGGAAGTTGTGTCTTCCTGTTCGCGCTGTGTAAATCAACAATGGATGTTTACCAACTCGCCCAACAAAGTATCTTGGGGGTAACAAAGTCCCGCTTTAACCAAGCCGTACGGACGCGCTGGCCTATATGCGTGGTGCTGCCCGAACTTGCAGCTGCTACCAACTAGGCCTCGTGACATGTTTATTTTATTTTATTTGTCTCGTGACGTCTCGTGACGTCACAAAACGAGCCCACCAATCAGTGTTTGGCCATGCCACCTGCCAGCTACCACCTGCCAAATGCATGCTCGTGATTTTCGTGTCATAGATGCCGGGTTTTGAGTTAATGGGGCAAGTGTTAAGGAGACAAAAAACTTGAAATACAGAACTCATGTGCAGAACGGGGTGTAGAAAGGCAATATAGTTTGCTTTGTTAGCACTATACAATCGGCAACAGAAGTTTATGAAATTTGGGCAGAGAAAGAAAAAAACCGTTTCTGGGGACAGATTCGTATCTCGACAGGAAATTGACTGAGAGCGGCAATATGCAAAAATACAAACATTGCGGCTGTCCAGTGACATCGATGTGGCCGGCCTCCTCCCTACTCCACCGACTGATAGCTGGGGAGCGCGGCGGCATTTGTCAGTTCTCGGCGCTTTTAAAACGCCGACGTAGAGCGACACAGAAGCAACAGCGCCTCACGGCGACACAGCATTTTCCCACAGATGTATTTTGTTGCTGTCGCACTCGGAAGCCCTTTCAAACATTTTCCAGCCGATGATCAGTGTCGTCCGCGCAGCCTCATCTGCCGCGCCCCACAGAGCTCGGTCACACACAGTCGCGGTGGCGACTGCTCGGAATGGGAAGACACGCCGGAGGGGACAGTTGACGCACACCGCGGTGTGTGACCTGTCGCGCCGCAAGCGTCCGAGCCCCTCCCCACCAGCCGAGAGCTTTTTTTTGTTTTTGTTATTCGTGCTCCACCGCCTCCAGAGAAGACGCACACAAGCGCGCATCGCCAAAAACGCATGCAACAGAGCACGGCACAGAAGCGCTTCCGGCGGCGGCGGCGGCGCCAGCAGCAAAGACACCCCCGTGACTCCCAGCGGTCATTGTGTCTGCCGCAAGCGCATGTCGGGGTAGTCGGGGTTCGTTTCAGTGCCTGGGAAGGATAGCACACAGCGAGAGGTGCACGGGACACGGAGGGGATAGTGGGGGGGGGGGGGGGGGGGGGGGGGGGTCAGCCGACGACTTCGCCGCAGTCCATCACGGCTCACGCCCCTTTGTAGCTTTGCCGCGCAGCGGGACTTCTCGGCCCCAAAGCGAACCGCCTCCGGAGCCGACCATCAGCTGCTCCAGCGGGGGCGACTAGCGGGACATTTTCCGGGTAAACTGTCTGGCCCTGAAAACCTGGTTTCACTACTAGCACCACCACAATCATCATCGCACCATCATCACCGCCACCTTGCGGGCGCCGCCGTCCGTGTGACAAGTGGACCGTTTCCGGGGAACTGCGCGCACCACCGTGGTGCGCACGCCCGCGGAGGCCGTGGCTGCGCTAGCTGCGCAGGGCGACCCCGCGGACGCGGTGGCGCTTCCGCGAAGACACATCCGCAGCCAATGCAGTGCCATCGGCTGTGCTCTGAGAGTATTCGGCTCAGGGCACCATTCGTCATGCGGTCGCCGCCAAGGCGGCGCGAGCCTTTTCTTTGAAGACAGCGGGGTGTCCGGCCGCCGAACAATGGCCTCGATGCATGTACAGCGCATGGCTGGGCGCGATAACCTTCCCCGCGGCGGCTGCTCGGTTACGCACAAGTGCATGCGGCGCGTTCAACTTGTTGACGGATAGGTAAGCATGCATGCGCCGAGAGATTCGAACGAGGAGCGCGAGATTTTTCCTACTCGAATAGTTTGCCGTCTCCGCGGAGGCGAGCGTACACCCAGAAAGTGGGTTCGTTCTCCGAAAATTTATTTCGCTTCAGTGGTCGAACCGAACACTTCCGTGCTTTCAGTTCCCGGCTGCTCCCCGGTATTCTGAAATACTTTCATCACGCCATTGAGCTTGCACACCGCCCCCAGTTGCTTTATAGCAGTTCCGGTTAGAGAGAAGAAAGGAAGAAAAATGAACAAACGTCGCAACTCCTAAAAGTGAAATCACTTTTGACTCACAGCCTGCTTGATTTAAACTACACTCAAGGTAGACTGCTTACTACCGTATGTGCAACCAGATTATGTTATTGTAATAACAGTAATAAACCAATGTTCCAGTCACAAACCTCCCCATGTCGGTCGCCATCAGCTATATAGTCGTGTTCGTTCTGTGGGATTAAAATCACAAATCTATTAGTTTACCTTAGTACAGAACAGAACAGTTTCTAGTTCCTTTTTTCGCACGCAGGTTTACAAGGCCCGGCCTCTGTTTCTGGCAGGGCACTACCGCAATCATGAATGAAACCCATGGGTTGTCTAACACGTCTACAGAAAAGAGTTCAGGGCGCGCTACGGCTCACTTGTTCACTTTGAGGTGATAATTATAGTGCACGTAATATGTAAAGTCCTTGTAGCACGCAGTGATCACCTCACCGTACTCATATTTATCAGATTACTACGTCGAAAAACCTGATCCTAACAGAAACAAAATCGCAGAGCCCGCAAAACCGCCTATTTTTTTTTCTAATGTTGGTCAGTGACCTTTGAATTTCAGACATGCTCAACTACCGTATAGACATGCATGACCAGATTATATACGCCGTCTAATCGTATACCATCGACTAAGCTAGTGCAATTCCAGCATGACGCAGGATTTCGTTGCTATACTTGACGTTGCGCTTCATGTTTGCCTCAGGGCAGCCCTCAGATGCCCTGACATCTGACGTTATGACGTTAACAATCTATCCCCAGCCTTGGGCTTACTGCTCACTTGAGCCGATGGGCGGCGGCGCTAATCGAGTCTATCCACAAGTCAGCCTTTCGTTGCTGATCAGCAACAGCTATGTAAGCATGCTCCTGAACTAATTTCGCAGGAAAGCTTGAACGAGAGTAAAAACAAGGAGAAGACACCGTATAAGATTAAGTAGCAATCTATTGTGTGTTTTCCTATCTGGAGTTCTTAATGTTTTTTTTTTTGTTTGTTTGTTTGTTTGTTTGTTTGTTTTTATTGATGCTGGCTGAAATATAAACAGGATCAGCAAGCCCGCATACGAAACAACCTGGGGGAGTCGGTACACGGACACCTTGCATTCAGCACGACATACATAAGACGAAAGCGCGTGCCGTGCTCGTGCTTCGTCCTCTTCCCTTGTTTCAGTCGTGTGCCATTCTTCAATACCAGCCGAGTTATCGTCTCTTCACGCCGGCCTCACCTCAAAACAAACTCGAAGCGCGCAAATCAGCAGTTAAGGGACCGACGACTGAGAGCAATGATTTCACAGACGCTAGCTCCGTGAACAGTCGTACTCGCCGACATGCTTGTCACCATCGCTCTCCACCAAAAATAATAATAATAAAGCGATGACGACCGCAGCGTAGCGAGCGCCGAAGTGCTCGGCAAGAACAGCGGTGCGAGAACCGGTCTGAAAAGCGAAGGCCGATCGGCGACCGCTGTCCATAACAGTTCAAGATCACGAGCCCTGAACCAGTGCCAAATGAGCGTGTGGACGCCGCTGCTCTCCTCGACCGAACCGTGCGGACGCACAGTCGCGCGTGCAAGCCTGAAACCGCGTCTACTACACTCCTGTAAATGGTCCTCAAACGGAAACGTGATCTGGAGAGCCGAGACGACATCGTAAGGTAAAACCGAAGACCGAGAATATCACACCCGACACCTGTAACCTTAGCGCAGAGCATCAGCGGGTCTACCTGGCCACGGAGAGACAGATGCCCGCATTGCACCGTTTACCTCCGGACAAGCCTTAAAGTCACTCGGCCACTTTCTAGCTGCTCACCTCAAGTCGACGAGCGCCTTATGCACAATGCAATAGAATTTGTGCTTTAAGCTTGGGCCTCCGCCCACTCGTGCTTGCACACAGAAACGTCTGCCGTTACATCATCAGCACAGCTAGCAATGCATGCAGTGCCGCTGGTGACGCTCTGAAAACGCACTCTATATAACGGTGCGCACATAGCTTCCGCGCGCTTTCAACCCTCAGCTGAGACCTCCCTTTCCTTTTTTTTTTTGTTTTTTCTTTTTTCCCCTATAGGCTCACAGCAGCAATGCCGGAAGAAGAGAGGAGCCATTGTGCCCGCAATCACTCTTCTCGGCTGCTCGATAAGCGTCGTCCTCGCGGACCCCACGCGACTGTTGCGCTCGCCGAGGAGCGCCTATCGGCCGGCGAAAGCCGAGAAGATGGCGGGAGGGCGACTGCAGGGCAGCGGGCAAGCTCCGCGGGTGGGACGCCGCAACCGCTGACGCGACGCGCGATCCATCGGGAATCCTCCGCTTGCGCCCGCGACCATCGTGCTCACGATGCAAGCGCGCGCGGAGTAGTGTGTGCATGTGTGAATGCGTGCTTTTGATTGTACTTTTTATATTCCTCCGCATCGGTGGAACAGCATCGCGCTACAGGCGGTGGCCGAGGGCACTCAGCGAGCAAGAATTCGCCCTGCGCGGCGATGGGGCGGTGGTGCAGCAGCAGCAGCAGCAGCAAGGCGCGCGATCGGCACGTGAATCGGGCGTATGCGCCCGCGTGCTGTGATGAATGAATTTCGGCCCGGGGAGTCGGTCCGGGTGATCTATTACGCATCGCGGGCCACTCAGTCGCGCGCGCGGCCTCCGCGTCCTCCCTCCGGAAGCGGATATCGATTCTGCGGCGCCCTCTGAAGGAATCGGAGGAGGCTGCCCTCCACAAGACTGCGCTTGCCTGCGCGATGTCCTTTGCCATCGACCACAGGCAAGTGTCGACGATCCAGAGCGTAGCAGTCGGAAGGACGCTGCGCGCCAGCATCTGCCACAGCGCACTTCGTTAATCGCTCGTTGCCATAGGAACGCTAATTAATGCTTGGTAAACGCACCTTTAAACTTGTCGACTTGAGCATACCCTTTTTCAAGGGTGCGCTCATTATGCGGCTCAAAGGCAAGCCGCGTGGAATAGTACTATGCCACACGGCTTGCCCTTGAGCCGCATAATAGAACACTTACGGAAACCGCAGGTTAAGAAAGCGGTCAGATCACGGCGAGGGGGATGTGTTCCTCTCCGGTATTTCGCTTCGGCCTCAGCAAAGCATCCGATAACAAAGCTGAAGGGCACAAACTTGTAATGAAATAAAAATGAAACTCGAATCGACTTTTTCGTCAATGAGTATTTCGAACCGATATTTAGATGGGTAGGATGAACACCAACAATCGAAGGAAACTGAGAAATGCAAAGGAACAGTGCAGAATAGAAGCTAAGGCCAAAAGATTATGAACTTACTTTAGCTCCGCTTTCAAGGATATGGCGTGGCAGCATTATTGGCTACCCACTGCGGCTCCTCTCGCATATCCTCGTCAGCGCGCATGCACCTTAACTAACTCCTTAAATGGTGCCTCCATCATCTCGTGTATATACTCATCCAGTACAGTCTCAATTAACTATACCACGTTATGCGAAAGATTACCGCACATAGATATAAAGCACCACGGCGTTTGAAGCGCCCTGATCGCGGGAAGGGGCAGAACAAACGAACGGCTGGAAAGACTGCGACGTGCGTGTTTATGCGTATTCGTTTGCGTATATGTGTGTGTGCGTGCGTGCTAACGGAGCAGCCGCGTGGCTGACGCCTCCCTTTGAACTGTCCGAACGTGGGAGGAGATCTGCGGGCTGGCGCCGCACGGGCGGCCAGCGATGTCGGCGGTAGAAAAGCGTCGCTCACGAGGACACCCGATCCTCCCTCAACCACCCCTAGCCGTGCCAGCGAGTGGTTTTCCAGGAATTCGACGGGAGCTTGCGACTGCTGCTACGGTGACGCCGGAAAACGGCGGAAGAGGAGAACCCGGAGAGGGGGAAGGGCTATTAGTTGCCAGCTCCTCCCAATAATATCATGTGGTCTCATTGCATCAAACAACCCGCTGAAGCGTCAGCGTCCAGCCCTGTAACTTTAAACAGACATTTTATTCAATACTGCGCCAGGTTTCAGCCCGTCGCGTTGTCCCGCGAAAGGGCCACGTTTGACCTTGAGCTCCTGCAAGCCCACATATAAAGCCCCATTTCGTATGTATGTATGTATGTATGTATGTATGTATGTATGTATGTATGTATGTATGTATGTATGTATGTATGTATGTATGTATGTATGTATGTATGTATGTGCGTGCGTGCGTGCGTGCGTGCGTGCGTGCTTGTGTGTGTGTGTGTGTGTGTGTGTGTGTGTGTGTGTGTGTGTGTGTGTGTGTGTGTGTGTGTGTGTGCGTGCGTGCGTGCGTGCGTGCGTGCGTGCGTGCGTGCGTGCGTGCGTGCGTGCGTGTGTGTGTGTGTGTGTGTGTGTGTGTGTGTGTGTGTGTGTGTGTGTGTGTGTGTGTGTGTGTGTGTGTGTGTGTGTGTGTGTGTGTGTGTGTGTGTGTGTGTGTGTGTGTGTGTGTGTGTGTGTGTGTGTGTGTGTGTGTGTGTGTGTGTGTGTGTGTGTGTGTGTGTGTGTGTGTGTGTGTGTGTGTGTGTGTGTGTGTGTGTGTGTGTGTGTGTGTGTGTGTGTGTGTGTGTAACTTTATTGAGATGCTGGCAAACGACGGTTTAATAAGTCGTGACGCTGGCCAAGCGTCAACCCGGGGTTATGCCCTACTTTTGGCCCGTTTGCAGTTGGCCGTGAGGCTTGAGCTCGAAAAGCCCCGCTTTAACCAAGCCGTATGAACTTGCCTTAGTGGCCTATAGGGGTAACGTGATTGCCAGAGTCCTGGCAGGTTGATTCTGACATAACCGTCCCATGCATGTGAAGCGAGAGACCCAAGTTGGCAGCTCCTGCCAGGGGAACGTGCCGAAGAAACTGAAGAAGAACGAGCTGCACGCTTGCAGAAAAGAAGACGACGGTCTTTAGTTGCTGCTGGTTTAATCGTCCAGGCCGGAGATGTAGAGGGGCAAAGACGTTCTGACTATTCTCGAAGAGTTGGTGAATGTGAATCGGCTACACGAGCTGAAGCCATAAAACGACAACGTGCACAAGATCGAGACTGCTGAGCAACGTGAAGAGCGGCTTGCAAAGCATCGAGCTCAAGATGCGGCTGTACCTCTCAAAGTGACTCTGTGTCCACTACTAATGATGAGTCTGCAGCTGCAGCTTCTCTCCTCACAGAGTGACTCCATTTCGACTGGTGGGAGTCTCAGAACAGCCGAGAACGCAGGAATGAAGCCAGGCGAAAACGGCGTACCGATGACTGCTGAAGAGCGTGCAAAAGTGCACGCTATTTATAAGTGTTTAAGCTAAGGCGACGGTGAACTTTCTGGTGTAAATGCTTACATAGCATGTGCTACGACCGGTAAAGCTGCAGTAGCTCTCAATGGGACAACTGTGCATTCAGCAATCAAGACCACCATGACTTCCTCTCGTGATGAAAGGGGTCTTTCTGCTACTGATTTCAACGCGTTTCGCGTTCTCTTCAGAGGAGTTCGATGTGTGACATCGATGAAGTTAACATGCTCTCATCGGATCTTCTTAGACAAGTGGATAGGCGTCTGAGAGAAATACGACCAGACCGGATGCGCGAACCATTTGGAGGTTTTGATGTGATCATGTGTGGTGACATGCGGCACTTATCACCAGTAAGGGTATATAAGAGACCCAAATCAGCCGCAGCTGCATATAACACCGACGCACACATGGCATCACTTGCAATACTTCCCTTTGACTGAGGTTGTCCGCTAGAGCGGCAGTGTGTTCTCGACGCTGCTAAGTTGCTAACCAAGATTAGTGACGGTCGAGAATTGAATGACATGGAAATGCAATTTATACAGTCTCGGTTCGTCACGCAGGAAGAAGCAAGCGCAAAATGCAGTGACACAGTCAGGCTGTATTACAATAATAAGGACGTTGATCGCTACAACAAACAAGCGGCAGAACGAAGCCGAAACAAAGTGATACACGAAGCCATTGACGTTGTCTTCGGCCATAGATCACAGGAAGAGATGAGACTTGCAATCAAGTGTGTTTCAGACTATGCAGCCAAGTTGAAAGCAGCAACCTTCCCAGTTCGGTTGCTCTTTGTCTTGATAAGCCGTATATGCAATCTTAACGTCACTGATGGCCTGGTTAATGGCATGATTGGGACCTTGCAGGAGATTGAGTATAACGTTCAAAGTGTGGCGTGTAGGGTATGGCCTAGTTCGCCTATAGCGTAGCCCCTCTCGCAAAGCTTGCCCAACGGGAATGTAAACGGCGACATGCCACTTGGATATCCATAGATCACGTCTCCATGCAATTTCAACTGAGAGAGAAAACTGTCAAGCACATGTTCGTTAAGCGTTCTCAGTTTCCATTGGTACCAGCCAGTGCTATGACAATCCATAAGTCACAGGGAGGAACCTTTGATGCAGTCGTGTATGACTATGCCGGCACGCATCCACAAAACCTGGTATACGTTGCTTTGAGCAGGGTAACAAGTTTGGATGGCCTCTATCTCACCAACAAAGAAGGTCGTCGTTAATTTCTGAATTACATATCAAACCCAGACAAAGGGCTTCGAGCTGAGTTTGAGCGTCTCGAGCGACATATGCTATGACACTGCATATGACCGATGCAAACAAGTTTTGAACAACCAGGTGCTGGACAGAGGTCCAACGTCATCGTGCTCGAAACCCCGGTGTCCCTGCACACAAAGCATGCTCTTTGGTTTCCTCTTGCGGGGAATACTCAGAAGACTCTCCCGGCATTGTCCTCTCCACTTACGCACTACAGGGTGGCGACGCCCCTGCTGGCCCCGGGGCACTCCGCGTTCAGACACACAGACACGCACGCACCACCCGAGTGCACGCAGCGGGGTCGCGAGCAGCGGCGGCTCCTCGTGACGCTCTTCTGGGCGACTGACGCGCCGGTCACGACGCGGCCCGATCGGTCGCAGCTCGGGCTGTAATTAATCGTGTCCGCGCGCACGACCCCGCGAGAGCAGGATGCGCGCGCCTAGCGTCGCCGCCACAGTTCCCTCCTGCACCACCTGTGCCAGCTGGGGAAGCATGCTGGGAAAGTGCCGTAGCCCTCGAAAGGACGCGACGCCGCGTAAACGTCTCACCGTTGCTATAGCGAATGTGCACCGTCGAATCGACCAGCATCAGTTTTGGTCACCTAGTCTTGAGCCAGCGTGCGTACATGTGAGAGTACAACACTGTGCGCGCCCCTTATTTTCGACGCGCGGCTGCGCGCCTATACGTCTATGGAAGCGCATACAAGCTCTGGGTCACGAACGAGTTCAAGGGGCTGCCGTCGACGTTTGTGAGATACATGGGAAGGTGGGCACGAGGAAAAGCCCGTTAAACTGTCGTTCTCATGGTGGGCAAGTGAGCCGGCTCGCCAGGGAAGGGAACGACATGAGTGAACGGTGATAGAGAGACACTCTAACGGAGAGCTATAGATTAATTTTAACTAAATGCTCTGACACTGCATGGCTGATAGGTCTTTTGGCACATACCGCCTTCATCCAAATGTGCATGGCAGCCTGAAGTCTATTCCGAGCAGCTGTCGAGCGCTGGAACTACTGAATCCGCGCGGCGGATCTTCCTCGCACATCGTGCCTCAAGCGTTAGGCATGTATTCTACAAATGTGACATGTATTCTACAATAAAATGATCTAGCGCAGAGACGAGAAGTGCTTTGACTGGAACATATAATAGTGCAAATATAGGAGAAGAAATGCACAAAAGACACACTGATGCGCTTATGGGGGCTATTCTGAGAGGGCAGAGGTATTCTCTGTGTCCTCAGAGTTGCACGGGCATGAAGACGACGCTGGTTTGGCGATCACCATCGTCAAAGACTAAGCCGAAGGAACATCGCAGAATCTCATCCCGTGGTTCTTTTAATTCTACCACAAATTATCACTAGCTACCGTGTCCAGAGTCAACGGCCTCTTCACACAGTATACTACGGCGCACAACCCTCGTGAGTCCCTGCAGCCATCTTCTGTGTATTGTATCCTGTGCTATGCTCTCCTGTGTATTTTATCACAATGTGCAGCCGGCATTTCTTTCACATCTCCTTTTTGTTTTTGTTTTCCTTGTGATAATGGACATTATGGAGCCATATTCCTCCGCACATTGTTTTAGCACCGAAGAAAGCGGGAGCTACGTCGTCCCCGGCTCTCGCGATGCCGCGGCATTTATACTATGCTGCCATGCTGCGCGTATTAACACCATGTTTGCGGAGCGTCAGGAATGTCGCGTCCCTGCGGAGGAAGAGCGCGTTCCCGCCCCGGTTGTATACGGTCGCCGGGGGCCGCGTCATCGGCGCCGACGACGACGAGACAGAGCGAGCGCGCGCCTTGCGTGGATCGCGCCAGAGGAGCGCCGAGCTTTTGATGGTCTCGTAAAACGCGTGCCGCCGGCGCTCGCGGCGCGCCGATAATTGCCGCCGGGGCCCGGGCGGCCGTAGCGCGCGTCCCCGCCTTCGGGAGATGGCCGCCCGTCTTTGTCGCACCTGCCGCGCGGCGCTAGAGGCTCGTAAAGCAACCCCCCCTCCCTCTCCCCTACTTCAGGCAGCGGCGCTCGGCGATTCTTTTATGACGTCTTCATTGTTCTGCGCTCGATCGAGGCATTTCGCGAGACAAAAAGCGCCCTTCGGTTTTCGGGGATAGCGGCGGCCTCTGGGAAACACCGACGGCCGTGGTAGTCATGTGCACGCAGCCCTGCAGTTGCCAGAGAAGACGCCCAAGAATTCCACGTCACCGACTGCCTAACCAGTGAAGCCCGAGTGTATGTGGACGCGGTGACCTCAAACGATGCATGTGCAGGTTCACAGCCCGCTGCTCACTGGCACGAGTAATACGAACCCTCAGTGCACACGATTCAAATTAGCGAATCTTCCCCTAAGTTGGAAACTCGTGTACGTGGAATTAGAACCATGGGAGGTCCAGCACGCCTCCTGGGGGCTGCATTCTCATGGGGCCTCCAGTGCACCGCACAGGGTCGCAAGCTCGCAGCCATGCTTATATAGAGGCCCAGTGCTTATCATGTATTAGATTCCTATCGGGCGCCCAGTGTGCCTCCTGGGAATGGCAGTACTACGTTACGTCCACAGCGTCTAATAGCAATTGCAATCATATAGGTATCCAGTGCTCCCTATTGGAGTTAGTTGTATCTGAAGGGACGCCCAGTGTGCCCCGTGGAAATCAGATCTTATATGCGGAGTCCAGTGCACATTATAGATAGTAATTGCATTTCTACGGAGCGTACAAAGCGTTTTCATATAAATTACGTTCTCGGAGAGATTACACCTTCTAGGAATTGCAGTCTCACGGATCTCCCTTCGCGCCTGATAGGACATGCAAACGTGTGAGGGTTCAATACGTACGTCTCATTTGAATGTCAGTCTTATGGATTCGTAGTAGTTGTAATCTCAACGATCGACCGATGCATATCATGCGGTTGTAACCTTGCGGGGCGTCGATGTTCCACGTGAGAATTATACTCTTGGATAAGCGCCGAGTTCGGAAGAATAAGTGTGGTTGCCCCCAATTAAACTCATTTATGAAAATTTTCGGAGCCAAACGCTGTGCGGCCGAATGGACCTGCAGCGAGATCAATCAGATAGCGAACTGCCGTTAACCTAACCCCCCCCCCCCTCCCCTGTTCTCACGGAAACTGTTCGAAAATGACGAGACTTCTTTTTTTTTTCCCTTTGACGAAGGGGGGGGGGGGGGGGACGTTGTCCGTCGTCAGCTACAGGCTTTATCTCTCGCATTTGATGGAGCGGGCGCATTTATCGCACATAGTAATTGGGGTAGCTTCAAATCATAGGTGTTGAGAAAGGCACCGTAAGCCACAATCCAAAACACAGGAGCATCTGTCGTGACGCTGGGGCTACGTCGACCCGGCCTTCACTTGGTAGCGTGCAGAGACTCGGGGTTGAAGTAGGATTGAATCTTCGAAGTTGGTGAAATATGTACAAGCAGGTTTAATGGCACTTTGAGAAACTTATTTACAAGATTATTTACACGAAAAAGAAGGGTACATCAGCAAAATGGCAAGCGTTAAGAGTTCATAGCGAGAAGCGACTGGATGAGCCGTTTACCCAGGGCCCAGAGCGACATTTCGTGCTCTGCAGCGTCCTTAAAACCCCCTATGTCCAGCCCCTCTCTGAAGATGCTGACCAACCAAATCCAGGGCACGCCCCTCAGGTATCGGCATCCAATCGAACACATCACTGCACTGATGGTCTGAAGCACTGACTGGTCCGGCATTCATTCGTTGGGCGTGATCACTTGTTGGCGGGAAAAGCTTGGGAACGGCGAGGAGAGGAGGTACATTTCTATTCTTCAGCAAAGAAACCACAGGCTGGTTCTGACAAGTGGTTTTACTTCTCAGAAACCCGAGTGCACGTGGCGCCGCATCCGCTCCCAGCATTGTCCGTTTTCGACAATTGCAAATCTTTCCTGCATTCCTGGGAAATCACTTAATGGCTGTATGCGTCATGCTCCTTTCTTGTCCTGCACGTCAGCGGACATGTCACTCTGTCGTCTTCTTTGGAAAGTAGACATTCCTCACTGGACGATAGGGCTTCTCGACTGGAAGGGTGAACAAAAGAAAGAAAGCACTTCCTGCATTTCCCGCAGGGGGACGTTTCTTTGTGTTTTTCCAGACGTTCTCTTGACAGGGTCAATTTGGCATTTGCAGGTTGTCCACAAAGCAAAACAGGCTTACAAAACAGGATTCCTGGAAACAGGCTCACTTAGAGCCATTGGACCATCACCACATATTCACAATACTTTTCCATGCCCACAGGCGAACAATAGAGCGCGCAAATGCGGATGCACGGTCGTAACAGCCTCCTCCCCCGCCAGAAGAGTCACGGAGGGCAGCAGTCGCAGCTGCTGCATGAAGAGACGACTTAATGGCCTGCACGTGAACGCTTGAAGCTCGCTGTTGCTTGTCGCGTTGTCTTGATTGTTGTAGGCCAAATTGCTCGAGCTGTCTGAAACTCAACCACATGTCTAAACAAGCACTCGGCTCCCGTCTGAAGAGACCAGGTTAAAAGAAAACTGCCATTGTTGTTCGAGAAAAGCCCACTCTCAAGACGTTCAGGACCCACGTATGCCTCGAAAACCAAACGTGCTGCTTTACATAGTCACACATATACAAGCGCACGAGAAAAAAAAAAATAAAAACCTGATTATCAATTTGGATACATGGTGAGGAACATCTCGGACCGCTTAGAAAGAGTGGCTAAGCGCGTCCGCATTCCCATTTAACTTCCCCTTTTTGTATCTTATTTCAAAATTGTACTGCTGTAAAATCAAGCTCCACCTAAGAAGGCGACTGTTCTTCGATGTCGCAGTTTGCAGCCAAGCCAGGGGACAATGGTCCGTCTCTACGGTGAATTTGGCCCCTCCAAGATAGCACTGCAATTTTTGAATGGCCCATACAATGCAAGCGCATTCTTTCTCTGACGCGCAATAAGCCCTCTCTCTAGAACTCAGTTTTCTGCTCAAGTAGAGCACGGGGTGCTCATTACCGTCGTCATCTCTCTGGCAGAGAACAGCACCTAACCCTCGATCACTGGCATCACACTGGACCGTGAATTCTCGGCCATAGTCTGGAGCTCGCAATACCGGACGGCTAATCAGCACAGCCTTCAGGTTTACGAAGGAGGCTTCCTTTTGTTCGTCCCAGACTACATTTGTCGGTTCTGTCTTGCGGAGAGCGTCGGTCAGAGGGCTAGCCAAAGCTGAATAGTTAGGGATGTAGTGATTGTAGTACCCAGTCAGACCCAGGAATGCTCGAATTTCCGTCTTCGTGCTCGGCCGCGGGTAGTCTGCTACCGCAGAAATCTTAATCTCGCTGGGTTTCCTGAAACCTTGACCTACATTGTGACCCAAGTAGTCCACGGTCGCCCTTGCCAGGCAACATTTCTCGGCCTTTACGGTTAGTCCAGCTTGACGCAAAAGGCTCAGTACAGCTCTTAGATGTACCATATGGTCCGCCCATGAGTCGGAAAAAACCGCAATGTCATCTAAATAAGGCACCGCGAATGTTTCACACCCATTTAAAACCCTATCCATGAGTCGGGAAAAACAAAATGGAGCATTTTTGAGCCCGAAACTCATCATTGTTGGCTGGTAGCTGCCCGTCGGAGTGACGAAAGCCGCGTATCTGCTGGCGCGTTCAGTGAGCGGTACTTGCCAGTATCCTCGAGTAAGGTCCAGCGTAGTCACATATGCCGCTCTACTGACCTGTTCTACTCTCTCCTCAATATTCGGAATAGGATACACTTGATCCCTGGTGAGAGAATTTAGCTTTCGGTAGTCTACCACAGGCCTAGGGTCTTTACCTGGAGCTTCTACTAAGATCATAGGCGAAGCATAATCGCTTTCCGAGGGTTTTATTACTCCCAATTCCAGCATGCGAGTTACTTCCCTATCCAGAATTTCTCTTTGCCTTGGAGAAAATCGGTAGCACCTTGATCGCACTGGCACGTCTGAAGTCAGCTCAATATCGTGCTCAGTCAAATCAGTTCTGCCTGGCCTGTCCACGAAGCAGGCCTCAAACTCTGTTATTATCTCGCCCAGATCGGACAGCTGGGATTTCTTTAGTTCTCCTCTCTGCTCCGTCTTTTTGAGAAGCTCCTGAGCGTTGCTTCCCTTTCCGCTGAGGCAAATCAAGTTGTCCCCCATCTCCTCGGGAAGGTTTAACGTTAGATTTACCACGGCTTCCCTCTGCACATAAGGCTTCATAAGATTGCAATGATAAATGCGCACTTCTTTACGCCTACCGGGAATTTTCACTGCGTAGTTAGTGTTAGAAAGCTTTGCAACGACTTCAGCCGGTCCTTCCCACTGTACTTCGAGCTTATTCTGCCTTGAACTTCTCAGCAACATCACCTGGTTCCCGATACAAAACGTCCTTTGACGGGCTGTCTTATCATAGTACACCTTGGAACGAGCCTGGGCTGACTTCATGCTGGCCTCAACGAGTTCCTTAGTGTTATGTAAGCGATTCAAGAGGTTCAGAATGAATTCTACTACTGTTGGGTCTTCTCCGCGCCCCTCCCAGGCTTCGCGCACCATTCGCAAAGGTGAGCGCAGTGACCTTCCGTACACCAACTCGGCTGGGCTAAATCCAGTGGATTCGTGCGGCACTGACCGCAAAGCGAAAAGCGCTGCAGGCAGGCAGGTATCCCATTCGCGCTTGTTTTCATAGCACAGTCCCCTCAGGACTCGTTTGAGAACAGAGTGCCATCTTTCTACGCTGTTGCTCTGCGGATGATGGATCGAGCTATGCACTACCTTAATGCCGCATCGCTCGAGAAATGAGGTGGTGAGGACACTCGTGAAAACGCTACCCTGATCACTTTGGACTCTGGAAGGGAATCCAACTCGTGCAAACACTGACAGCAGCGAATCCACTACACTCTCGGACGTCACCTCGCGCAGCGGAACAGCCTCTGGAAACTTTGTGGCTGGGCATAACATAGTGAGGATATAACGGTACCCTGACTCTGTCACAGGAAGTGGCCCAACTACATCTATTACTAACCGGTGAAACGGCTCGGTAATGATTGGTACTAACACCATCGGAGCTTTCCACTTATCTTGCGCCTTTCCAACCCGCTGGCACGTGTCGCATGATCGTACAAAATTTTCCGTGTCCTTAAAACATCCAGGCCAATAGTATTCTTGCAACAGCCTCTGCTTTGTTTTCCTTATTCCAAGGTGACATGACCACGAGCTGCCATGGGAAAGTCGCAGTAAGTCTCCGCGGTACTTTTGGGGAACGACTAATTGGTCCCGCTCTACTCCGCGCTTATCCTTGAATAAGCGATACAGCACTCCCTTTCTCATCTCAAAAGAAATGTTCTTTGCTGTCTTAGTGGCGCGGTGGCGCTCTCTTATCTCCTGTATCTTGGGATCATTGGCTTGCTCCATAGCTAAGTCCTCTCGAGTTCCACTTAAAAGTCTCGTGAGATTACTAGACACTGGCGGCAAGAGGTTACTCTCAAGAACGTCCTCATTCCGCGTCTCATCAAGCTCACTTTCAAGTTGACATATCTGAGATGCCTCGCTCTCAAAGTTTTCTGACCTGCTATCTTCCGCATTTACCACTGTTTTAACTGCCGTTTCCTCCGCTGTGGATTTTTCTGGAATGAGCAGTGTAGCTAGTTCTCGCGCCTTTGAACGTGTTAAGGCTTGCACAACTCTGTCTCCGAAAAGGATGCCCCTCTTTCGCAGCAGCATGTCCGATTTGTTGGAAAACAAATACGGATAGCACTTAGGAAGCTTTCCTGAAACGGCAGCCTCGGTTGTTAACTCGCCGAAAGGGCCCTCGATGACCACGTTCGCGATTGGCAAGCACACACTCTGTTCCTCCACTACCTGGCGGATCCACGCACACTGTCCCGTATAGTCGGAAGGCGACACATACGCCGGATGGACAACATCCATCGTTGCGGCCGAATCGCGCAGTACCTTGCAAGGCTTCCCGTTGACTACTAGGTCATGCATGTAAGGTTTCAAAAGCTGCATATTTTCATCGCAGTCACTGACGTACGAGAAAGCAATCTTTTCTTTCCGGCAGTTGACGGCAATGTGACCCTGCTCATTACACCTAAAGCATGTGAACGGCTTCCTAGCCTCAAGCTTATTCTTTGTGTTCTGCGCGTTGGTCACTTCCCCACCTTTCTCACTGCCGTCCTTTCTAGGGCATTTGCCTGAAGAAACCTTCATTTCTTCGTTTCCAACTCTAGCAAAGTGCCTTTCCTGACGGTTTTTCACACTGAACTTGGGATTGCGGAGCCTATCCACTGCTGGGTTGCTGAATTGTCGGCGCGAAGCATACTCCTCAATAAGTTCGGCAGCTTCAGTTGCCGACTTAACTTCGCCTCGGTCCTGTAACCAATTTCTTTCTTTTTCTGGGAGGCAGCTATAAAACTGCTCCAAAAGAATTCGCTCGACTACAGCGTCCCTATCACTGTAGGAATCCGTGCTCTTTAGCCACTCGCCCAAATTAACTCTTAAATTGTACAGGAATTCAGGGTAACTCTCGTCCCTGGACTTAGTACACTCTAAAAAAAAAGAGTGTAAAAGGAGGGTAACTTCGGGATTTATGCTATCTGAAACCGCATGGCTTAAATATACCCTGCGCAATCACCCGCACGGAAGACGTTAGTCTCTCTCGCATGACTTTACACCATTTCGTCCCTGCAGCTCAAGCAAAAAAAAGTTTGCCGCTTGTTTCTTTTTTTTTTTTATGATGGTAACCGGTTTCAAGCTGGGTGCGGCTGTGTTCCTACTTCCCGTCCGATGTCCTTTCAAGAGCTACCACAAAAGGACCCCTCGTTTTTCCCCGGAGGAGGTGGGGAATCGTCGAAAGTTGGGAGCATCTTATCTTCTTACAAAAAGCGGTGCCTCCCCCCTTCACCCCCCCCCCCCCCGACACCCGTCCCGTCTTTTGACTCCTACGCGAGCTTGACCGTGGAGAGAGCAAGGCCGAATTCAGAACAAGGGCGGACAGACAAGTGTGTACACTGCAAAACAGGGAGAAAGGGGAGGTGAGGGGGGAGTGGTGGTGAGACGAGAAGCGAAGCAGTTGCTTTTTAGTTTTGTTGCTTTTATTCTCAACGCAGCGTCACGTGTTCGTAGTTGCTTGAGCCTGCCTGCGTTCCCTGCGACTCTGCTAGTCCGAGAAGACGACGACGGCGATTGCCGCACGAGTCAGCGTTCGTGCTCTTTGTCGTTGGTACTCATCTGTGTTTTTAGAAAAGTTCGGTTGCTCTCAGCGATTATTTCATCGAGTGCGCTCATCGATGCCTCACTATGAAACGACTTCGTGAAAGTGTGAACTTCGGAATGAAACGGCGGATGGCTGGTCGTCGCGGTGGTGGCGTTCCAACGGATCCTTGGCGCCAAATTTCAGCCGCGCATGTAAGTGACGTTTTACATTTCGTTTTACGTGTTTTTCTCTGCTATTTAACTTGGCCTGAACATGTTTTGTTATTGCTTACGTCCGCGACGCTGCTTGTTTGTCTGTGAAACGGCCTCTGAGCACGACGTCTTGGATCCCAACCTGAGCATACCACTCCCTCAGTTCAGACTGGAGGAGTGGCGCATCCCAAAATTTTTAGATGGTCACGACCTTTTTGCGGGATGTTAATGGTGCATTTTTAGTCGTCTACGACGCTCACAAGCATATCCCGCGGTCGAAAGTATGCGTCGACGAGCGCTAATGCAGTCCCGGTGATACGCATTGACGTGTTTGCATGCCGCATTATTTTTGCTCGCTGCCTACAATCGATTTTGATCGTCTGTTGTTGCTGCTTTACGGGAACGTTGCCATAAATGCGGGAGAGCATGCAGGGTGATGGGTAAAGTTTACGGTTCTTTTGCCAGCAACTTGTACGTTCGAAGGCAGCGCGCTTGATATCCTAAAGTCACGCTTTCAGAACGCCGATTTAACCCCGCAGTTTTGAGCTGATGGCGTCGAGACCAGAGGTGGGACCGAGCCGATTCGTGTACATGTATACTGTCGCAGTGACGCAATGTGCAGAAAAGACATTTCTCACGCTTTTTTTTTTTTTCGCTGCAGGCTCAAGTCCTTCGTCTCGTCTGCGCAAGAACGTAGACTGTCGTTTCTTCAAAGAATTTGAAACTGGTCTCTGCTATCCGTGCTGGTAAGTCCAAAGCATTGTTTCCGTCCAGAAAGGGGCGTTTAAATTGACACGCTTTTTTGTGGCACATATTGCTGATCACTGACATCTGCCTCAATGTATACTGCTTGGGATTCTCGTCGGAGAATATTTATGTCGCGTGCCATGTGTGTGTCTCCTTGCGTGTTGCCATTTTCGCTCATGCCGTGCAATATGGTGCACGCCCAGACAGTGACTTATCAATTGAGTTTCATTGTGTTTGAGGGCGTGTGCGAGTAAATGGTGTTATTTAACTTGCTGATCACTTATGTTAAAAACTGATAATAAATATTGGACTCGATAAAATCACTTAACAAGTGAAAAATCTGGGTTAGCTGGTGATCAGATGTCTTCAGCATTGAAGCAAACCATGTGTCACCCCTTCTCTGCTTTAAGACTGACTTTCTTTTTGTAATCGGTACATAAAAAGACCAGCGCAAAAAAAAAATAATAATTACGGGGACAAAGGAACAAAAAATGACAGGACGGGCACTGAAATACGTTTTGTGTTCCTTTGTACCTGTTTTCTTTTTTTTCGCTGGTCTTTTAGGGTGTAAGTATGAACCAACTGGCCCAAACAGCTATTTTGATTAAATGTGCTAATTTTCGTTAGCGAGCTAAGGAAAATTTCACTAATATTTTTCATTTGGGGATTTGCTATAGTTTCTACTCAGCTATTTCCATTCTGAACTTTTCAGCCTCCTGACCCATAGAAAGGAGGCTATGCCTGACCAATAACAACACATTCTTTTCCTTCTGTAGTTTCTGTTGTCAGACATTGTGTTATACTCATTACTACAATTCACTGGTACTGAGACATTCCCTCATTGAAGTTAATGTGTATTGTCATTGTGCTAGCAGTTTGTCATAAATCTGCTATTCTAGTTTATTTAAGCAGTTATTTCGACTGTAAAGAGGTGGCAGATATTGTTACAGATATATCTAGGAACAGGAGTTGTAGCTTTTAAGCTCATTGTCAAAATATTTGAGTCATTGTTGTGGCATGTGTGGTGCCATTATTTTTTGTACTATAGTTATGTATGTACTAGTTACAAGTATCATGCTAATGTTATGAATGATACCTTTGCTGCAGCGTACCTGCCAGTAGGAGGAATACGGTGTAGAAGTGCTGTTACTCCTGCTTCTAAAGATCAACCTGCTTTCTTCAGTGCTGGACGACTACTTACGGCAAGATTTGTGTGGTATGTATTTTTCGACATAGCTGTGGCATTGTGGTCTGTTCATTGTTGCTTTATGTCTATCAAAGAGCATATTTTTCGATGCTGAGGAGCAATAGCCCTGGCATTACATTGATTTTGGAACCATTCAGTGCTATTGAGCAAGTTAGCAAGGGAGGAATTTTTTCAGTATGTAATCGATCTGAACATGTTGACTTCTTTTTATTGAGTGAGCTGTTAATGTATACCTCTTTTCTTTTTTTCTTCAAAACCTAATATTTAAATTGTTTGCACTTGGTTCTCAGCAGTAAGGTTATGTTCTCTGATGGGTGTAATTTTCAACAACTCACATGCTCTTATGTTGCTAGGTATGTCCACAATAGAATGAAACTAAAAATGAAGTACTGCAGGTGATATGTAATGGACGGTATTTTAGCACTTTCAGCTTTATTGTTTCTTTTGTGTTCTTTATATTGTTTTGTGCCATTTGTACTCAGCGTATTTTCCTTGTGTTCCACCACTACCATTTAACAAATATATATATATATATGCCCCCACCCCTTATGTCATGTCTATGGGCCTATAAAGGGAGAATGAATGAAATGAAATTTGCAGTACAATTAGAACTGGATTGTGCAGCACAGTGGACATGTCTGTGGTAGAGGATAATGGTTGAATGGCTAATCAACCAAAATTGACTTAACTTTTGCATTTTAATTTTAGGGGACAGTATTATATACCAGAAATGAGGGTCCCCAATATTATAGGTGAGCCCAGTTCTTAAATTTTCTGAAAGAGCAATGTAGTTCAAAATACTGAACAAGGAAAGGCGTATTTGAAAACTATTGTCTTGCTTTCCCACATTGCATGTAAAAAATGTTGCTGCACTTGGTATTGTTGCCAGAATCATGTTAGCTTCTTCTGCATCATCAAAAACACAAAATATGTCTATATTATCTGAATAAGAAATGTCAGCAACACCCTTTTTTAGTTATGTAATGTGTAAAAACCAACTTACAAAGCTTTTAAAGGAATATTTTTGATGCTCATTATGTTAGACCACATAGATGGTTAGGAGGGTTTTAGGCCTAGGCTCACTCATTAATAGCCTTCAATTTTGCAGTTTTCATATTGCCTCTTATAAACAAAAAGAATATATAATTAAGTCTAATCCTGAAGCTGTACCAGATACCCAAAGTCCACATTGCTGCACAACCCACCGGCAGAGACTGCACGGGTGTCTCTTCATAGTTTATGATTTGCAATCTGTAAAGGTAAAGAACATAATCTTCGAGAAATTTGTAAACACTTTTTAATAATCATTCTTGTATAATATTGGTCAGCATTTACAATTTCATTAGTTAGGCATCTAAAGAGATAAGCAGTTGACAGTTCTGGCAAATTGCAGTTTATGAGAAGTTTTATTCCTGCTGCATGTGCTGCGAGCATTACATGAAACAGCAATACATAGAATCTCAAGCTTTGTGGTTTGTTCAAGGAATTATAGGGGTATTGAAGTGTATTGTTTTTTGCCTCCTGAGCAAGATAATGTAGCTTTGAAGTGAAACGGCAGTCTCGAGAAGTTTTTGGCATCGGCATAAGCTGATGTGTGGTGTGAAACTAGCAATGAACTTATGTAAAAGTTGCATTTTATTGTCATGCTTTACATAATTCTGCATCTGTGACATCACTGCAGTAATGCACATGTGCAGAAGGTGCTTTGGATGTGCCTTGCTATCATTGCTCTTTTAGCATGAAATGTTCCATCTTTCAGAAGTGGTATCCCGCATTTTATAAGGCATAGCCTCTGTGGTATATTCATGCCTTTTTCCAGGAATGTAAACTGCACTAAAGGCAGAAACAATAGAATGGCCTTAGACATACCCCTGCAGGAGCAAGCTCTGCAGGAACAAGCTTCATTCGTTATATTCATAAGAAATGACAACGAATGCAAGAACAAAAGAACCTCCCCCCATCCCTCCTTCCCCCCCCAAAAAAAAAAGAAAAAAAGAAGAAGAAGAGATTTGCAGTTGTCACTTGTGATGGATGATCAGATGACTAAAGACAGTGTAGTCTCAGGAAAACATTAACACTATAGGCAACATAAGATAATGTCATGAAGGACCAGAGACAGTGTTTTCTAGGAGGGTGAGACCATGGTGACTAGAAACAAGACCACTGGTATGGTCAGGTGTGAAAGCAAACTATAATGTTTGGGTGTTGGAGTGGAAACCAGCAAACAACAAAGGTGAAAGTGAAGGTGATAAAACAAAGTTTAACATAAAAAGCTAATGATAAAAAAAAGGAGAACTGCACATATGAACGAGTAGAGGGAGGGGTTTTTTAAATCACATCTTTTGCCTTTATTAGGCTAGCTTCTATTTTATCAATATGTTTTCATTCATATTTCTTTAAATAACCCTCTGGGTAGTCCAACATCAGTGATGCCTATGGCTTGACCCTGCTCCTAACAAGAATATGTCTCATTGTATATTGTGTCTTATTGAGCATATTGTCAATTTTTTCTGAGATTGCAATGTGCTAGTTGTCTATGTGTGTGTTAGTGGCACAGGTAAAGCTCAGATTTGGAGAATTTTCATTGATCTATATATTGTGTGATTTCACAATTCTCATTATATAAGCACTTGGAAGCCTGTACTGGTGCACTATTTCCATCTGTCTTCCTTTTTACTTGCCCTTTGTGCAGTGTTATTTTTATATGTGAATTAATTACTCCATAAGCATGTTTTGTGAGACTTTCTTCGTGAGTAACTGATTACAAGTTCTCTTTTCTATGCAGGTCAAATACGTGGTACATCCCTGCCCTGACTGTGCGGAGAAGATTATCCAGTCCCTTGCTGCAACTTCGGTGTATAATGAGGTAAAATAAACACCATGGTATGTTATCTTAACCGATTGTTCTGTAAATTCTTTTTGTTCACTCTGCAACATAACTTATGGCTTGAATACAACATGACACAGCCTACCTCACCTGAAACATTGCTCACTGTCACACTCCAGACGACACAAAGATATTGCAATGTTTCAACATAATCTTTCCTTCCAGAAAATCTTGAAATGTATTGGTTAGCTTTATTCCTGCTTCCAGTGACCAAGTTTACGATGCAGATTGGTAATAGTACTCTTGTGTGGATAGCATATATATACCACAAGATGATGCTTAGATACCCTATGTAATATGGCATTACTTTAAACTGCTTGGAGGGCAACGTTATCCTTCTCCTGGTGGTATAAGCTTGCACCATAAAGGTGCAAAACTTTGCGCTCTTTGTCGTAATATAAATTTATACTCTAAAATGGTAACTTTGCACCTGTACATACAGGATAAGCTTACGTTGTCAAGGTGCAAACTTGCACCTTTGATGCAAGGGTATGCTTATGCCATCGACAGACTAAAACATAGGCCTTTATGAAAGGTGCAACGTTATGCCTAGGTAGAATACAGTTACACTGCTTGTGAAGGTGCAAGTTTATGCTACCAGAAGCGTAATGTTACACTACATGCAATGGTATAAATACTTAGTCTTCCAAGACACAGCGTAACCTTACCCCAAAAAGGTGTTAGCTCAGCGACAAGCAGTTTACCCCCCAAAAAGACTAAGATCACACCTTTTTTTTTTAGAGTGTAGCGTTCCGAAAACGTTGTCTGAACGCCTCGGCGCTAAGCCTATACTTTCTCAGAAGGCAAGCTTTGACCTTCTCGTAGTCGTCCGCGTCCTCCTTGCTTAGCCGCGCGACAACCTCCGCTGCCTCGCAGGGCAGAACCGTCAATAATCTCTGAGACCAAGTGTCTCGCTGGAAGGACAGTTTTTCGCAGGTTCGCTCAAAGTTAGCCAGATACAGACCGATATCCCCTGATATCACATATGGCTGCATGTACTTTGACATCTTGAAATCTGCCTCCTTGTTGAGACGAGGTACCGCTAGCTGGGGACAATCGCCCGACCTCTTGCTCAACTCTAGTTCTAATTTCCGGAGCTCAATTTCTAGCTTCTTTTCCTCTCTTTCCCGCTCTTTCTGCTGTCTGAGCTGTTCCTTTTTTTGCCCGATGAGGTTCCATGCTTCACTGAGCTCCTCATCATCGGTTCCCAGATCAGTGATTGCCTTTATAATCAAAGGTTTTCGTGCCAAACCACTTGTATCAATTCCCAATTCCTCACACAATAGCAACAGGTCCGGTTTCTGCAGCTTTTGTAGGTCCATGATCGCTCCGAGTGTCGGCTACTTCCAAAACAACAGTGCAAACTACCAAACCTAAAGGCGTTTCAACACTTTTTACCAGTTCTAAAATCTAACCCTGTTCTAGAACCTGGTCCACATCAGAAGAAAAGCCAAGCACTCACCCACACATGCGATCGATGTTCCGAGCTGCTCTCTTGTTGGCCGATTGTTGCGCCTGCTTGTTGCTTGAGATGCCACCTCCGATCACAAGATGTGGCTTGTAGATTCTGATCCACCTCGAATCACCAGATGTTGTAGCTTGTAGATCCAGATCCCACCTCCAGTCATCAGATGTTGTGGCTTGTAGATTCAGATCCCACCTCCAGTCATCAGATGTTGTGGCTTGTAGATCCAGATCCCAACGCTGGTCACCAGTTGTCGTGACGCTGGGGCTACGTCGACCCGGCCTTCACTTGGTAGCGTGCAGAGACTCGGGGTTGAAGTAGGATTGAATCTTCGAAGTTGGTGAAATATGTACAAGCAGGTTTAATGGCACTTTGAGAAACTTATTTACAAGATTATTTACACGAAAAAGAAGGGTACATCAGCAAAATGGCAAGCGTTAAGAGTTCATAGCGAGAAGCGACTGGATGAGCCGTTTACCCAGGGCCCAGAGCGACATTTCGTGCTCTGCAGCGTCCTTAAAACCCCCTATGTCCAGCCCCTCTCTGAAGATGCTGACCAACCAAATCCAGGGCACGCCCCTCAGGTATCGGCATCCAATCGAACACATCACTGCACTGATGGTCTGAAGCACTGACTGGTCCGGCATTCATTCGTTGGGCGTGATCACTTGTTGGCGGGAAAAGCTTGGGAACGGCGAGGAGAGGAGGTACATTTCTATTCTTCAGCAAAGAAACCACAGGCTGGTTCTGACAAGTGGTTTTACTTCTCAGAAACCCGAGTGCACGTGGCGCCGCATCCGCTCCCAGCATTGTCCGTTTTCGACAATTGCAAATCTTTCCTGCATTCCTGGGAAATCACTTAATGGCTGTATGCGTCATGCTCCTTTCTTGTCCTGCACGTCAGCGGACATGTCACTCTGTCGTCTTCTTTGGAAAGTAGACATTCCTCACTGGACGATAGGGCTTCTCGACTGGAAGGGTGAACAAAAGAAAGAAAGCACTTCCTTTCTTTGTGTTTTTGTGTTTTTCCAGACGTTCTCTTGACAGGGTCAATTTGGCATTTGCAGGTTGTCCACAAAGCAAAACAGGCTTACAAAACAGGATTCCTGGAAACAGGCTCACTTAGAGCCATTGGACCATCACCACATATTCACAATACTTTTCCATGCCCACAGGCGAACAATAGAGCGCGCAAATGCGGATGCACGGTCGTAACACATCCGAGTATAGGTCATTGCTGCACCACATATTAAAATCAAGGGGAGATAAGTGCTACTAATGAAGAGCGGAAATCATAAGCAAAGGGGCTCCGATTTCGTGAGCGCATTGACTGATGAAGCCGTCTTTGCATAACCATGCACTTCAAAGCATGATTGTGTTTAAAAGTGTTAAACGAAATGCCAATACGTAGAGCGTCTTCTCACCCTGAGAGCTTTTATCGGTTTGAGTAAGGCCTTTGATCGCATTAGTCAGGAGCTTTTTCTACATAAAATAAAATATTATGGCATTCGTGGCGTCGTATTGGAACTAACTCAGTCATACCTGAGTCATATCAATTTATTGTAATAATATTTCATCTCGCGTTAGAACCATCGGCGGTGGCGTTGCAGTATCGGGCTCCATTCTGTATAATATATTAATACATTAATAATATAATTCAATTTACGTTTTATCGGCAACTTGAAAAGAAATCCGTTATTACTGGGCGAGGTTTCCTGACTAAATTAGTTGGCGCCGCACACGCGTCGCAACTATGGAATGTAAATGACTTGTTACACTCTAAATTATTAGTTAGCCTGATCCTCGACAATGCTGACGTTATTTAAGCACTAAAACAGTTTATTAACCCACTTAGGTTTCTCATAAATATAATTTTTGTACCACCAGTTTTCCTTCTCAGCTTCTATTCAGACATTGTATAAGGATGTCTTTACCCTCTGTCGACAGTCACCATCAGCGAGACAATACCCACTGCAGGGCAAAGGCCTCTCTTATATTCCTGCAATTAACCCGGTCCTGTGCTAGCTGCACCCACTTTATACCTCTGCGAACTTCTTGACCTCATCCGCCCATCCAACTTTCTGCCACCCCTTGCTGAGCTTTCCATCCCTTATAATCCAATTTGTTGCCCTTAGCGACCATTGGTTATCCTCTCTTCGCTCTACATGCCCTGCCCATGCCCATTTCTTCTTGATTTCCATTAGAATGCCATTAACTGGAGTCATTTCTCTCGCCCACTCTGCACGCTTCCTATCGCTTAGCATTACACCTACCATTTTGCATTCCATAGCTCTCTGCGTTGTCCTGAACGTATACGTAGACCCCTTTTCGTTAGCCTCCACGTTTCAGCCCCACAGTACGGTCAAGAGTATGCTTAAATTTTGAAGCTATAGATGTTTTGTTATTCATTCCTGTCGCGTAATTTTTCTAACAGAAGTTATGCCTCTCTTGATTATATATATTTGTATTGTTGCTTCTGCCACGAGACGAGTTGAGGACTGTCAGGTTGCCGTGTGTAACTTTTTTTTTTTCCCTTAATACCACAGTAAAACTGCATATTTAATGGAACTAAATCATTAAATCAAGCAAACAAAAAAAAAAAAGCCAGAAATTTGTGGCGCCCTCTGCGCGCTGCCGCGCCAACTACATATAGCGCCAATTAAAGCGCGAAGGGCTAGGAGTTTAACACGCGAGCAGAAAGGTTGTTACGTTCACTAATATTCATGCGTATTGATATTATCCAATTCGTTGGAATCGGAACCCAAATCGGATCAAGAGTTTGAACAAGCGTACTATTCCGAAAGCAGACAAACATTCGAACTTAGGCCCACACGCGCGCTGCGTGTACTGCCTGGGCTGGATTAAGAAAAATGGGGGCCCTGGCCTAACTACAAGTATCCCCCCCCCCCTCTAGTCTCCCTCTATCTGGCGATGTTTCCTCATTTCCATATTATAATTCTGCAATAGACCTCGTTTCATATTAGCTACACCCTGCTAAAAAAGAACAAGGTGTGATCGTTGCGATTAGTGCGAGAGTAATGCATCAGTTTAACAACACACAGAATGAAAACATGGCCATTAACGCTCAGGCGAGGAGATAACAAATAGCGGTTCAAGGGACTAGCTCAGAACTCACGGTGGCACTTCCTATTTTCCTTCCCCAAAGCGGGAGAAACCGTGTGTTGGAACTATATATGTGAGAGATGTAAAGTGATGGTGATGGTAATGGTGGAATAAAAATGTCCCCTTTGTCTCGTCTATTGTTGCCCTTACATTTTTTTAGATGTTGCCCACAGCCACAGGACAGAGGAATTCACAGTAAACCATAAAAAAAAAGAAAAAACTCTTCTCCAATCCCTAAGAAAGTGATAACCACCTCACAAGAGAGGGACCTCCGAGTGGTGGGGAAGTCCCGCTTTTGCAGCTCGACAAGGTCTCCCCAAAAGCTGAACGAAGTTGAGCTAGGCGTCTTTTCGATCTGGTGTTTTTCCTTCAAACCTTGTGCTCATAAGTTTCATTGTTGGCGGTTCTATATATGAAGCAGGTTAGAATAAACAGGCCCTCTCCTCCTACCCTGGGAGATGAGGTCAGCTGCAGTCTCCTTAGCCCCTACCTTAATCCAACGCGAACGACGATATCCATGATCAAGCACAGCGCAAGCGGCAGATATTGACACATTGTGATATAGATAAATAGCCAGATTTTGAGGCATAGAACGTTTTCGTCCCACTGTAATGAATCGCACGAAAACAACGTTTCATTTCTTTCGAGAATTGCCCGCTCGACTGATCTCAATTCGACGCCTTACTAGCCTATATCGCAACAGCCATGGCAAATGTGGCTCGAAGCACATTTTTCTGCGCTTTTCATCATTTCATTGCTTTATTGTTTCAAATTTCATATATGTCTCCCTTGGTCTCTCTCTTAATTCAAAAGCTCCAACCCACAGAGAACCAAAACGCATGAAGTTCGTGCTGGAGTATGCCTCACAGTTTGCATGGAAATAACGAGGCAAGTTACCTGTAATCCCAGGACCAATTCTCAAAGCTGGTCGCACGGCACGCAACCGACCGGGCATGTTGTCAAGAAACGCTCTTCCATACGAAGTACTTTACACGCGGAGGCCGTTGATTTGCTGGCGGATGCTGTAGCTTTCATTCTTGCGAGACGGAGTATATAGAACGCGTTTGAGAAAGGACACAAACCACGTCGCCCTTTGTCAATTCCGCTCACTGTTCATGTACAGTCCACAAATCCAATCATTCGATCGCATCCACAGCTAGCCGAACTGTCTTCGGAAGCCCCCAAGTCTTGCGGCCTCATCATGCGCTCGGCAACTTAGTGGGGACGGCAGAGGACGAAGGGTTGCCATGAACATCTCCGGTCCACGCTTCTTGCATGGTCCCA
Source organism: Amblyomma maculatum (assembly GCF_055883805.1). NCBI lineage: Eukaryota > Metazoa > Arthropoda > Arachnida > Ixodida > Ixodidae > Amblyomma > Amblyomma maculatum. Next base: position 211,681,722 of record NC_139346.1, on the reverse strand, counting down.
AATGCTGCATGCCCAGTGTCCACAAACCCCGCAGAACGAGCGGCGGCGTTTAAATGGAGCCCGTTTATCGAAAGCGAGATGAGACCGCGGCGCGGGGCGACAAGGTAATAACTTATGCCCGTAACAACAGGCCAACTCGTCGCGCAGCGCAAACTCTCGAGAGCAAGGATGGAGAAGCGCCCCGGGGGCCTTTGCGCGACGACGCATCAGCGCAGCCGGCGGCGGCTCCGTTGGGCAACGGCGCGCCGCTTGAAGAAGAAGCAGGAAGGGGGGACGGCGGCCGCGGCTCACGAACCGGACTGCAGCGTCGTCGCCGCACATCCGGCTTGGGCCGCCCGGGCGCCGATGCGACCAGCGTCGCCCGCCACCGGGTCGTCGTTCCCGGCGCACGCGCGGGACTCCTCCTCAGCGGGGGTCACGCGTCAGCCAGCCGCCGCCGTTTCTCGTGTAACTACTACGACGCGATACGTTCGACGCCAACTTTGCTGATGCCGGCAAAGGTGTGTGCGACGGGCGCAAACGCCAAGACCAGGGCATTAAACTGCTTTCTAAGCGGCAAATGCTTTTTCAACCCCCCTGGGAGTTATGTGTCGCAGTCCTTCCGTCACTGGTCATATCCGAAAAGGAACCAGAAACAACTCGTACTACCCTGGCCCACATCGGACTTGAACGGCTCGCCACTCGATTTCAAAACGAATTCATCTGGCCACTAATCCCATATGAGCTGCGTGCTTTTGGCGAGACTGAAGCTGCTTGCGTTGCGGTTAGGTGCGCATGTCGCACTTACGGCCAGCTATTGCGAGGATGGCCGCGTAAATTTACACCAAATTCATTTCTCAATTTTCTCATAAAAACAAACCCTTTCCCCGTCTTGAGCAAAACGAGAAGGGTGGAAGAGTAATTCGATTTTCTCATGGAGAGGTTCTCACTAGAAAAGTTTAGAAGGGACGCACTTTTAATTCCTTTTCTGCCGACATGGACAATAAAAAAGGGCGTAACACGCATGCCTATTCATTGCTTCATGTTTACGACATACTACAGGGCGTTTTATTAACAGGTGCAAATTTAAAAAGAAAGGTAACATTCTTTAAATTTATTTTAACTGCTAGACTTTACTGAGGCTACGGCGGACACCAGCAAGAAAAAGACTCGCTTAATTAGCTCGGTAATTAACCAAAAACGTTCAATAACTGTTTTACTCTTCATTTTAGGGGTATTTTTGATTTGCTGAATTGGAATCCGTCCTCCAAATAGTATCGTTGAGAAAAAGATATCACTAAAAAAAAAGAAAAATGTAGCGCTCGTGACAAGGCCCACAGATGTCACCCTGATAGTCGGATTCACACCATAACACGGCGGCAGCGCGCGCGTGTGACGTAGATCGCACCACCCAGAGATTCCGCGGATCTGCTGGCAACACCCAAAATTCGTGGCGATTCTTTGTCGATTTCGCTTCGACCGCAGCCTCACTGATATCAGCCGCATCGGTATGCCTAATGCGCAGTCATTTCGCTCGCAATATGCGTAGGACGCTCTCTGGCGCTGTGTTACGCTGAGAAGCTGCCTCTCAGGCTGACATTTCTGCGCCTCGCAACAGCAGCTACAAATTTCCTGATTTAGAGGACGAGCACTAATCCTAGAAATACAAGAAGCCTCCAAAACAAAAGTGAGAAAAGTTAATTAACGTATTTAGTTATTAAGCGTATTTACTGAAGCATTCTGTATCATATCTGGTGCCTGCCGTAGCCCCCAATACAGCCTCAGCATTAAAATAAAACAGAATCAAATTCGTTTCTGATAGACATGTTTGACCCCTATAAAAGAAAACGCTGTAGTATTACAAGTTACGCCGTGAGTCAGTGGTGCAAGTGACCTCCTCTGTCTCGCTCCGGTGACTGGCGCTGTTTGCTGCTCCATCCATCCAGCCCACACAGGTGAATTCATTGACGGCGGTGCTTAGAGCGCAGTTTTCGAAAGCAGCGCCTCTTTCAACGTTGAAGAGCCGAAACTTGTTGAGCCACAGCGCGAGGGCAATAACGTTTTCGAAATTCTAGAAACTAGCTAAACATCCCTATAATATCATCTCGATGTAGTGAGTTAAAAAGTTTTATTATCAGAAATTAGTTTACCAGCTAGCTGCTAGTTAACGTTACTCTTCTGTTTTCTGATGTCCGCCAACACTGGTAAAGCTCACCACAAAAGCCATCCTCATATTTCGAAATGCCTATTTTTAAATATTAGCGGCCGGTTTACTCGAAGGCTTGGTATACACTACATGCACCACCAGCGACTAATGAAATCCGGAGGCGCAATATATAAACAATTCCAACAGTGGCAATAGCGATGGAATACGGCAGTATAGCTCTTAAATGCAGTCGGGGCTTTTGCAAGACGAACAACAAAGGTAAAACGCTTTTCAGAGACGGGCCCGGACATCGGCAGCACTCCAAGTGGTTTCGAAACGGCGACCCCAAATACTTGTTGCACTGTCAAAAAGGAGAAAACAAGGGGAGCAGACTGCCGCCGTGATGAAGCGTCCTTTATCCGTAAGAACGAACGTCCAGAGGGCTGCCAGAGCCCGGCGTTCTCGATCGATGCCGACCCCTGCTAGGAAGGCGGCGCCCCCTGCTCCTCTTGTTTGTAGTCAGCAGCGCGGCTGGCTTGCGCGTACGACGGCAGTCGGCCGTTTTACGCCGCCGTAGCGGAGGTCACCGCGCAGTCACCCCCTCCCCGCAAGCCACCTTGCGAGTCGCACGCAGGGCGTAACAGGAGCAGTCAGCCGACGACCTTTACGAGTTTTTAATGCTCCTTAATAAAGGCGAGGAAAGCCCATTCCGACCCCTGGGGTCATTAAAGAGCCCTTAAGCGCTTTCCGCGCAGGCCGCCCCCTCCTTCCGCCCCTCTTCGTCCCGTATGTATACTGCGCGACAGCGCTGTGTTGTGAAGGCGGACCCGTCGCGCCGCAAAGCCATGTCGCGCGCTCCACGCTGCGGGCAGCTGCTGCTCTTATATAGACCTCCTTCATCGTTCTTCCTGGAAAGCTGGCGCCGCCAGTTTAGGTTCGCCATGTTTTTGAGAGCGTTTGCTTTAAAGCCACGCTGTCGCGCCTTGTTGCGGCGACGGGGCTTTTCACGCCCTTCTCGCTCCTAGAAAAAGCGAAACACGCTATGGACTCTCGGTTGTAAACTTCTTGCGTGGCTTTTTCGCGGCTCGGGACAGCTTTAGCGGCTTCCAGTGGCGGCGCGGTTAAGGACTAACAAGGGCGAGAAGGAAGCTTCGACCGATCCGTCCATATAGGCAGCTTATCCGCAGTGGGTCTCGTTCGTGTGTGTGTGCGTTTGGTTGTTCGATAGCGTTAAATGTCTCAACGAACACACACACACACACACACACACACACACACACACACACACACACACACACACACACACACACACACACACACACACACACACACACACACACACACACACACACACACACACACACACACACACACACGCGCGCGCGCGCGCGCGCGCACACACGCACGCACGCACGAACGCACGCACGCACACACTTGTAACAGAAACGGAAGAAATGCCAGCCCCACCGGGGTGGTGCAGTGGTTGCCGGGGTGGTGCAGCCCGGTTGCGGTGGTGGTGGTGGTACAAACTTTATTCATTGAAGGCCAAAAAATTAAAAAAAGTAAAATTATGTTGCCGCCGTTCCGTGGGTGGCCTTCCGGCTGCTGGTCGTGGCCTCCAGGTCACGCCTGGCGGCGACTTCCGCTGCCCAGGTCGTAAGCCGCTGTTGAATATGCGGCTCCGAGCTGGCCAAAGCAGCCTCCCACAGCTGCGGGCTGTTTATTTGCCAGGAGACGGGGGGAAAGTGCGCACTTTCCCCCGGTTGCGGCGGCTGCGTTCCGATGGAGGCGAAACGAAGTGGCATCCGTGTGCTGTGCGATGTCAGCGCAAGTTAAAGATCCCCAGGTGGTCGAAATTTATCCGTAGCCCTCCACTACGGCTCCCCTTACTCTCTCTACCTTCACTCTCACCTTCCTCCCTTCCCTTACGGCGCGGTTCAGGTGTCCACAGAGCAAGTGTGACAGATACGGCGCCTTTCCCTTGCTGTGAACCAATTATTATTGTTATTATTATTATTAATTGTTATTAAATGCCATGTTTAGTATACGTTCCGAGACGTTGGTGATGCTCGCCGCGCCACGGGGTGCCAGCCTCGTCGACGGTACGGTGCTCATGTTAGCAAAAATTGTGTCTTGCTCGGACATTTTGACATCTTTTGAGGGTCGCGGAGAACGACTGTCGCCTTCCCTTTCCCCGCATTTAAACTCGGGGGTGGCTTCGTCTTGGCTACCCAGACACACTGTTTTCCTATGAACCCGCGGCCGGGTCAAGTGAACACGCTGTTCGAAACGGGACGGTAAATAAAGTTTGTACCCCTACCACATCCAGCAGCGAAAGAAAGCTGGTCGGGGAGTCTTAGCTTCTTTTGTACAGGGTAGTCAATAAAGAACCATTCTAACCAGCCTTCACGGTGTCTGCAGCACATGCCTCGCAATGGGTACTATAGCTGTCGCAGATGGCGCCATCGGCCACGTGACCATGTGACATCACACCGGCGGCGTTCATGCGTCCAGTGAGAATATAAGTATTATATACGCTCAGTATCCAGTGTCACATACGGACAATTAAGCATGGATGTATAGCGCTTTGCGTCCATTCACTATTCATGTATACAGCAGCCGCTTGAAGCAACCACGCATTTATCCGTATCAAACAGCGCGAAAAATACACGGACTAAGGAAGGACGACAAAGGACATCATGTGTCGTCCTTCCTTAGTCCCCCGCCTTTTTCACACTGTTTGATATGGATAGATACCAACTCGCCGAAATCGCTCTACTTCTACAACCACGCATTTAGTTCTAGAAAAGACCGTCTTGCTGCGTGTTACAAGAAAGCTTCATCCATTAAAATGTTTTTTTTTTTTTTGTTTCTGGATTCAGGTCGAATTGCGGAAGTTAGCGAATACAAATATCTTGATGTGATATAAACAAGAAACTTAAGCTGGAATACGCACTTCAACTTGCTCGTCAGCCTTTAGCAAACTTTGCTTGTAGCGCCATACACTAAAGGATGCACCTCCCCAAGTTAAAAGATTAGCATACGAAACCTTTATAAGGACTAATTTAAAGTATGCCTGTATTGTACAGGCATGTATTGTACGGTCGAACTGTCTCTGTCTCTGCACTAATGCAATCAAATTCGATATACCTATACCTCCAGTCCCGGCGAATTTCTTCAATTGAAATTTTTATTTTTATTATTTAATCATAAACTTGGAACACATTCTTCACCGTACCTACACTATCGAATATCAGACAAAACCGACACTCCCACCCTCTTTCTCTGACCCTGTACTTTGCTAAGACTAGCTTATTTCAACACTCTTTCTTTCCGCAGACCATCAGTGATTGGAACAGTTTGCCAGCCTCCTGCCTAAAGTCTCTTGACCTGATAAATGACCATAGTTATTATTATTTCATGCTCTGCAATTATCATTTTCATTTCCTGCTGTTTGTGCTCTGTTTTGCTCGCATTTTGGTATTACTGCTCACTGTAATAATTTGGTTTTACTCCACTGCTGCTTAGGCCTAACGGCCTGCAGTATGTAATAAATAAATAAATAAATAAATAAATAAATAAATAAATAAATAAATAAATAAATAAATAAATAAATAAATAAATAAATAAATTTGAGTAACGTTTATCATCATGTTTGCGAAATGCATTTATTAAATTTCATGAACCTAAATAGGTCAAATCGAAGAACAGGTAGGTATGGAATTCCATATATTAGGGAGGAGAGGGGTGGCTGCTCCTGGCCCTACGAAGCTGGGACTGGTCACTGCAGGTGCTGCGGGGGCTAGCCTGCCATCGGATCTGTATATGTTGTAGGCCGTCATTGCAACTGCCATCGTTTCGGTGGTGGACGACGGTTGTTACGACGCGCGTCTTTCTGTCTTCATTTTCTTTCTTTCTTCTCTATTTTCTCTTCTGTCTGCACGAGGCAGCGGAGGTGGCTCAGCTACAGAGCCAGTAGCAGGCCCGTGCATTTTCTTTTCCTTCTTCCTGCACTCACAACAACAACTGAACAACATATTGGGGAGACGCTGTTTAAGTCGCAAACATAAATGGTCGAGGTTACAGAGGTAAAGCTCCTTTGGATTGGTCATGTGATGGAGACGGATGGAGAATATGTCGGAGGTATATGCAGGAAGAAGATGAGAACGAAAAGAACAGGTCGACTAATGAAGAGATGGAGAGAAGCGACTGAAATTTTAAATTGCCAGGAGTGCAGCCATGAGCAGAGACAGCCAAGGATAAGATAGGACGTCGGCGGCACTAATTAAAAGTATACTGACCAACCATACACGGGGAAGCAGAAAGAAGAAACAGCTTAATATTGGTCCAGACATTTCTCTCTCTTTTTTTTTTTTTTTTTTTGTCCGCGTGCCATGACTTGAAAACGAAATGACTCTTTTACGGTGCTCAGTTCCTCTCACCTACCCCCCATGCATGTCCATGTAGTGTTCGCGGTGTCGACTCTCCGACTCTCCGACACGGCGAAAGATGCATGCAGGACTCGAGCAAAAGGCGCTTCACGCGCAAACGCATCTCACGCGCGACCTCAACAGCATCGAATCCCCCAGTCGGCACATCGCTCGTCAAGCATGACCCGAGGTGTATGTAGCACGTGCAGGAAAACCCAGAACAAAATCTAATAAAAAGGACATAAAAAAAAAGAGCTGCCTATACGAAAATTTGATACCTGTATCATAATCTTGAAGCACATTTTAGCGCGCGACGATAAGAATCAAGGGACCAGGACGCGCAGTTCGTGCGCGACATATTTGAGGCACGTTTGCTCGCTGGAGCGGCGGCGTCCAGTACGCATAGCAGCGAGGTATTTTCTCCGCGACGCCGCTATGCCCGGGGCGCGCACGCGTCAGTAATTTTACACGTCGTCCACTGGCAGCGTTTGCACGCCGCGACATAGAGGCGTCACGACGTGTACGCGAACCAGTGCACGGAACCAGCACTTCCCGATCAATTCCGTGAAAATAAAAACAAACAAAATAAATAAATGAAAGCAGAGAATGAGAACGCGAACGAAGAACCGATTTGATCGATCTCAACGAAACGGGGTCACGATTACGAAAGCGTAAGTCGTAAATTAGTGAAAAGACATTTGTAAGCTGATTGACCGTTCTTTTTCTCTTTCGTGATTTATTTAAAGAAAAACCAAAAGGACGGAAAATACACCGGTCGTGGCGGTTGGTTTGCCCGAGCAGAGCGACAGATCAAGGGCGTGCAAACGGCGCCTACTGCGGTAAGGGCTATCTGAATTTACCCTCGCACGCTGAGGGCCTATAGTCCGATGGACGCATGTACCTCAGACTATGGGGTACATGCGTCGACCATGGGACGGAGTATGTCATCTGCGTATGTGGAGGTGATATTTCTCGTGGCCTGCCAATTCATTGGCTGATACATGGGCTACATGATACATGCAGCTCACAGGCTGATACATGGGCAGAGGCCAAAAATGATTGCAGTGGAGAAATGCAGTGAAGAGAATTATCTTTCCTCGTAGAAGAAGGTTTGAACCATCAAACGATCGGTTCGGTGAAAAGGCAATCTACGCGATTTTTCGCCCTTTTGGACGAAAGGGTTATCCGTCTGGCGAATAAATGTGTTGCCATAACCATTATAGTTCTTCTCGAGACTGAATGTAGGCAGGGACGGTTATAGTCTGCGACCGTTCGTGCCTTAGGACACAACTGTTGGAAGAAAACGTGGCTGCAACCTTTGATCCGAAGAGAGCAACAGCTGAGAGATGAAAAAAATTCCTCGCCCTCGGTGGACTATCTCGTCGGTTGAGAATTCGGGCGCCCTGTGCAGAAACTGCTACAAACGTCTCAGTCTTCCTAATACGTGCGTTGTATACGTATAGAGCACAGTATACGACCCTCACGCGTTTGCCTCCGCACGGATAGCGACGATACTCTTTTTTTATGTACAAGCCTACCTCGCTATCGCTTTTCTTTTTTATTTGTTGCACATACTCTCGCAGACCTCGTCTGCAAAGAGGGTCAAGTGTGAAAAGCAATAAATGTGCAGCCAAATTTGATGGTCGTGTGTGATGCATGTGTGTGCGCGACTTGGATGCCTGCGTGCTTACGTGGCCCTTTTTTTTTAATGATTTAAACACGCAATCTGCAACTAACTTTACCATGCCACCGCAATCCGCTTGATGGATAGAACCAGAAAGACTAGCCATGACGACTGTTTAAATTTTAAAAGCTCGAAAGTTGCTTGTGAAAAAATGATGGTTCGATTTGATTTGATTTGTGGTGTTTAACGTCCCAAAGTGGTTCAGGCTATGAGAGACGCCTTAGTGGAGGACTCTGGAAACTTCGATTACCGGGGGTTGTTTAACGTGCGCTGACATCACACAGCACACGGGCGCTTTGCTTTTCCGCCTCCATCGAAAAGCGGCCGCTGAGACCGGGATTTGATCCCGCACCCTTGGGAACAGTAGCCGAGCGCCGTGACCACTGCGCCACCCCAGCGGGGCCAAAAATAATGAGGTAATGTAGGTTAGTCAATGGGTCGGATCGCAAAGTAGCAGGTTACCGAATGTTGGTGTTCGTGCTACAAAGTACACGGAATAATATGCGACAAAATGTATCCTGGAGGAGAAAAGAATTGGCAAATATATCTCCCTGCCTTCATGATGACAACACGGCCGTCCTTACGTTAAGAATCCTAGAGACCTGCATTTCCGGAACAAAGATGAAGACAATGAACTGTCGTCAAAGGCGACGGAAAGGGTTTGGCTCCCGCAGGCGAGTCAGTAAGTTGCAGACTCCCGCTGTGTGCGGCGAAATAACCGTACACTATTATGCTAAAAGGCCTACAGCTAAGCACTTGCTGCTGCAAGTGAAATACCTTTTCGTACCTTTTTCTCGCTTAAAAAAACAACTCCGAAAACATACGAGTAGAATATGGAACCGTTTAATGCTAAAAATGCGCGAAAACTACGAACGGGTGAGCTGAAACGCACTCACGCATAAACACGCAAACAGGAACAGCGAAGCCAACTCCTTGAAGTCTGCCTTGCCAGCAGTGTACCCTCAGCACTCGCGCGCAACAGGCTGGCCAACCTTGCGAACCTGGACGCCGGCTGTCGGGTGCGCTCCGACGCCTCACGTCGCGATTCTCGTCGCATTAAGCAAAGGGGCAACCGACGTCGCGAGCGAGCGTCGCACGCGCTACACGCCACCGTATTTTGCTCGAAACAGCCCATCATCGCGAAAGCCCACTCCCGACTGCAGGCGCGAAGGTCGGCGGCAGCAGAGCAGCGGGGGTTTTCTGCCGCCGAACGGCTTGGCGGGGGAGACAAAAGCGCTGTGGCAGAGCACCACCCCGCTCACCCCGCCAAGCGAGCCGGTCCCGGGGGCGGCTCGGCGGGTCTCGTGAGGTAATGACCCCGGGTGAAATTTAAACAAGGCTCCCCTCACCCCCTCCGAGCCACTCAACCTCCTCTTCACACGACGCATTTTCCGCCAACGCGATTGGAATCAATCCTGGAAAACCGCTCCTCATCCTTCGCGCCGCACACCGCGAGCAGCAGCAGCAGCATCCCCTCCTCTTCCAAGCGATCTCGGCCGTTTCGGAGGGGCTCTCTCCTCGGTCCCTGGCGAACCATTCTCGCCTGCAGCGACGAGCTCCGCTCGTTTTTATTTATTCCAGCGCACCCCACACTTCGACTGCTCGTTTCTGTAATTCCTTTCTTTCGCTTTTGTTTCTTCCTTCCGGTCTGTGAGCGCCCCTAAAAGCTGCACGTGTCGTTTTATACTTCCCTACGCCTTTCCTTGTCCCGATCACGGGTGCGCATATCGGCACTCCTATATGCATTTCCTTTTGCTCTCTTCTATCGTTCCTGGTCGGTCGTTTATTTCCTTTGTCTCATGGGCGCGTTCTGTCTTCTTTCCTTTCGAGCCAAACCCCGAGCTCTGCTATCGCGCGCGTCTTCATCTTTCTTGTTTTATCTTTCTCTCTTTGCCCTGCACACTGTCTTTTCATTTTCACTTTCTTTTTTACAGCTCCCTCCGTACCCTTTCCGCGTTACCCCGCTTTCGCACCTTTTCTGTCGATTTTACATTCTTTTTTCTTTTACCGTCGCTCGAGCCGGTGTTCGGCAGAGCACCTTGTTTGCACGTCGAACTCCAGCCGCGGTCTGGTCGGGATGAACGCGGGGAAAACCTACAGCAAATTCAATTTGCATGCGGAATAAATCTCGCGCCACTCGCGGATAGAAAGCGATCGCCCTCCCCTTGTCCTTTTCTTCTGCCTCAGTCCCGCCGCTGCCTCCGCCGCCACATCGCTGCTCACTTTTCTCGCTTTCTTGCCCTTTCCAATCCGACGCCGCTTCAGCGCCCGAAGAACGTGGTCGCCCCACCATAGGTGTGCAGCCACAACGAGCGAAGGCTGAAGCGTACTTCAGAACGACGCGATGCTATGGCACAGTTAACATTTTCCCAGGAACTGTTCGCGCTTCTTCAAGGTCGCCGCTTCGAGCACATCATGCATGCAATTCCAGTAACTATAGGCATGAGAAAGCAAGAAAACGAGAAAAATAAGGACCAAATAAGAACACCTCATCGAAAAAGTGTATAACAGCGAATGTGGGAGAACGCATATATAACGGTCTCTCTATATGGCACGTAATTGCAACTATTTAAGGCTATAGGAGCTAGCAGTTCCCGTCTGTAACATGCAACATAAATACAGCCTGGGCCCCTGAGGACGTAGAAGTAAATGATAACAAGTGCATGCTTATATATATGTTCTTTTTAATTGGAGGGGATTGATGGAGAGGTGGGCGGGGGACGCCCTGTGATGAACCAGTGGGCGTATGAATGTTGTTGTTGTGATGATGATGATGGCGTTGTACCTTGTATCCTTCATGTGCCAGCTTCATTATTTTGTTGAGTAAACTCCGGACATATATTTCCGCTCATCGGGGCAGGAACACAGATAGCAACAAGAGCAGTAGAGGTAGGGTCCATGTCATCGATTCATCATCATCATCAGCCTGACTATATACCCACAGTAGGACGAAGGCCTCTCCCACATTTCTCCACTTAACCCGGTTCTGTGCTAGCTGCATCCAGTTGACCCCTGCGAACTTCTTAACCTCATCCGCCCACCTAACTTTCTGCCGCCACTGCTACGCTTTCCTTCCCTTGGAATCCACTTTATAATCTACTTTATAATCTACTTTATAATCTACTTTATATACAGTTTTTTTCCTGGAGCCCCGATAGCATAAGACTCTGGGCCTATATGATTCAAGCTCCTAGTCAGCACAGCTAGGCTGAACCACATGGCAGCGTTTCTTTGGCGCCGCGTCAGAGTTTCGGCTACCGGCGTCGCCGCAGGCGAAAAGGTATCTGGCAATGCCAGAGGATTAAGCGTCGACGCCGGAAATGCTTTGCAGGCAGAGACCAGTGGCCAGCCACTCATGGGCAGCGTTTTCCGGCTTAAGCCTTGCTGCTGTGCCCACCCCAACACGCGCAACATTTCGGCGGAGCCAGGAGCTCCTACTTTGTCCCCACTCCTGCCCACGCCTTTGTTCCCCTTGACTGCCCTCTTCCTCCCGGTCGGAATAATGAAATAATGAATTTATTCCAGAAGGAAGACTCGCAGCCCATGAGTGATTCGAAGACTGGCGGCTGAAAAGCCGAGATGTGATATATGGTTAGAAGGGTAGGATTAAACATGCATTTAAATGAAATGGGGAAATTAGGGGCCGACTTATGACCCCATTAAAGAAACCTAAAGGTACAAGAAGCCGAACATATGGCGACGCATCTGTCACCGCCTGTTCCAAAGGGGACGCTTCCATCTTGCATCCATTAATTCCGTCCTGTATCTAAGTGGTAATAACATGTATACGACCACGCCGACGAGAAATTCGAACACATCTTAGCATGTACGTAGGTGTCGCGCTATTCGATATTTATTTATTTTATCGCGGTAGTACCAGTCGCAAGTTTATTGCCATCTTGACAAAATGTGAATCCAAAATAGGTGCAGGTTTTCCAGCAAAAGGATCAAAAAATTTTTCCCCCTCGTTTGCGTTGTCGATCACCTCAGGGAGCATTCTGGTGGTTATTCATATAACTGTCATTAAATACGTCCCTAGTTTTCAAGCGGCCGGCCTCCATGAGATCGGCTCTCACGCCGCCGCGGAAGTGCTCGGTGCCCTGCGCAGGGGTTGTCTGCATAGTTCTCTTGCGATGCTCTATTGCTGTATGTTTCGTTTGTTTACCGTCATACGCAACTTTCCAAACCTTCCAAGTGAGCCTTGAACAGTTAATCATGACGGCTTTCAACGAGCACCTGCAGGCATATTCTCTTTAGAAGATCAGGTTCCTAGGCAAACACTGAGCGGGTTGCCTACGCATGACATGTCGAACCACAACGCACGCATGCTGCTGTTGTCGGCCGCAGTGTTCCGACGGCACACGCGCTCGTCTCTGGTTCGCGACGAGAAAGAAGAAAACGGAAAGGAGACACCCGCCGCCAAAATGGTTGTCGTTGCTGCGCTAGATGACCACCGCCGCAGCAGCGCAGATTCCGCGCGGGCGCCGACTTGCTGGCGCCGTCAGGGCGACATGGCGTGGCCTCGACGGCGCCAGAGTCGTCGCCGCCGCCGCCGTACTTCTTGGGTATCACAACAGACATGCGTGGCGCTCTCACGTTGCTCGCTTTTTCTCGAGGGACTCACCGCTGCATGCCGATCGTCACTCTCTCGCGGTCTCTTCCGGACGCCGTCGCCGAAACGTGAGCGAGGGCCGCCGGGCGCTCGAATTGCGCGGCGCCATGATTCCGCGCGTCTATAGGTGAGCGCGGAGGCGCACGTGCGCTCAACAGCCCAGAGAGGCGTTCTATATGCTGCCATCTAAAGAGTAGGTCGCTCACCTTGAGTTCCTTCCTCTCAGCTTCCTTTACTGCGCCTTCACTGTTATGATGCGTCGCGAGCAGTAACTGCTATGCAACGGTTTCGATGCAATGATTATTTCTTTCTTGACGCGACAGTGCATGACTTCGTCTAAGTAAATAGGTGCGTTTGCTCGGGAGCCCGCAAAATGAATGCGGTGCAAGCCTCAAAGGTGATCTTGTGGTGCCGGATATATCAGGCAGAATACGCCATGTGAGGCTCTGACATTAAATTATTTCTGTCCCCGTCTGTCCCCAATCTCTGCTCGCCGAGTAATCCGGATCTTACTCGGTTGTTCAGGAAGCACGGCTTATAATATAATATAATATAATATAATATAATATAATATAATATAATATAATATAATATAATATAATATAATATAATATAATATAATATAATATAATATAATATAATATAATATAATATAATAGACACGATAGTTGAATTTCAGGCAGTCTTCGTCCAACGCCTAGGGTGACTTTTTTTTTTTTTAAATAACTGAATGCCAGCATATAGAGTATGGCAGTAGGTTATCCCATCTAAAATTCGTCACAATTAGAAAACATCAAACATTTGTTTCGAACTGAAAGACGGTTAATGTAATTAGGAGTTGTGTAACGCTTACCGCCTAGTACTTTTACGTCTTCTTTCATACTTATTCGCCACTAATGGAGTTTTATTATCACCTTAAAGGCTCGGGCGTAAATTTGCATCTTCAACAAAGCTAATGAAATTGAGGGGGGGGGGGGGGGGGTGCATACTCTCATAGGTGCATAGGCGCATACTCTCTCGATTGCGCAGAGATAACGCCACTCTGATCCGCGTGTCGGTTAAGTGCGACGGCCCACGGTTATCGCATTGTGACCATTCGGTTCATTACAGGGGCGATTCATAGTCACCTTGGTTATTCATAATAGAAATTAGTCGATCAGCTAGCTTAAACTGGCGGCTCTAAAGCCAGCTGTTGCAATGACAGTTTTCAAACGAGATCCCTTTCAAAGCTTCCAAATGCTTTGTCTTCAAAATGGAAACTATATGCTTGTTTGCTGCTACATTGGTACTAATCGTATCCACGTGCTGATTGTGGCAAACAATGCCCCCCCCCCCCCCCCCCACCCCCCTCCCCTCTCTCTCTTGTCATTGCAGTTTCGACCAGCATTTCGACCCTTTGAGGTCGTCGGGAGGAGTTCGCGCACCAGTTGAAAGCAGTGAGCGATCACCCATACCGTGCACCTCCGCGGGAACAAGGTCGTGCTGCGCGCTTCACTGCGCGGGAAGCGGCCAGCCGGCTCGAAAGCAGCGTTTGCATGCCGCCGCTACGTGCGCATACATATATGCGGGGAAAGAGGAGTGCCTACGGGGCTGTTACTGTCTTCGCTGGCGAGCACCACGCACGTTGCGGGGCGGTCACGGCAGACGCAAGTTTCACCCCTGCTCCCACTGCCGCACGCGTTGTCCCTTTGGGCCTTCCCTTCCTTGCATGCAGGGAACGAGTACTGTGTCGGTGCGTGCGTAGGTTCCGCGTCGATGTCACGCAGTGCGGCCGCAAAAATTCGCTTTCTTCAGTCCGGAGAAACGGTCGAAGCGAGGGCGACGTCATCATCACCTCCATCGTCCATGGGCCAGCGTCCCACAAAACAAAAGGCCCCTCCTATCGATATCCAGTGCTCTGAGCACCCCCCATAAACATCATGACTCCAAGCTGGGCTTTGATCGCATCCTACTGCGATCAAAGCTTTGGTATGCACTCTATCTCCATCACGGTTCTAGTAGAACTCATGATATATATTCTGGCGCAATGAATCAGCGATGAGGATTCTTTTCAATAGTCAGCTGCAGTCATCAGATCTCATTTCTTTTGCAGTTCCTCCAAAGTTTCAATGCGGCTTTAAAGGTGAGCCGAAGTAACAGAATCACTACGATGCAAGATGTCAGAGCTTCCCTACCGGCAGGGGCCCATCAGCGCGGAATAAGAAAACGAATATTGCATTGGAGAAAATTAAAGGGACAGTAACTGTCTCGGTTAACACGGACACCGGATGATAAGGCGCGGAGTGGACAGCACACATTTCTGCACTCTATTATTTCCACAGTTAAGTGGCTTTAGCTGAAGATCCCAAGGTCGCGGGTTCTATTCCGACCGCGGTGGCCGCATTGCAATGGAAGCCAAACGGAGAAACTGCCAAGTGGTGTTCCATAGCTGTGCACGTCAAAGAACCCAAGATGGTCTATAAACGAATCCGGAGACATCTCTACGACATCCCCCATAGACCAATGCACGGTCTATGAGGGTGTTAAACCCCTCAGTTCATTACGATCGAGGCCGCCAGAAGGCTAACGCTGTGTCCAAAGCGGCATTTTGATGGGCGTGAGGGCCAAGATCTGTCACATGCTGGCTTCTGCCATCAATGCCTCAAAAAGTTTAGAGCCACCGATTTATTTTTGAGACGACTGTCTCTGGTGCAGTAAGAACCACTGTGTTCTGGCGTAAAACTCCGATAAGAATCGCTTCGCCGAGCCACGCAACAGACGGAGCGTCTTTCTAACTGCCAATTTGCCGTCCTACTTGGAGGGGAAGAACATAAAACTTTAGGCATTGCCCTGAACTACGGTACAGGAGGAAGAGGGTACCATATTGCTTTCCTGACACGCGGACTCGTTCGTCAGGCATGTGAGCGACGTCGACGTCGTAGCACGGTGGGCTGCAAACGGATGATCAATGCGACACTATCGACTGCGCATGACGGCCGTTCGCTCTGCAAAAGGATCGGCGAGAGTAGTCTACGGTGCAGTAGGCTTCAGAACCACTCCTCGCACAGGCGGAGCTTTTCTCGGCACAGTCCAGCGCAAAGTTACGACTAGTAAAGTAGTAAAGTTGGTCCAGGGTGTCTCCGCGAATAACGAAGCGCACAACACCACTGCCGTAGCTTCTCTTCTGCCGGTATTCATCGCGAGCTGATAGAGGGGGTGAAGGGAGGCAGGAGCTGGGGGGGGGGGCCTCGCTTGTCAAGCCAAATGAGAGCCAGCCGAAGAAAAAGCAGGTACCGTCTCCGTTCGGTTTGGTCGAGAGTGCGCGCACGGGCAAACACGACGCGCGCGCTGCTACGTCCGGGGGCCATTTCTCTCCCCGGGGCCGACCGACGAGGGAGTGTCACGCGCTCTCGCTGCTACGACGGTGGCGTACTACACGCCGCCGCCGCCCGAGGAGCGGCGGCGAGGCCTCGCGGCGGGGCGATCGGCGGCGCAACGACCGGGCGCGGCGGCGAGCGCACCCCTGCGAGGCGGTCTCTCCCTGTCACCGCGCGCGAGCCCCGCCCAGGTCCGGCTTGGGCCCAATTACCGGCGTGTCTGCTGTCCCGCTTGCGCCGATGGCCAGATTAATGGACGCCGGCCCGGCAGGTCGTGACGGACGCAGGACACGACTTGGCCCCGAGGCTGCCGAGGGTCGCGCGCTCTCCTTTCTCTTGACCGGCGACGACGGAGGGGGCCCTGCGCCGCACGCCCCCACGCTCTCTTCTTCCTCTCGGAGACGCAAGCACCTCCGGACAACACCGCTGAAGCTGCAGAGCTGAACGTGACGCGCCGTCGTTCCTGTTCTTTTGCTTCTCCGCAGTGGCTCTTCGCTCACATGGCGAAAAACCGCGACGGTCCCAACTTCTTCCTGCTTGTTCACGAGAGCGCGCTCATATAGAAGCGGCTGCCGAGGGGTCGCCAACAGTTAATGCTCGCTCGTGATTTAACAAATAGGAAGCGCAGGCCGCGGTTTGTAACGAGCCGGAAAGGAAAGGCCTTTGTCGTGCTCACTTTTTAAGTGGCTGCTGCACCGCCGACCCCATCAGCGGGGCTGTACTGCTCTGTTGTTAAACGGGCACACTGAACTGCTTTTCCAGGGAAGAGAGTTTGCGAAAATCCTGATTAGTTAACCCGGCAAAAGTTTATGTTGGGATGAGGGTAAACACATGTGAGCAATGCCTTTCCGAGCTATCGACCAAAATAACGTGATGGAATAGGTTCCACTTTTTCTTTTCTAAATCTAAACCGCAGGGTACGTCAACATGTTAATTTCATTCATTCTCTTGCATAACCTTGTATCCCTAAATATTTTGTTGGTGATACTTACATAAGAGCAGTCAAGCTACCACAGTGAATAACCGGCCACGCACTATTAACCCAGATACAAGGCCAAAAGGGGAAAAAAAAAGAAAAGCGAGAAGCGAACAACTTGCACTTCAGATCATTGATAAGGCTTACGGCGTTACTCCATCGGTCTTTGAAGAGTGAAGTGCTCTGCGGGCAGACCTTCAATTTGTCATACAAGGGAAACGGTAAACGCACCTCGGTATGCGCGCCTACCGATAGACATTCGCGCGCGTCTTCACTTCGATTCTCCTCTGCGCACTTCTAAAGTCAGTAAGAACGTGCTCGCCTCGAACGACCTTACTTCAGATTACTAGAGCCACCTCTGGCATAGCAACCATTGCAGTCCAGGGAGTATCTGTCAGGGGTGGGTTTTGATGCGTGTACCAAGGTACTTTGTTGGGCGAGTTGGTAAACATCCATTGTTAATTTCTTTTTTGAGTGACTTTTTGTGCAGTAGGTGAACCCAGGGGTTGTTTCACGTGAATGCTTCGTTTTCATCATATTTGTTTTTATCTGGGCCTTGGAGTAAAGGCTTAGGCTGAGTTGTGAGTCAGCGCTTGTCCTGTGGCTTCCTTTTATCTTGTCCTGTGTCTTCCTGTTCGCGCTGTTTAAATTAACAATTTGTGTGTGTGTGTGTGTGTGGGGGGGGGGGGGGGGGTCGACAGAAAACGCGGCGTTTCGCCTTTGCTTTCGTGTAGGATATCTCCCGCGTATAAAGGCGGGATCTTTACAAACGTCACGCTACTCTCTGCATGTTATACCGGCTACGAAGAAGGCATGTCAGCGATATATAGCTCCACGTGAAGACAAGTTGATAAGAGTTTGGCAAATAAATAGCAACGTGATACAAGAAGTTATCAGCTCTGAATGCATTTTCAGCTCGCGCCAAGCACTCAGTCGGAAAAAAATGCAGTTGCATGAGCAAACTAAACAATGCCTAATTGAGTAAAACTGAGCCGGAGAGCTATTTCATGCGAGAGCGATGAATACGACGCATATATGAAGACGCAGACAAGCCAAGTGAAACAAGGTAGACGACGAAGTCTAAACATCCTCCTGGCGAGATATGAGCCACTTTGGAGACATGGACAGTCCATTTGTCCTGCTCTCTGTTAAAAATGTTCTGACCACTTAAATATATGCTAGGCGGCTCTACGCCGCCATTATTCCGCGTTGATTTTGCAGCCACAAGAAGCTGTTCAGTTCGGTGTCTTGATGTTTGCAGAACTCATGACCCTGCATAGGTTATTGACCTAGTGTGCTTCATACCTATATACTGTTTTATGAAGAGAATGAAACTAGCGTCTTCGTGTAATTGTCTGAGCTCCCTTTTTGACTCGTACAGAAACCTTGGCTCACTGCGGCTTTTTGTTAGTGGAGATGTGCTATAGTGTGCTTCTTCACTGTGGATCGCATAGCTTATCAATTATCTTAGGAATGGTGCATAAACAATCGGCTTAGTCTGCGTGAGATTGGATGAGTGCAAGCATTATACGATCCCCAGAGAAGACGAAGCACTGCGCTGTGCACACACAACGACACGAGTAGGCAACCATACGCAGGCGTAGCCGATTGTTTATGCGCTGTTAATTCCTAATGTAACTGATGAATAAGCAATATATGATCCACAGAGATCAGGAAGCACTATAGCTGTGCGGTTCGCATGACTTTGCTGCTCTCGCTACAGAGAAGCACCTGCCTTAAATTTTACTTATACTTATTCGCTCGAGCACTCGAGACAAGTGCGATCGAATCTGCCCATTGAATGTAGCCTGTGAAGCACGGGAACAAGTTTTCTGTCTAAATTTTATTTACATGCGTTACGAAGTGTTCGTCATCTCTCGGTGAAGAGGTGACAACCACGTTAATTGAGGTTCAGTACGGGTTCACCGAACAGCACACTGTAGACGAACGCACCTGAAGTGACCAAAGCAGTTTAAAAGCTTAGACGAGTTGGCAGATCTTTACAACATTAAAAAACAACGCGAAAATATGATACTACAGAAAGGAATGGACAGCATAACGCCTATAATTCTTCCAAGTTCTATGTTTTCCGGGCCGTGCTTTCGATTTCGCAAAATATTGTGCTCGATCAAGTCTGTGGTGTCCTTAGAATGCATCTCACCAAAGGGCGTGCTGTTCAACGTTTTAGAAAACTCACTGTGCTTGTTTCAAGACGTGACTATTTAGAACCACGTGATGGAGTATCTTGCAGGCATATATGCTTAGACTCTCTGTCGCTTATTGACGTTGTTTTATTTTTAAATTCTAATTTCATTTATTTTCCAAAAGTAACATTTTTCCCAGGTAGGCAGATGCAATAAAGGACGGCGTTATTGCGTTGGCACGTTCTATATGCACGGGACGAGCCAAGCAGGCACACAGAAGCTATACCACGCATGAAGAGAACACGGACTAGGTACACGCACGAAGGCGCATGCCCGACAGGAGCGGGTTGATTTGAGTTGTCGGGTCGAAAGCCAGTTACAGGGTTTATGTAAACACTGTTAGGTCGGGTAGAGAAGTCGAGGGGTCGAGTCAACTCCGGCACAGTGGTTCAGTTGATTCGACTCGACCCCGCAGTGGGAAGCATATAAACGCTGTCGAGTCGAGGAATAGCGGGATAGAACAGTAAGAAAAACTCCAGGAATGAGCTGAGAAAAACTCGGCTTCAGCAGTCGGATCAATGTAAACGGGGCTGATGTAAACCCGGACAGGTCGGGATGACTCAGCCAAACAACCGCGGCTCCGTTAAACTCGATCCGCTAGCAGGCAGGTCGAGTGGAAAGGAAAGCGGGTTAAGTTGAGATATCGGGTCGAAAACCGGTTACTGGGTTTATGTAAACGCTGTCGGGTTGAGGAACGAGTGAACTGCATGGCTTCGGTCAACTCCGCGGCAAGACGTGGGTTGAGTCGCTCGACCCCCTGTTTACATGGACCCGGCTGCGGGGGTCGAGTTGAATGGAATCGAACCGGTCGAGGTTACATGAACTTGACCCGACAAGCAGTGACTACGGCGGCGCGTCGCGTCGAGGCGAACTGTAACAGATGGCATTTTATTCCGGTCACTTTCCCCGCGCATCTCAAGCGTTTTCCATACTTTTCTCTCTCGCTGTGTCCCGACTCTGCTCGACCGCGTTTACATGCTTCCTGCAGCGGGACCGAGTCCAGTCAACCCACCTCCTCCGCCGGAGTTCACTTTAACTTTATTACCTTAAAGGACACCGACATTGAGGGTATTAGGTGGGTAACACATAGAACAAAAAAGAAGCATTTACACAACTAGAAAACGTTAAAAATTGTCGCTGTTAATGAAGGCAGCTGCACGGTTTTAAAATGTTGATGGACAAGTGATTGCGACAACGTCGTGTGGAGTTGAGGTTGGAACGACGAGGCCCGTGTATGATAAAAGAGAGGTGCACCTGCTGGGAAGGGGTCCGTTTCGTGTAATGCGCTCCTAGGGGCAAATAGTCACAGATGGTGCAGATCTCGAGAGAATCGGAGGGCCACTTATCGCAGTGCATGGCGCCAAGAAGTACAAGAACGATGCTTCGAAGCGACAACGCCAAATTGGCACTGACCAGGTGCAATGTCGACGCGTATGGCTCGTTCACACTTGAGCATTCGGCGGCGAAAGCGAGCGAAATCCGCTGCCGCAGCAGAGAATCCGCCGGAAATCTCGGCGGGAAGCCAAATCTTGCCACCGGATAATTTCCGCCGATTTGCGTCGGCGCGGCCCGCGGCGTGGACCGGTAGCATCCCTCAGGAGCCAACATGGCAACAACACACTCGCAATTGACCACCGGTTCACGATAAGTGACGGCCACAGCCGAAATGCTTATCGACGCCGTGAAGCTATATCGTTTGCGGTAGGACAAGTGTCACCCCTGCAATTTTTGTTTTTTTAAGGATGACATTCGGAATATGATCGACGCTGTCCTTGGTATGAGCGGCAAGTATAGTATGCCCCTTTTGTTTAATATATGCCTGAAAATAGCATGTTGAAGCTCTTGTTTCCAAGGTACGTGGGTCAGGTGCGCCATGATTTAGTGAAGATTTGAATGATAATGCGTTTTCCCTTCGTCATTTAGCATAGCTGTATGCTTTTAGCTTCAGTCGAGCGGTCCGGTCCGGTTAGGGTTGACAGGAACTCGCAGTCTAAGAGGCGACGGCGGCGACGTGTTGGCTCAGAAGTGCGAACGAAAGAGCGCGTTGGCGGCAGCGGATTTCGCTCGCTCGCACCGCCGAACGCTCAAGTGTGAAGTTCACACTGTGAACGAACCAGTAGGCGAAACGGGGCGAAAGGAAAAGTTGCGTTCTCGAGTTCATTTTCCCCTCTTTCTGTAAGAGAGCGGCCCGCGTGCAGGTTAAGGTTGTGGGCTTGTGCATGGAGCCCGGGATTTGGCACGCCATTGTGGTGCCATACGTGTCTCAGGAGAGACTAGCAAAGTCAAAAGGGGTGTTGTAGGCAGCAAGGGACAAATCATGCTGATGATTGCTGCAACTGGCTACGATTCGAGTGTGGGCTGGACACCGAGGGGTTATAACTGAGCCCGAAGGTATAGTCGAGAGTTATGAGCTTTAGATTAGCGCGATACCTTTGGCTCGGCCGAAGTAGCCATATGCACGTTTTGCCCAACCTTAGTGTTGTAAAGTTTAGTGTATAAACTTCAGTTCACCTTTTTGCGTCTTGAATAGTACTGCTTTCCATATTTCGTCAATCATCGTCACTTCATCTCACCGTCCCCGAAGAACCAGGCTAAAATTCACTCACATATACACCTTCCAAGAGGATGAAAAAACTACCACACTTGCAAGGTGTTGGTCATATCGCGAGGATATCGTGCATTCATAAGCGGATAAAATTTATCTCTGGTACGGTGCCTTACACATAAACATTTGGTTTGTTCCTCAAAGGGAAACTGAAGCCCTTCTTTGAAAATTTCACGAGATACATGCATTGGAAAATACGACAAGTGTGGATTAAGCGCCCCAAGTGGTTTTGCGCCCTCGTTTAAAAATATGACGCAAACGACTAATAAAGTCGTGGTCATCTTCAGGCTTCTCCTCATAGCAATGTAGGCACGCGGAGAAATTTCAACGATGTTCGCCCAATCCTTTCTCTGAGTCGCCCGATGCCGGCAAACGATGCATGGCTGCTTTTACCTTCGTTGGCGTTGGTTTTCTTCTTCGGTACAAATTTCTTGCGTGGTTAAGTGTCTACGATATCTAAAGATTTCATCATAATGCGGTCCCTACTCATCACCATGAGCTGTGAATAAGCCTGGACGCTGAAATATAATAATCAGTTTCAAGCACAAAACTACTTGGCATGATTTACCATAAATATTTGCTAATTCGACTCCTTTAGCTTAGTTAAATTCTGAAACCGCTTCAGTTTCCCTTTGAGCTTCGCCACGTACCTGAAATCAGTTTTCACAGCACGGCTGCCGTTTGCGTTACAGTAACTGCGAGCGACAGTACGATGCCCTGGAAGATTCGGCGCAAACGACCTCAGCGCACAGTGCAGTCGTCGCCTAAAATTAAAATACGTGGGTGTGTTCTAATCCCACTGAAACATATTTTCCCCCTCTAATTTTGTAAGTTTTCAAAACGGTTAGCGAAAGAAGAAAAATCGAAGAAAAATCTGAGGACAAAGGGAAGTGGAAAATATAGCCGCTAAATGTATTTCCGCATTAGAAGCGTTTTGCCTCGTCCGACATGCAGCAATCCAGAAGAGTACGTGGCTCAGCAGCGTGTGCGATTTGATTCGGCCGCCTGGCGGTCACGCGGCGTGAATCGAGCTGGCAGTCGACCACGGGACGAGGCTGCCCTAAAAATACAAGAAACTCACCAGTGTCTCGCCGTAGTCGGAAAGCCTCCTAAAAAGTTGCCCTCCTCAGAGCTGCCATCCCCGCAGCTTAGCGCAGCGAGATTTGCGAAAAGGCCGAGCGCGCCTCGCTTAAGCTTTAGTGTTAGAGAGAAATGAGGAAGGGAGAGTCTTCTCGGAAGTCGTCGCGGGGTCCGAAACGTCGTCGAAGCGAGCGGGGACAACGATTTATGCGCCGCCTTCTCGACACGAAGCGCGTCTGCTTGGCGGCGGCGCCTCTTTCAATGTGCCGCGACTCGTGTTACGGACGGCGACACAGTTTACGATCATAGCAGGGGGGATGGGACCCACTCAGTGGTGGTGTGGCTGTCGAACGTGGAGCTCGGCCTTGGCCCGCGCTGGTCACGCGGGCGCAGAAATACGCACTCCTTCTCTGTACAGGTTGTGTGTTCCGTTCGAGAGAAAAAGCATACACACTTCCTCCCCTGTCCAAAATGGAGGAGGGAGAAAGGGGGAGTAGGACACAGTTTACACTACGGCCCTTGGGCACCACTCGCTGCCCTTGTGGAAATATACGGCGACAGAAGGACGGTTCTTGGAAGAGCGGCTGCTGTTTCTGTTGGGTAAACGACCGCGGTGCGGTTGGAACTCTGCGATCATCCTGCGCCGAGAGCGGACGGAGAAAGGAGGGGGTGCAGCGCTGCGGGTTCTTTCGTCGAAGAGTTGCGTTGCGAGAAAGAGGGCACGCGAGTAAATCAACGCCAAAATGAGAAGCGAAGCAGTGTTTACGCGCCACAGTGCTGGCGCGCGGAGGCTGGAAAGTGTCCCCGTCGCGGGGACACCGGAACCGTCGCCAGTGGCGAGGAAGAAGACGCGGAGAGGTTTTCTCGGTGACAGGACGCCGCGTAACAAAAACATCTGCACCGAGACACGCCGTCGTCACACATGGAGGAGGAGGCGAGTCAACACCTTGCATCAGCGTACATGCTGTAGGTAACACTGCCAGCAAGCATTCTGCACATGAGCTGCGGCGACGCGATGACGCTTCACCGCGTTGTTGTTTCCCCCCGAAGTATACCAGCGAAGCTCGCGTCGCCTGTCGACACACGGCCGCTTTTTCTTCCTTGCATTTCCGTCGCCATCGCTCTCGTTGTCGAAAGCTGCTCTCCAGCTGCATGCGCTAACAAGCAGAACGTGTTGGATGATGTGAATTCAACGCTAAATAAATTGGGAGAAAAGCTTCTGGTCAGTATACGAAAATCGTATTGTGACCATTTTATTCATTACAGGGGGGGCTATTCACTTAGAAACGGGATGTGGCATCAGAAATTTCTGCGTTGTCTAACAAAGCACATTCGGAAAATTTGCGACGGAGGAACAAACTGTTGACATCCGAACGTTTTGAACAGCCCCCGCATGTCTATCGAGACTATCGAGACCGGCGCCAACTCCGCAGCAGGGTCAGTCAGGTCAGCAGTGCGAGCCACCTTTGTTGTCAAAGAGACGCCACAATGGTCGTTTATCGGCATGCGCATAGAACGGGCTTTCTTTTCTGTCGTGCCGAAAGTAATATACCCCGAGCCATTGCGCGGGGTGAAGGTCCGCGAGCACATATAAGCCGGGCAAAACACGACCGCGCGACCGTGAAGCGCGACACTCGGGACTCGGGTGCCACTGCTTGCTCTCCTCGTTCTGCGGGTCCGCGCGCGCTCCGTGGCGTGAAGAACCGTCTCCACCACTGCGTCGCCGCGATTGCGCGACGCGCGTCGCGATAGCCGCTTCTCACGCGATCTCCGGGAGGAGACGCAGTGTGACGAAGCCGGTTGCCCTCGAGAGACGCGTAGGTTACACCTGTGTGCGCTGTGCACATTCGCAGCCACGGAGAGAAGAATGGAAGAAAAAAAAAAAAGCTGAGTCGAACGAGGACGAAGCCACATCCTGCACCTTTCCGCTTTACATCGGGCCGCGAACCGCTCTGCATTAGTACATGTTTTGTGTTGAGACGACGATGCGCTACGCGTAACGGAAGTGAAACGTCTTTAATACATTCACAAACACTTAATACATGGCCGCGGTGTGCCTGTTAAGAGTATGGAATCGGTTCATATAGTTCACATATCCGATGTGCGATATGAATCCAATGTACGTTTTTGTTGAGCGCTCCAGATTTTTAAAAGAAATTCTCCATACACGTGCATTTCATTTTATGTCCTGACAAAAATGTCTTTCTAGGAGTTTCAGTGGAGATAGAGTAACAAAACTTATGGTAACACTTGAGCTAACTTCGGGAACTGGCCCTGTTCTAGATTGGATTAAAAATTATCTTAGTAATCACACACGATTTGTTGAAATTGACAACGAGAAATCCGCTTTAACTACTGTTACATCAGGAGTACCCCAAGGAAGTGTCCCAGTATTATTCTTAACTTTTACAAATGACTAACCTGCTTACGCTTCACATAATATTAAACGGTTTGCCGATGATTGCGTTCTTTATCAGGAAATTAACTCCATTAATGACCATCTAACATTAAACAACGCCATAACAGCAGTATCTCAGTGATGCCAGGACTGGCAAATGAATATCAATTTAAATAAGTCTGTTCTTTTATCTATGACAAGGATAAACCATACATCAGCATTTCAGTACACCCTTAACAGCATTCCCCTTGCATCTGTTCACGAGCATAAGTATGTTGGTGTGATAACTTCTGACTTCCGGTGGAACTCTCACGTTAACAACATCACGTCAACCGCCCTTAAAAAAACAGCTATTCTTTATTAACAGGCGTCTTAAACAAGCACCACCTGAAACAAAGTTACAGGCATATAAAACACTTATCAGACCGGTACAAGAGTACGCTAATACCGTTCGGTTCCCGTTTACTGAACAACTCATTAAAAAAAACCTGGAGGCAGTACAAAGAAAGGCACTAAGATTTATATATAATAAACACTCCATTACAGACTCACCAACAGAATTATTTTAAGTCTTGCAAGATAGGCTCTGTTTTCCCAAGGTTAGAGGTTCTGCAAGTTTGAGTATACTCAAACTTGCAGAACTTCTAACCTTGGGAAAACAGAGCCTATCTTGCAAGACTTAAAATCATATACCAGGTAATACATATTCAACTAAAACTGGCTATTACAAAGTACATGCTGACGTTCTGGAACAGATCAACCCATTAATCCTTACGCATACATTAGGCGAATTCTCATTTCATACTGATATTTTCAAATACTCATTTTTTCCAAGGGAACACGAGAATGGGACAATCTACACACGCGCATTACTAACAGCACGTCCTTAGCTGAGTTTAGTTCCCTTGTTGCAGATGAATTATGCCCATTGCAGTAAAAATTGTATTCCTTATTTTTATGCTTCCTTGTTCTCTTGTTATTTTTACTTGCCTGTTTGTGCCTGATTCAAGTTGTGAATTCATTATAGTCGATCTTCTCCTTTTTTAGTATTTTAAAACTTGATTGTGCCTTGACTGTTAATTAGAACTAATACTGATCACCTCGCTGACACTGCGATGATTTGATCATAAGCCTTTTGTACTAGTTATCATCCGTAATCATGTGATTAATAGATGTGATATACCCTACACTAAAAAAAATGTGTGTGAATTTAAAGGTATTTTTAAAGAACAATAACGTCCCCGTACAGATAATATCTGTTCTACTCTACTGACCGAAACACGTTCACGAAAAAAACAGTTTTTTTTTTCTTTTTTTTTTTTTTTAGCCGAAACCTTGATTCGAGGGCAAACTCCGGTATATTTTTGTCGTCTGTTCTATTTTCTACCGTAAACTGATCTTTACTAGAATAGTAGGTAAATTTTGAATAAAAAGCGAAGTCGTATGACAAACCCGAAGGCGCTGTCCCACGATCGGCTGCGTAACAATTTAGATTCGAAAGAAGATAACTAGTGGCGCCACATCGAGGTCCGTTATTGGTTGGCTCCCTGCAACAGTGGTATATCTCATATGCATTTCTTCACTTGCTGCTTTTCAGTGGCTAAACAACGGCTGCTGCACGCCCAACATTATGGGTGCCATCGAGTATTGCCAGCGCCGAGAGATATTCGTGAGATGGAGTCAGCTTTCGCCTTGAAAAATGATGCTAATTCATTGAAGAAATTGGCGCTTAACGTAATTTTATTGTTGTTACAGGCAGAAAAAACATGTGAAATAAAAGAGGACTAAAAGAAGATATATTTGCATCATTATTTTAACTGCGGCAGAAAAAAAAAACGAATGAAAAACAGAAAATGCCGTGTAACAGAAATTTTTTTGTGAATTTACAAATAATCCCCATCAGTTGTAAACAGAAAAAACTGTAAAATTACAGAAATATTAAAAACAGAAAACATAGCAGAACAGAAGATTTCTGGCAGGATAGCTGCCAGAAAAGTTCTGTATTTTTCAACAAAAATTTTTTACAGTGTACTTTCTTCGATTGTTGTAAGCTGCATGTAACACTCTTCACCATGTATTATTATGTATGCTGTTATGCTTTAGTGTATATATGTTCAGAGCCCTTCCTGTTACAATCCCTGATGGGATTCACAGTATCAAATAAAAAAAAAGGATTTAATAAACAGGTGATTACGAGTGGTGAGAGAACGCGGAAGTCATGGGTTAAACCAGAATTTATTTCGGCTACATGCGGAAAAAAAAAGCACTTCCGTCGCGTTCCGAAAGGTTTGCATATGTAGCTTGAACGCTTGCAGCCTTTCCGCTACGTTAGGACAGGAATAGCCTCAAAATATGCCCCCCCCCCTCCTCACACACACACCACGAAAAAACAAAAACAAAAAACAACTGTGACGGCCGATTTAGAGCGGTCAGGCTATTTACAAATTAGGCATATGCAAACATTTGCAGTGGCCGCGCAATATTTTTATTTTTTTTCGACAGTGCTCGGACACTTGAGCGCGAACGACGCGATCCCTTATATATCTATTATTTCGTAAGTAATGTACGAGGCACTCTCTGTCCTTTCTTGTTGTCGCTCCCTTCTGTACTTCTCCTCACCATCCTCTCCCTTTTCTTTACCACCGGCCGCAGCTCAGGTTCTTAAGATATACCAATTGCTGCGGCTGGCAACGTTCTTTTATTTTTTTTCTGATTCCGCCTCGCCGCGGTGATACAGCGGCTAGGGCGCTCGACTGCTGTATCCAATGATGCGTGATCGAATCCCGGCCACGAGTCCTCGATGTCATCATCATCATCAGCCTGACTATACCCACTGCAGGGCAAAGGCCTCTCCCATATTTCTCTAATTAACCCGGTTCTGTGCTAGCTGCATCCACTTGACCCCTGCGAACTTCACCTCATCCGCCCACCTAACTTTCTGCCGCCCCCTGCTACGCTTTCCTTCCCTTGGAATCCAGTTTGTTACCGTAAGCGACCATCGGTTATCCTCTCTTCGCACTACATGCCCTGCCCATGCCCATTTCTTCTTCTTAACTTCCACTAGAATGTCGGTAACTTGAGTTATTTCTCTGACCCGCTCTGCACGCTTCCTATCTCTTAATGTTACCCTACAATTTTTCTTTCCATAGCCCTCTGAGTTGTCCTCAACTTAAGAGAACTCTCTTGGTTAGCTTCCACGTTTCAGCCCCATAGGTGAGTACAGGTAAGATGCAATGTCCTCAAGATGTCCTCGATGTCAGTGCACGTTAAAGAAGCCCAAATTTCCAGAGCCCTCCTTTACGGCGTCTTTTATAGCATTTCGCCAGCATTTCGATTTTCGCTTCGGCTTCTGCTCGCACTTACTCAGTAGCATACCTTCGTAACGTACAGTATAATGCGTAGAAGACACAGATACCTATACAGGCTAGCTTTAAACATCACAATGTGCCTGCATATAGCCTTAGGGTCGCTTGTCTGACTCACGATCCAAGGGTGACTCCCATCTTCCATCACAGTCGACAATGTACTTCATTCCTAGATACATTGGTACAGAAACAACTGATCTTACATGCAACAACCGGTTCCGGTCAATTTACTTGATATTTTGCAACTTACCAGTGTGTTTAAAATAAGTGTAGTTTTGCTGTTTATTGTTCCTTTCCCCATTTTCTTTCCTTCAATCCAATTTTACTGTACCATTTGTACCTTTGCCCCTCCCGTCTACAATGCTTTTGTAAGCTCTGAGGAAAATAAATAAATAAATAAATTGCTTCAAACAGACGGACGAACCGGGGATCTAGTGCAAAAAGGTCCGCGAAGGAAGCTCGGCGTAAGCGCGTAAGGGCAGCGAAAGAAAAAAAAAAAAGCATCCAGCACCAAGCATGTCCCGCCGTGTCCTGTCCGGACATTCGTGGAGGAGCCTCTTCCGTTCTCCGGTTACACTCTCTCCAGCTCCCCTAAACTCGCAGTAAAGTTTACGTTATGCTTACCACTTCCCAAACTTAGCTGATCTGGCATACGTCTCACACAAAGTGACTCGCGAAGGAAGGACAGTTGACGCGCGGAGAGCAGGTGAAAGTGACTTATTATACAAACGCTTCACAGCAGTACGCGTAACGCGTTGTTACGACCTTGCATCGTTCGCACTGGCGCGCTCTATTGTTCGCCTGTGGGCATGGATAAGTGCTGTGGTTATGTGGTGATGGTCCAATGGCTCTAAGTGAGCCTGTTTCCATAAATCCTTTTTGTAAGCCTGTTTTGCTTTGTGGACACCCTGCAAATGCCAAATTGACCCTGTCAAGAGAACGTCTGGAAAAACACAAAGAAACGTCCCCCTGCGGGAAATAGCAGGAAGTGCTTTCTTTCTTTTGTTCACCCTTCCAGTCGAGAAGTGCTATCCTCCAGTGATGAATGCCTCCTATCCAAAGGAGCGACAGAGTGACATGTCCGCTGACGTGCAGGACAAGAAAGGAGCATGACGCATACGGCCATTAAATGATTTCCCGGGAATGCAGGAAAGATTTGCAATTGTCGAAAACGGACAATGCTGGGAGCGTATGCGGCGCCCACGTGCACTTGGGTTTCTGAGAAGTAAATCCACTTGCCGGAACCAGCTGCCTATCAATTCTTGGCTGAAGAATAGAAATGTACCTCCTCGCCGTTCCCAAGCTTTTCCCGCCAACAAGTGACCAGGCTCAACGAAACAATGCCGGGCCAGTCAGTGCTTCAGACCATCAGTGCAGTGATGTGTTCGATTGGATGCCGGTATCTGAGGGGCGTGCCCTGGATTTGGTTGGTCAGCATCTTCAGAGAGGGGCTGGACATAGGGGGTTTTAAGGACGCTGCAGAGCACGAAATGTCGCTCTGAGCCCTGGGTAAACGGCTCATCCAGTCGCTTCTCGCTATGAACTCTTAACGCTTGCCATTTTGCTGATGTACCCTTCTTTTTCGTGTAAATAATCTTGTAAATAAGTTTCTCAAAGTGCCATTAAACCTGCTTGTACATATTTCACCAACTTCGAAGATTCAATCCTACTTCAACCCCGAGTCTCTGCACGCTACCAAGTGAAGGCCGGGTCGCCATAGCCCCAGCGTCTCGACAACTGGTGACCAGCGTTGGGATCTGAATCTACAAGCCACAACATCTGGTGATTGGAGGTGGGATCTGGATCTACAAGCTACAACATCTGGTGATTCGAGGTGGATCAGAATCTACAAGCCACAACATCTGGTGATCGGAGGTGGCATCTCAAGCAACAAGCAGGAGCAACAATCGGCCAACAAGAGAGCAGCTCGGAACATCGATCGCATGTGTGGGTGAGTGCTTGGCTTTTCTTCTGATGTGGACCAGGTTCTAGAACAGGGTTAGATTTTAGAACTGGTAAAAAGTGTTGAAACGCCTTTAGGTTTGGTAGTTTGCACAGTTGTTTTGGAAGTAGCCGACACTCGGAGCGATCATGGACCTACAAAAGCTGCAGAAACCGGACCTGTTGCTATTGTGTGAGGAATTGGGAATTGATACAAGTGGTTTGGCACGAAAACCCTTGATTTTAAAGGCAATCAATGATTTGGGAGCCGATGATGAGGAGCTCAGTGAAGCATGGAACCTCATCGGACAAAAAAAGGAGGAGCAGCTCAGACAGCAGAAAGAGCGGGAAAAAGAGGAAAAGAGGCGTGAGCGTGACATTGAGAGAGAAGCAAAAAGGCTGGAGCAAGAACTTGAGCTCCGGAAAGTAGAACTAGAGTTGAGCAAGAGGTCGGGCAATTGTCCCCAGCTAGCGGTACCTCTTCTCAACAAAGAGGCAGATTTCAAGATGTCAAAGTACATGCAGCCATATGTGATATCAGGGGATATCGGTCTGTATCTGGCTAACTTTGAGCGAACCTGCGAAAAACTGTCCTTCCAGCGAGACACTTGGTCTCAGAGATTATTGACGGTTCTGCCCTGCGAGGCAGCGGAGGTTGTCGCGCGGCTAAGCAAGGAGGACGCGGACAACTACGAGAAGGTCAAAGCTTGCCTTCTGAGAAAGTATAGGCTTAGCGCCGAGGCGTTCAGACAACGTTTTCGGAATGCTACTAAGTCCAGGGACGAGAGTTACCCTGAATTCCTGTACAATTTAAGAGTCAATTTGGGCGAGTGGCTAAAGAGCACTGATTCCTACAGTGATAGGGACGCTGTAGTCGAGCGAATTCTTTTGGAGCAGTTTTATAACTGCCTCCCAGGAAAAGAAAGAAATTGGTTACAGGACCGAGGCGACATTAAGTCGGCAACTGAAGCTGCCGAACTCATTGAGGAGTACGCTTCGCGCCGACAATTCAGCAACCCAGCAGTAGATAGGCTCCGCAATCCCAAGTTCAGTGTAAATAACCGTCAGAAAAGGCACTTTGCTAGATTTGCAAACGAAGAAAGGAAGGCTTCTTCAGGCAAACGCCCTAGAAAGGATGGCAGTGAGAAAAGTGGGGAAGTGACCAACGCGCAGAACACAAAGAAAAAGCTTGAGGCTAGGAAGCCGCTCACATGCTTTAGGTGTAATGAGCAGGGTCACATTGCCGTCAACTGCCGGAAAGAAAAGATTGCTTTCTCGTATGTCAGGGACTGCGATGAAAATATGCAGCTTTTAGAACCCTACCTGCATGACCTAGTAGTCAACGGGAAGAATTGCAAGGTACTGCGCGATTCGGCCGCAACGATGGATGTTGTCCATCCGGCGTATGTGTCGCCTTCCGACTATACAGGACAGTGTGCATGGATCCGCCAGGTAGTGGAGGAACAGAGTGTGTGCTTGCCAATCGCGAACGTGGTCATCGAGGGCCCTTTCGGCGAGTTAACAACCGAGGCTGCTGTTTCAGGAAAGCTTCCTAAAAGCTATCCGTATTTGTTTTCCAACAAATCGGACATGCTACTGCGAAAGAGGGGCATCCTGTTCGGAGACAGAGTTGTGCAAGCCTTAACACGTTCAAAGGCGCGAGAACTAGCTACACTGCTCATACCAGAAAATTCCACAGTGGAGGAAACGGCAGTTAAAACAGTGGTCGATGTAGAAGATAGCGGGCCAGAAAACTTTGAGAGCGAGGCATCTCAGATAAGTCAACATGAAAGTGAGCTTGATAAGACACGGAATGAGGACGTTCTTGAAAGTAACCTCTTGCCGCCAGTGTCTAGTAATCTCACGAGACTTTTAAGTGGAACCCGAGAGGACTTAGCTATGGAGCAAGCCAATGATCCCAAGAATAAGCTCGAAGTACAGTGGGAAGGACCTGCTGAAGTAGTTGCAAAGCTTTCTGACACTAACTACGCAGTGAAAATCCCCGATAGGCGTAAAGCAGTGCGCATTTATCATTGCAATCTTATGAAGCCCTATGAGCAGAGGGAAACCATGGTAAATCTAACGTTAAACCTTCCTGAGGAGATGGGGGACAACTTGATTTGCCTCAGCGAAAAAGGAAGCAACGCTCAGGAGCTTCTCAAAAAGACGGAGCAGAGAGGAGAACTAAAGAAATCCCAGCTGTCCGATCTGGGCGCGATAATAACAGAGTTTGAGGCCTGCTTCGTGGACAGGCCAGGCAGGACTGATTTGACTGAGCACGATATTGAGCTGACTTCAGACGTGCCAGTGCGATCAAGGTGCTACCGATTTTCTCCAAGGCAAAGAGAAATTCTGGATAGGGAAGTAACTCGCATGCTGGAATTAGGAGTAATAAAACCCTCGGAAAGCGATTATGCTTCGCCTATGATCTTAGTAGAAGCTCCAGGTAAAGACCCTAGGCCTGTGGTAGACTACCGAAAGCTAAATTCTCTCACCAGGGATCAAGTGTATCCTATTCCGAATATTGAGGAGAGAGTAGAACAGGTCAGTAGAGCGGCATATGTGACTACGCTGGACCTTACTCGAGGATACTGGCAAGTACCGCTCACTGAACGCGCCAGCAGATACGCGGCTTTCGTCACTCCGACGGGCAGCTACCAGCCAACAATGATGAGTTTCGGGCTCAAAAATGCTCCATTTTGTTTTTCCCGACTCATAGATAGGGTTTTAAAGGGGTGTGAAACATTCGCGGTGCCTTATTTAGATGACATTGCGGTTTTTTCCGACTCATGGGCGGACCATATGGTACATCTAAGAGCTGTACTGAGCCTTTTGCGTCAAGCTGGACTAACCGTAAAGGCCGAGAAATGTTGCCTGGCAAGGGCGACCGTGGACTACTTGGGTCACAATGTAGGTCAAGGTTTCAGGAAACCCAGCGAGATTAAGATTTCTGCGGTAGCAGACTACCCGCGGCCGAGCACGAAGACGGAAATTCGAGCATTCCTGGGTCTGACGGGATACTACAATCACTACATCCCTAACTATACAGCTTTGGCTAGCCCTCTGACCGACGCTCTCCGCAAGACAGAACCGACAAATGTAGTCTGGGACGAACGAAAGGAAGCCTCTTTCGTAAACCTGAAGGCTGTGCTGATTAGTCGTCCGGTATTGCGAGCTCCAGACTATGCCCGAGAATTCACGGTCCAGTGTGATGCCAGTGATCGAGGGTTAGGTGCTGTTCTCTGCCAGAGAGACGACGACGGTAATGAGCACCCCGTGCTCTACCTGAGCAGAAAACTGAGTTCTAGAGAGAGGGCTTATTGCGCGTCAGAGAAAGAGTGCGCTTGCATTGTATGGGCCATTCAAAAATTGCAGTGCTATCTTGGAGGGGCCAAATTCACCGTAGAGACGGACCATTGTCCCCTGGCTTGGCTGCAAACTGCGACATCGAAGAACAGTCGCCTTCTTAGGTGGAGCTTGATTTTACAGCAGTACAATTTTGAAATAAGATACAAAAAGGGGAAGTTAAATGGGAATGCGGACGCGCTTAGCCGCTGTTTCTAAGCAGTCCGAGGTGTTCCTCACCATGTATCCAAATTGATAATCAGGTTTTTATTTTTTTTTCTCGTGCGCTTGTATATGTGTGACTATGTAAAGCAGCACGTTTGGTTTTCTAGGAATACGTGGGTCCTGAACGTCTTGAGAGTGGGCTTTTCTCGAACAACAATGGCAGTTTTCTTTTAGCCTGGTCTCTTCAGACGGGAGCCGAGTGCTTGCTTCGACATGTGGTTGAGTTTCAGACAGCTCGAGCAATTTGGCCTACGACAATCAAGACAACGCGACAAGCAACAGCGAGCTTCAAGCGTTCACGTGCAGGCCATTAAGTCGTCTCTTCATGCAGCAGCTGCGACTGCTGCCCTCCGTGACTCTTCTGGCGGGGGAGGAGGCTGTTACGACCTTGCATCGTTCGCACTGGCGCGCTCTATTGTTCGCCTGTGGGCATGGATAAGTGCTGTGGTTATGTGGTGATGGTCCAATGGCTCTAAGTGAGCCTGTTTCCATAAATCCTTTTTGTAAGCCTGTTTTGCTTTGTGGACACCCTGCAAATGCCAAATTGACCCTGTCAAGAGAACGTCTGGAAAAACACAAAGAAACGTCCCCCTGCGGGAAATAGCAGGAAGTGCTTTCTTTCTTTTGTTCACCCTTCCAGTCGAGAAGTGCTATCCTCCAGTGATGAATGCCTCCTATCCAAAGGAGACGACAGAGTGACATGTCCGCTGACGTGCAGGACAAGAAAGGAGCATGACGCATACGGCCATTAAATGATTTCCCGGGAATGCAGGAAAGATTTGCAATTGTCGAAAACGGACAATGCTGGGAGCGTATGCGGCGCCCACGTGCACTTGGGTTTCTGAGAAGTAAATCCACTTGCCGGAACCAGCTGCCTATCAATTCTTGGCTGAAGAATAGAAATGTACCTCCTCGCCGTTCCCAAGCTTTTCCCGCCAACAAGTGACCAGGCTCAACGAAACAATGCCGGGCCAGTCAGTGCTTCAGACCATCAGTGCAGTGATGTGTTCGATTGGATGCCGATACCTGAGGGGCGTGCCCTGGATTTGGTTGGTCAGCATCTTCAGAGAGGGGCTGGACATAGGGGGTTTTAAGGACGCTGCAGAGCACGAAATGTCGCTCTGGGCCCTGGGTAAACGGCTCATCCAGTCGCTTCTCGATATGAACTCTTAAACGCTTGCCATTTTGCTGATGTACCCTTCTTTTTCGTGTAAATAATCTTGTAAATAAGTTTCTCAAAGTGCCATTAAACCTGCTTGTACATATTTCACCAACTTCGAAGATTCAATCCTACTTCAACCCCGAGTCTCTGCACGCTACCAAGTGAAGGCCGGGTCGACTTAGTCCCAGCGTCACGACAGCGTGAACAGACGAGCAGTATAGGACATATATTAAAGTCTAAGCGACTCGGCCTTGAAAGGTAGCCGAGCTGGCTAGCTTCGCAACTAACTGGGGCTCTTGTTCCTTCGTCCTGCAAAGCCGGACCGAAAATCGAACACCATGCTATATACAGGCGCTAATTAACTATACAAACCAAATTTCAAAATGAGAGCGGCGGTGCTGAGAACGGAGTAGGAGGATCTTTCTCATAGGCTTTCCCCAACTATTGTATGATAAAGAGACTGTATTGCAAAAAGCGTATGAAAAAGAAACAGAAGCAATAGTGCTCAAACCATAGTATCTCGAACCTTCTGTACATGCCAGCCATTTCGCCAAGGTCCCTGCAAGAGGAGAGCCACGATCCCGAGCACTAGAAGAGTTTGCGGATGCGCGCGCTCCTTGTGTGCGTTCGAAAAAAAAAAAATATTTCTCTTCTCAGGAGAGTGCTCCGCAAATGTCCAGCATTAACCAGAGTGACCTCGCACTGACCTTGAGGGACGGCAGTTTTAGAGCGTTTGTTTCATGACAGGGTTTGCACCCCCAAGCCAAGAGTTAGTGATAGCCCATGGCTACCAGAGATTTTGACTTTTCATTGACCGATATTTGCCGACGGTCATTCGACACAGAGCGTAAGAGAGGCCTCCCCAGGGCATCGTGATTCGTGCACATGAGATTTTGTTTTCATAGAGTGAGTTCATACAGCAAATCTTTGGAGTGGGATTCAGCGTAAGTGTCCTGAATATTAAAGAGCTGACTACTCGTACACTATTTCATGTTCGAAACCACGTCAACCCTGAACATAGTGGTCTAAACGATTTTCTGCCGTGGACATTCGCGAGTGAGACCTGGTGAGAAAAGTGAGAATTACTTGTATGACCTAACACGTGAACGACGTTTGCAAACAAGGTATGGAGAAGCATAGTGCTGTCTCCGCGAATTACACGTATATACTTCATAGCATCATCATCGTAACCATGCCATCTATGTCCAAGGAAAGATATAGGCATCTGCGACTAGTCAGCCCTGTCCTTTTCTAGCTGCGGCCCTCCCAGCTAAGTCCAAAAAGGCTTCCGTCGAACAATCGGTCGAACGAAGAGCGCCAAGCTCCTCCGTCCGCTCGTCCGGCGACACGTTGCAAGTTAGAGAGCAGCAGAAGTCCTGAATATAAAGGCCGTGTATTGAAGACGGCCCATATACAGGGCAGATGACGAAAGGCGGTTACAAAAATGGCAGTACAGAGGCGGCCGAGACCCGGCGCGCTCTTCTTCATTTCGCGCCAAAACATCCATTTCGCGCCAAAAAAAGTTTTGCCAGGCTTTTGGGGCCACGCGTTTCCTCGAAATTGTCGAGCGTCTAAACACATGGCTACAGCCTCGCGGACCGACACGAAAAAGCACTCAATGAACAATAGCAGCGCGCAGCAGGAGCCACGTGCGGTCGTAGCGGTCCCCATCCCGTCTCCGTTTCTGGGGCATCTCCGCGCGGCGCATCCTCGAAGAGCCATAAAACACTTAAATTTTCAGAAACCGAAGGTCTCGCGAGGACGGCTAGCTTGTCTTCGTCGGAGCCGCACAACTCGACACAAAAGACTCAGCGCTCCGGCGATGGACATTTTTTCACCGCGGGGTGTCCCGCCGGACGCACACAACAGAGGGGGATCGAGTCAACGAGCAGGGGGCTCCCTAACCTAACGACTATTCCCGAGCGCAACCATGCATGCGATGAGAGAACAAATCTCGTCAGCGAGATTGATTCTGGATAACTATGGACATGCGCATGCAAGTGGAGTATAGTGCCATAAACGTCTGTAAAACGTGAAAAGAAAACGGTTAGAAGCGCCATCAAGTTTCATCACTCTATTTATGAATGGAGTAAAAGCACATATGAAATATCACGCGGGATTGTGCAATCCAATGCGAACTAATTTTACTCATGAGCAGTGTTGGGTATCGCGTTTTCGGCAGTTCAGAATTTTGTGAATGAATTTTAGGTTGGTTCGGTTTAAAGCAGCTCAGGCTGCGAGATACGCCGTAGTGCAGGGCTCCGGAATTCGACCACAGCGACATCGCACAGCCCACGGGTGCCTTGCTTTTCGCCTCAATCAAAAAGTGGCTCGAAGATTCGATCCCGCTTCCTCGGCCGAGTGCCCTAGAAACTGCACCACCGCGGCGAGTATGAATAAATTTTAACTAGAAAGCATTTAAAGGTGCTGCTGCATCTATATTGTAGCATATGGGCTACTACCAGAACTACATGACTACGCTTTTTCAAACAGAGATAGCTAGTAAAAGTTTTGTTCAGATTATGAAAACAGGAGAGGTGCCATTAAATACAAGTACTACTATAACAGCCTGCACGACAAAATGTCCGCAAAAACGTGGGACCTTTTGTTTCCTTCCAGGGCATAATTGCTTTAACCATTGTTTACTGTGGGAGATGACCACAAGGGCCGGTCCAAGGACACCAAAGGTAGAATCTATAGTTCACAATAACCGAAAACACCGATCTGTGTTTTTGTTTTTTACACTTAGAAGTTCGCAACTCTGATTTCCAAATACCCGATCGGTAACATAAGAGCGTCATCAACGCGGACCTTCTGCTTCGTCAGAATAGAAAACATGCCACTGATGGAAACAACGCTACGGAATGTAAATGCTGAATTTAGACTGTGGTCAGTCCTTTAGGTTTGTAAAAAAAAAATGACATGTTCCTAACGATTCATATTACGTTCGAGGAAAATGCGAAAAAAAAAAAAAAAAAAAAAGCTCCGTCCAGGCGGTGATTTTCTTCATCGAACGTCAAACTCAGCACCCTTAATAATTGCAACAGTGCTCCAAACCGGAACAGGACAGGCCGACAGCTCGACAAATGCGCCCAATAATGTATCGTCACATTAAGGCCCTAACATGCTAACATAAGGGCGGAGCCACAACCAAAGCACCTACGCAGGATTAGTTCGGAGAGTGGAAAGTGGCAAACACAGTGACGTCACAAATGCCGAAGCACACGGTACGAGACAAAGGAAAGAGGACGAAGGGAGCCGAAACGAAATGGCCTCGGAGTGCATATTTTCGGCGCAAAGAGGGCCCTGCATCACGTCCACGTTAAAACACCACCGCCACTGGCTCTCCCAACAGCTCTGCGCGGCACCACCAGTTGCGCTCGCAGCTGGGTGAAGGAGAATAAGAGGAGGAGGAGGAGGCATGCCAGCTTCGTCCTCGCCGGGAGGCGGTAAGGCACGGCCGCGAATCTCGGCTCGTTTTTAATGGGTGCCGTCACGGCTGCGGCACCAAGGCAACAGCAGCGGCTTGGGTGTGCGGCTTCATTTCTCAGGGACCACTCCCTGCTGCCTCTTCTGTAAGAAGGGGGGAGGGAAGGGAGGGGGATGCCCAAGCGCGCAAGAGACGGACGCGCGCGCCTAATGAAGAGAAGGCCCCCATTCCCCCCTCCAACATCGCGTCCTCCCAGTCCTCGGCGTTCACTTCACAACAGGGGAAGGCCGGAGCAGAGAGAGTATCGCCCGCCGCATCCCCGACAGAGAATGAGCGTCCCTCGGTGGTGGACGACGGCGCGGCGATGCGCACGTGCCCCGTACCGCACCTCGCTCGAGAGAGCGTACTCACTTCTGGTGAGTGGTTGCGTCGGGTTGCTGTGTTGCGCCATACGAAAATGCGCACGAAAACAAAGGAACGAACCGACATAA
Organism: Amblyomma maculatum; assembly: GCF_055883805.1. Lineage (NCBI taxonomy): Eukaryota > Metazoa > Arthropoda > Arachnida > Ixodida > Ixodidae > Amblyomma > Amblyomma maculatum. The sequence continues at coordinate 211,642,293 of NC_139346.1, read as the reverse complement.
CTCTCGAGGTGGTGGCCTGTGTGACCAGTGCACGTCGCCAACCTTAAGATGTCCTCCGCTGACATCCTGCGAGACATCGGTTGAAACGAGATCAGGTGGTGGGGTTCGAAGAGATGAAAAAAAAAAAGAAAATAGCCCTCATTGAAGGACACCAAACAAAGTCTAACAGACGCCTCATTCAACGAGGTGTCATATTCGCTGACATTTATTCTGTCCGCAAGAACGGCAAGTGTCGCCTAAGCACTTCGCTTTCTGCAAAAGCTAGTTCCGCGGAGAGAGGCACGCCGTTTGTTAAACAAAGATACACAAAAATGAAAACCGCTGTGAAGCGGCTAAAGCACTTTCTATGTGGACTCCGAAGCGTGTGACCTTAACAAAGCCATTGAAGCGCTTCAGGTAAGGCAGAATAATACTCAAAGAAAGAACGCCCATTTATCGATGTAGTACTCGCTCAGGCCTCGACTTGAATGAACGAGCTCGGAGCGTATGAACAAGCAATCACGTGTGCGTATGTGCGCGCGCGCGAGTACGGCGCACTGCACGTCAATAGCGGTTGTTACGCGCCGTATAGCATCTGAGCAATGGGCTCCCATTAGCGCTCCGCGCAGGACATACTTGGTCCGCTTCGGCAGCCGTGCGCAACCTGCCCCAGGCTCATCCGCTTTTAATGGCTGCGAATCGCCGCGAAGGAGTGTCCCGGCATTTCACCGGACCGCTCTCGCACTTTCTCTATATCGCTGCGTCTTTGACTTCCAAGCGAATAAGGTTTATTCGCTCCGTCTTCCACGGCACTTTTTACAGTCGTTATTCATTATTCTCAACTGCGTACTGAGTTTTTCCTTCTTTGTCCTGCTCCAAATGATCGCTTCGGATTGGCGCGTGGCTTCGCTTCTGATTGAAAGACTCTGAAATATAAGTGCTCGTGCACCTACGCGTTGATGATGGCAACAACAACAAAATGAAGATTGAGAATGAGCACAGATTGCGCAATCATTAACAAATGGCTGTAGTCGATGTAGCGTTTGCCGTTTATTAGCTTATATATATTTCTTTGAGCGTCACTACATACTATAGGATAACGGCATCTGTCCATCGCGTTTCAAAGCGCACGAAATGAAGCGATGCCCGTGAACGTGTTACCCACTGCTGGGAAACCTATGTAAGCGCTTGTATTGCGAAATTGCTTGCATTCATGATACTGATACCTGGAGTTGTAATAGCGGTGGTTTTGAACATATGTTCGGAGCGTGTGACACATTATGAACAAATATGCAAATGATTAACAGTTTACTATCTACCCAGAATTATTGTGGGAATGTCAACAAACATAGACATATTAAACACAGCTTCTTCCACAGGTAATTAATTATCTGCCCTTTTTCCCGGGGTACGCGCGAAAAGTCAGTCAGAGACGGCCACCAAGCTGCGCTTCGTCGTCTGGCGTTCCTTCGGCAGGAAATGCTGAGTTTATTTTCAAAGGGTGCTGACAGTTTTTGGCCTACACGCCAGGAGATTGCCACATTAGTTAGGTTACTTTCGCCGATTCCTGCGCGTACACGTTTCTGCAACGAGGGACTGTTTTCAGGCACACACACCGAGTCGAATGAAAGCCGCGCACACGCCGTCAGGCTAAACCGAAGCGGTGATAAGCGTTATTAACGAGGAAACTCCCTGCCAAAAGTGTGCGAAGCCATATGTCATGCTCCATTCGCGAAGCAAGAAACGCACGCATCGGCCGCGTTATGAATTCATCTGGACAAGCGATAAGGTCCGTGAAGCAGATTGGATTCAAGAAACCACTGCTAGGAATAAGGGGACGACGAAGTCCATGCATATACGTGTCCAAACGACGCAGGCATCAGATATGTAGCGGCTCTAGTAAGAAGAAAAAAAAGAAGAGAACAAACCGGAGAAACGGGGCTACAGTGCTTCAGTCTCGTATCACATCGCTTTTTTTTTCTCTCGATCTAACGAGCATGCAGAGGTATAATTGTTGTAGTTATAACCACGGTTTCGCCTCGAGATCAGTCGCCAATTTTCGATTGCACCGCAGCATATAGAGGCACGATCTTGCCTACAGCCATCCACGTTCGTACGCAGCTACGCCCGCGACGTCCTTGCTAAACAGTGCACACGGCTGCTGACCGACACTAGCGCGGAGAGGCTGCCTTCTTCCATGGAAGCAGTATGCACCAGCTTTGCTCTAGGTGGCGTTGCTTTGCCGTGCCACGTCCGTGGCCCGAACGCGAGGCCGCCGCTCCCTCGCGCGCTTCGGTGAGCAGGAAAAAGAGAAAAAGACACCCGAGGAGCGGCGGTGCGAATACCAATGCGGCGGCCGCGTCTCCCGGGGCCCCTTTTGTTCCCGGTGGGACGGTTGCGAGCGAGTGCCACACCTTGGTGGCGGCGAGCGCAACCTTCCTCCTCTGCTTCCCCTCTTCCACTGTCCAGGCGGTCGCCAGCATAAATCATGGTTCCCATTAAACGATTCAATTATATACCTTTTGCGCAGGCGGCCGGCCGCGCAGGAACACATTCGACGGCCGCGCGCGCACCGAGCGGACCCGCGCGTGCGCACAAACTAGTGTCCTGACACTTGCCTGCAGTGCCGTCGAAGGCGACTTGCATGACCGCAGCGGGGCTCGCGCGCATTCCGGTGCAAGTCAATTGCCTCTCTTGTTCTCATTCCTTGCTTTTTTTTTTCTATTTTTGTTTTTCTGTAGAACCTGCTTTACCGTAGGTACGACTCGCGACGTCCGACATCACGTGGGTTCACGTATATACTTTCTGAGGCCGTAAACAAAGCGAGTAAACGGTGGAGGGTGCTTGTCTCGACCTCCTGGCTGAACGGCCGTGCGCGAGTACCCGCTTCGACTCTTCACAAAGCAACGATGAGAAGCTCGCAGCGCACTGCACGCAACTTGGCGGCGCGACGCGTTCGGCGAGCGGCCTCGCTAGCGACAACGCCTGGCCGCGCGTCGTTATTCACCGCCAGTGCCCATCAGAGGCAGCGGCGGCGGCGTGGCCATCTCGCGGGTCCATAGCGCACACGTAGTGGCCTGTCAAGAAGGCCGAGCCCTCCTTCGCCGTGTGCGGGGCGGTGGGCTCGGTCTCTTGTGCGCGCCCGGTACCCGCCAGAGGGCGTTGACGCAGACGCGCGTGCATCGAAATGGGCGGAAGGTGAATGAATCGCGCTCCCGCTGCTGCTGTTGCAGTGTCGCGGCTGCAGGAATCTCCACTCCTTGCCGGACTCCCTCGATTCTCTTCGTTATTCGTGCTGGTCAAGATCCAAGTAGCCTCTCCTTTGCTTTTTCTTGTATCGACCGACGCTTTCTTTTCCTTTAGCGCGACGGCGGGCTTCGCTGCTACATGGAAGAAAGAAGACCAGCCAAGCGAACGTGGCCGACGCACGCGAGGGAGTCCGAAACTTATGGGCTGTAAGTAAATCGGTTGAAGTCTGCCCTGGAAGAGAAAAGTTCGCGCTTAGGTGATGCCGGAAAAGCACGGTGCAGCGTGATTCGCTGAAAGCGAAGCTAAAATGCTGGACGAATCCAGCTGTACGAAACGACGAACCGATGTAAAAATTACTCCACCAGTGGGGTTTCATACGCTCATTTCCCCGAGTTCTAATATTAGAGGAGTGTATTTGGCATCAGTAGAAAAGCGCTTCTTTTGGGAAAAGTAAGTTAATGTGAAGGGGCGAACCGTGATTAAGGTGACGCTGGCGATTAATCATGTGCTAAGCTGCGTCTGTGTTTAAGACCACCGTGTGTAAGAAATATCTGCCCGCAGCCACAGCAATCCGACGAAAAATCATTTGCTTACCAACATACCAATGTGGAGACGCTGTAGCGCAAGACCACCGACGAATGCCGGCATAAGGCAGCGCGGAAAGAAAGCGAAGACTGGGAGGGGTTGCGGACGGGGCAGCTTCGCATAACGACGTCAACACCTACGCGGATAGCCGTGGATTGGAGCCTATGGTGTAGTTAACGTCTTCCTGTTTGCCTCTTCATGTCCAGTCTCAGCGACTCGCCAACCGTCGTGTGCGACAAAGACAGCCCGCTCGGATTTCGAATCCACACGTACTATATTCATGCTGATGGCGGACGGACGCGTGGACGCGTTGTTGAGGGGGGCGTGCTCCTCCGCGGAGAATTTTCGCGGCTGTCATATGCGTGCGCAGCGCCACATCAGCGGAAGCGGCCGCGCGTCATCGAGCCCGACGGGAGCGGGGAGGCGCGGACTCTCATACCGGCCCCCTTCTCCTTGGCGAGGGAGGTGTCACTTCGCCGGGCTTCATTTGCAAGTTGATTGAAATGGCTTGAGCATAGCTGCGCGCACAACGCCTTTCTCTTCATACAGCGTCCACGAGCCGAAGAGGTGACCCACCGTTCGGCGACCTTTTCGGCGGCGGCAATGCTGGACAGGCCTCCCCGCAGCCAAGGCGTGTTGCGGAGTAGCGGCGAACTCATTCAGATTTTGTCGACAGCAAGCAAGAGCTCCTTTCACTGCTCCCCGCCACGAGTTCGACCACCCAGACGGTCGCCACAGAGCGAGATCGAGGCCTGCCAGCGATGTCAGCGGCGATTATAGCGATGGAGTGCGCATCGCATCGCGAGCCATGCCTTTCCGCCGTGCTGTTCTGATAGCACGCCTTCGATCATTCTTGCGTCAAAAAGAATGCTCGCGCTGAAAGGTCCTCGCGCGAAAGGCTGTCTGAAGACCGTGCCCGTTAAACTAAGCCATATACGTGTCCGATAACATGGTCGATACCGTAAGCGACAATCCGTAACGAACTCTGTGCAGGTCAAAGACGGCGCAACGCCTGTCATCTCGCTTCACGTGCATTGTACTATTCACTGCATGCACACCACCGGGCTCCGTTGAGAACTGAGTCGCACTGTTTAGGTGTCCACTTCTAAAGTCAATCGAAGATTGAAAGCGCGAAAGTAACTGCCATGGAGGCACGTAAAGTAACCCTCGATGTTTTTGTTATAGCCATGACTTCGTTGTAGTTGGGTTTCACAGCATACGCGCACGTGAAGAGGCGAAAGGTTCCCTTCGAAAAAGCGCTGGCTGCCATTGCTGAAGAGGCAGCCAGCCTGCCCTGTCCTCATTCGAGCCGAACAGAGCCAAATGTAACTGTATGGGCAGTCTGTCTTCGTAATCCCAAACGCCCAATGCATAATTAGGGCACGCTCGGTCCGTTAATGGACTAAAATAAACAGGTTAGCATTAAAAACAGAAGTAGAAAGCGATGAAGGTGAGCTTTTTGGGCGAGTCAGTGCATCATACCAAATTTAAAAAGCTACAGCATAGCTTGTTCAGTGCAAGCATGTCCTTGCCGCCCTGTGTTCGTCCCCGATTCTGATCGCGCTGGATATTGTTAGCTGCGCGTCAGAAACATTACTGTCACTGAATATTAAGCTAAGGGGACGATGGTCCCCACTGATGGTCTCGCAGTAAATGAAGGAACGGAGTCTTGATTTCTGTCAGAGGCTCCTCGTATACAACTTACTCGGCGTCGCTTTTCCTCGTTTCTGACAGCGCGAGTGGGTACAGAAGACTTGACCGCACACAAAAGGACCACAAGGAGTGGACAACGTTGCATGTAATATAGGCATACTTATAATGTGACTTGCTACATCGGCAGACGGCACTGTAGGCACGCTTGTGAGCACTATAGAGTCAGCGAGAACTTGCTAAGACAAGCAACAAGTTAAGCGCCAGGGGATGTTTATCTTATCGCCATCATAAGGGCTACCACTGAGGCGCACCCGTTAATACCATAAATGCACAGCCGCAGGACACACAAATAAGCAAGAAAAAGCCCCCCCCCCCCCCCCTCTCCCCCTTGGGGCCTCGAATGAAAACCTATAAAGTATATACACAACGCGGCTCTCAGTCGTCGGCAGAGCCTCGAGCAAGGGTAATTACCGGTCGAATTACTTACTCTGATCACTGGGGCCGTGAAACTGATCGATTAACTTGACGATTACCCGGTTAATGTGCCGACTGCCGACTAATAGGTTGATCGATTAAGAGGTTCAAAGTCAACTTTCCTCATTGCTATGATCGTATGTCGTTGGCTAAATTTCCTGCCATTTCGCAGCGGACCAATGGATTGCCAGTGCGCGTTTTAAACGCGCCGTTATATGTCAACGTTTATAAGTGAGCGCCCCCCGACGGTGACTCAGCCTCAGACATTTACGTAAACACAAGCTATATTACACCGGGTGTTTCTTTTTCCTTTTTTATTTTTTTTAGAAGGCCAAAAATTCTGCCTCTAGATGTATTTGGCCCTGGGACTATATCGCCTGCTTCGACGGGCACAAGGTAGAGGTGGACTGCTGCAATGAGTTCGCCATTTGACTAAATACGGTGATTGACTTTTCCAATCTTTATTTTAGGGGCATGTTGTATTTACAGATAGAGCTTATTCCCCAATTAGTATAGTAGCGAGAACAATTCTTTTTGAAAAAATGTTAGCGTACGTTACAAGGTCCGCATGTCACCCTGATAGACGGATTCACACAATAACACAGCGTCTGTAACGCAGTCGCTTCATCCAGATGTTTCGTCAATTTTTGCTGGCTGAAAAAAAAAAAAAAAAATCTAAGGAAACTTTTTTTTTACTCGGGTAACATAACGGTTCGGGAACTTCGTGAACGCTTGAAGCGCCTTACTCTCTTGATAGTGGCCAGAGACCTCTCATATGACGTACTTTTTCCATCTTTTTCAAAATTTAAGAAGCTTTGCGGATTAAGAAACCCCGTTAGGCCTCACATTGCGGCCCGAATCACGCGTGGTGTAATTAGGGGTGCTGCGGGACACTGCTGCTACTATGTCGCTGATGCAACGGGCAACATGGCATGAGCCAGTTATGCGATACCCTCGACCAGGCGCTCATAACGGCTTTGCACAGCGCACTGAACGCATAGTATGTATATCATCCAATAGGCCCGTAACGATGGCGGCTAATACAAGGCCGGAGAGATTCTTCCCGTACACACACACATCTGTGGTCATACTATAAAGGCAGTGTATGTTTGGAGATGTGACATCATCATTATTTGTATGGCCGCATTTCACTGCAAATATTTCTAAACTCATTAATATTCTTTCTTATCATTTGTTTGAATTGCTGCACACCGGACCGGAATGCGGATCTTGTGGCTGTACAAAGCGAGGTATGTTTCTTAGCCTGTGCATCTTGGCAGCAACAAGGCGCAGTCGGAGTGCGTTAAATGTTTAACCTACTGTATTGCACGCAGTGCTTTAGTGCGTCGAGACGCAACGCATTCATTAGGTGCCCTTCGCGTGAACAAGCTACCCTCTGTGGCCTTTGCGTTGCGTGTCCACATTTCAAGCAGAGGGTTTGGGTTCGAATCCAAATGACAACCAATTTATTTCACTGAATTTTCCGGCCGCACCACTCGCCGCCATCTCTATGGTTGTCACCGAGAGTCGACAACCACAACGCCAGACGGATTTTCGCGTGAGACAAGCATGCATTCGCATTAAAAAAAAAAAAAAAAAAAAAAAAAAAAAAAAAAAAAAAAAAACATCGCGCGTTGCATTCAAGCTTCTGAGCGCTCGTCTAGCCAAAGCGGCCGTGCGAGTGCCGTGGTGGACAACGATTCCGGCAGCGTCCGCGGGGCGGCGACACCGGTCTGTGTATCGGATAACGGGAGTACACGCGCTCCATCGCCTGGAAAGGCAGGTGGTCCTGTCGCTTTCCGCGTTCGCGTCGGCGGTCTTTTGTGTCTAGGCTGCCTCAGGGCTGCGAACTGCTTCGACTGCATGGCTGAGCTCCGGCACCTGATCGAATAGGCGGCACAAGGACCTTGGCGTAACAAGGCGATGTTTCGCGGGTAGACGCGATTCTTGTGCATCCCCCTCCGCCTTAACGCGCGATCAACGAACGGCGAACAAATGAATGAATGTCAGCTGTGAATGCTTTTCCAGAGCACTTCATTTTAAAGTGAGGAATAAAATACAACCCAAGTTGAAATGAAGCCTTCAACGTAGCAGATCAGTGGGAAAATTTGTCGAGACAAAGGAACACACATACTTTGTGCGCCCACCCGCTGTTCACAAACACCGGCCATTAATAGTTCACATAACTAGCAGTAATCAAAGGTAGACACAGAAGTGCTCAAAAATAAGGATGCCCATTTTTCATCTTAAATACTTTACACGTAGCCGCATCAACATCATTTGAGCGCCCAATGCAACGCTGATGATGGCAGCGAAGCCGCTATGAACTACGAAACCAACGGTGGTGACTGTTCTAGCCGGAAAGAACAACTAATGTCAAAAAGGAAAGGTATTGACAGCATACTTTAAAAAGAGATTGCGGATATCTGATTTTCGTTGTTTTTTTTTTTTTTTTTTCATTCATTCAGCTCATAAAACTACATCTCGAACAAAAAAGAAAGAGAAGCAACAAAACAACAGAGGGACGCAAAAGCTACGCCTTTCACAAGTTCGCAGAGTATGTGAAAGACCACCCAACTTATGTATCAAGCCCCGCCTGAACCATACCATAAGAACTTATCTGTTTGGTCTATAGGAGTATAGCGTGTCTGACTCAGCATACAAGAGTCCAGGCCGGTGGTTTCGATTTCCAAATAACTCTCCCGTTTCGATTAGCGGTTCCTTCCATCTCGACTATGCGCGTCACACAACCCAATCACTCTCCGGCCACGCCATCTGCCTGACAGTCATGACCGTGATTAACACAGACACCACCGACAACGCCGGATTATTCTGTCGAACGGAAAAAAAGTTCTACAACGTTAACAACGGTCCTTATAAAGAACCCCAGGTGATCGAAATTACCATAAGCATGAACGAAATTTCCTCATGCTCTGCTTCGTCATTTTTGTCACCTCGCAGTAGAAGCGTCCAACGGGACTGTTGCTGCGCCTATTCTGTCCTTCTTTCCTCATAAGCCGCTCCATGAGGGAGCACCGCACAACAAAGCGCAGAGAGAGACGATCTAGTCTTCACCGCCGGCGGCCGCCGCTGCCAACGCAGCAGCAGCAGCAACACTCGGGGAGGTGGCGCCCCCGTGCGTTGCGCGGCAAGCGCGGCATCTGGCAGGCATCGGTGGACGGCGGAGACGGAGCGCATGAACCGTTCGTTGCCTTGCGGGGTCGCCGTTGAAGGCTTGCTTTCGCTGCGCGAAACTGCGCCGCAAAGTACGACCCACGGTAGCTCGCGAAGAAAATATAAATTTGCAATACTTCATCAGCACAAAAGGTATGTCCTTTTTATTTATTTATTTATTTATTTATTTTCATTTTAGGCGGCTGCCACGTGTCGGTCTCCGTGTCAGTTGAATTTAAACACAACGCAATGGTCAATTAAGATTTCTTTTTTTTTTTTTTTTGCGTGTGATGCAGACCACACTTCAAAGAGGCTATGCATGATATAGTTTTTTTTTTTTTGAGAAAGGGAGAAAGTAAAAATGGAAGTGCTAACTGGGAGACTATCGATGTTGTTACCGTGTCGCCAGGGGCTCAAGTTCCAAAGCTGCAAAGTGTTTTAGCACAAGAAACAGAAAGACGACAGTGAACTCAGTTTTCGGTATATGCCTACGGACCCCACATGGTCTCATGTGCTGGGAACTCTTCACGATTGCGTGCATCGTATGCCGCTTGGAATTTTCGACTGCGAAAATTCATTATTCAAATGGAAAAAATAAAAAAGGGGGTCCTCGAGGAGAATAAAACACAGAACTGCAATCGGAAAAATTAACCTGCAACACGAACGAAACCCGTCAGCTCCTGTAACCGCAGACATTTTCGAGTCAGTGGTAGCATGGCGTCGCGCTGCTCACACGGCACAGCTAGGGGCCGACAAAACGCTTAAATATGAGAGAGCTGATGAATGAACAGGATGCAGCATGTTTAACCCTAACATTTAGGCCAACGAGCCAACCTCTCCAATAAAGCATTGACATCATCATCCGATTCCACAAAAAGTATAAGATAGAACAACTAATTCTTTGATTACCTCGTGGGCCTAACCCATATCTCATACGAGACAGGAGTAAGTGGACTCCAGAAAGATAGGGCTGCCGCGGTTCTTTTCTCGCCGGTGACTTCCTTATGAAGCTCTCAAGAAGAACAAGAACGTAGCGCATGCTTAAAATGTTCCACACTGACAAGACTGTTTGGTCACCTGCTGCGGGCGTGTTCCCGAACAAATGCGTCAAGAACAAGGCGACGACTGTTGGATCTTGATAGAAAAACAGCGCAAAAGACGTGCACGGAGAAGAACGGACAGGACGGGCGCTGATCCTGTCCGTCAGCGCCCGTCCTGTCCGTTCTTCTCCTCCGTGCACGTCTTTTGCGCTGTTTTTCTATCATGTCACCATACCAACTCGCCCAGATGTCTCTTCTTTGACTGTTGGATCAGCGGATACTATGGAGGATTAAAGGCGGCTAAGGAGGCGTGTGGATGGCAGACAAATAAAAGTCGGAGCCTGCCCAGGTTTCTGACTTATAGAATAGCCTCCCACGATTTTCTACGGCATATACTGAAAGTCCCTTTTTATGCCGCATGACAAGTCCTCGAAATAATAGTGAAAGTGACCTGCACGAATAAAGAAATGAAACGGTTACAGTGAGAAGAAATTCAGCGCTATCTTGGACGGATGGATACAAGAACACACGTAACGGACATGCCTCATCATTGCGTGACGTGCGTCCGTCCGTCCGTCAGAAATAGCGCCAAATTTCTTCCCAGAGGAAAGATGCTTAACCAGCGACACGCATTCTGTTCAGAAAGGAAATGTGATAATAACGGCTGTAGCTTTTTCTTAGGCGATTATTTGAAGCGATTAAAGCCGGCGCTCGACTCTGCATTACAAGCTGAAATAGTCCTGACGCGTATACTTGGCAGCCAATTCATCGATATAATAAATGTTACCGCGTTAAAAAATTGCCGGATATGTCCCACAGGGCAGTGAAATCATTTCCATAGGTGTAGCTCCAACCACCATCTTAGTTACAGCGCCCGCGTACACAGGGGGCTTCAGGGAGGACTTTAAGTAATAAAAAAATAGTAGGTTTTTTAAGCATTTTATTAGCTTAAAAAAAAGCTAAGCTAAAGCGATAGAAACCTTTTCATGCTTAAAACGCCGTACTCTATATATTAATCTTCGGCGTTTGTTTAAGGTTTCAAACATTTTTTCCCATTTACGGCTATACGCAGACCTGGACCATGAAGTCGTTTCACTGATCGTACGAATCTAGCATACAACGACAAGACGTATAATCCTTATTTAACATCTCGATGATGTGCTGAGTTCAGACAATAAGCGCAAGAAAATTGCTGGACTGGTCGTGCCTTACTACATTGGAAAGAAACCTCCAGGATAATCCTTGCCACAGGTGTACTACTTAAATTGTAAGGAATTCGAATGCAGAAAGGTTGTTTCTAAATGAACTTCCGTCAAAGGAGCGAGCCCCGGAGAGGTACATGCATTCTAAGCTGACGTGGCTATCAACTACAGCGAGCGAACATGTCCAAATACTTCAAAAAACAAAACAAAATAGAGTCGCCAAGTAAAGTAAGTGAATTAGTTTAATCCACTGATGTTCCTCAGTTGTATACGAGAGTACTTAATCCCGTAATGATGATAACGTACTCCCACCGAAATGTATATATTACATTCAGCGCTTTCCTTGTAAGGAACATTCGCCCGCTCCCCGCCGCTAGGCCTCCGCAATGGTGCAGCTGTACACAGCAGGGTTCCAAGCAAGGGTACACTCATCTTGCACAATGTTGGCCTATGCACTGAGCACGAGTCGGCAATGAAGACGGTCGAATGCAAAATTAAAATTAATTTTATAAGGTCCAACATTCTTATAGAAAGGGCTTCAGAATTATTTTAGACTTGGGGCTATACAGAGGGCTGGGGGACACAAAGTAAGAGATAGGCTACTTCGGTTATTTAGCTGATTAACTAAATACGTTATTTACCTTTCATTTTTATTTTAGGAGGTATGTTGTATTCGCAAAATTGAAGCTCGTGTTCCAAATCCAAATAAGTATCACCAAGAAAAGAGATATTTAAATAATTTTAGCTCGCGTAACAAGGCCCACAGATGTCAGCCTGATCGATAGTCGGCTTCACACCCTAACATTCACAGCGCAACGCCAAAACGACGTGGTGACATTCGGTCACAGCCGATTGCTTGGGCGTTGTTGTTTCAGTGGCATTCTTCGTTCTTGAGTTGTATCCGGCAACAGCAACGCCACAGGTTACGTCGCTTCTGTTTGTGAACGTTAATGCAGCCCACAGAGCGTTAGATGTTAGCCGCGAGATTGAATTCTGCTTCCTTTAATGAACCGTTTCGGTTATTGTTATGCTATTAGTAAACAGGACGAGCAGTCGTCCAGGCATGATCATATCCGTTTTCCGCTTTCTTCTCACATTTTGTAGCTCGAGGGCGGTTAACCAAGCGAGCAAAATCATCAGAGGTTACGGAAACTGATGGAACTAAAAGCAAGGCAGTTGTACATACTGCACCGACGACCCTGGAGTGAGCCGTATACTTGTCCATCGCCCGTATAAACACGCGCGTATGGTGGCAACCCGTCCCGATGGGATCGGTGACGGGGCGGTGAGGTGCGGAGGAGGAAGAAGAAGAAGGGGCTCAACTCACCGTGCGCTACCCAGCCGTGCTGACAGGAGTCGCAGAGCCGGTGGCCTCCCGCCTTGCCGGGCGTGAAGCACTCACAGCCGCATCCGGGTCGGGTGCAGCGGATCGCCTGTGGCGGAAGAAGCAGACCGTCGGTTATTACGATGCGCGCCGCGATCGCGAGGCGCGGATGAGAATGCGTGCGTGTGATGTATGCGCCTCTGTGTGTATGCAGGCGATCGCGTATGGCAACAACCGAGATTGCAGCACGTCCTCACACGGCACAGCCATACAGAAAACGAAAAATGTATCTATGACAGTGCTGCGCCATACATAACCGCGTTAAGCGAGTCTGAGTCGACCCTATAGAAGGTTACTCAATTGGGGAAGGAGAAAATGCGAGATAGTGGAAGGTAGGGTCAGCTCAGATGCGACGAGTAACTGAAGTAAATGTTACATTATTATTATTATTTTTTTTTTTTCCTGGAGTTTGATTTGTGAGCAGTATTGCCGACAATTTCACTTTCTTTTGCTTGCCCCCCATCTTTTGTTTCCTAGTGCTATTTTGGATATTCCTCAGTTTCTGTTTGGTGTGGGGAATTTCTAACGGTTGCGTAGTTAGTGAAGTGTCCTATCATCTAGCTAACTTTTTTTTTCTTCGTTTTTTTTTATTACACACATATCAGAAGTGCTTTTGTCCAGCTTATCGCCGCCTGCTGCCGGGCTTTTCCCAACAAGCCAGTGCTGGCTTTGACATGCCCAGGAATGTTCATGTATGCGCTGCTTTGAGAAATAAACCATTATTATTATTATTATTATTATTATTATTATTATTATTATTATTATTATTATTATTATTATTATTATTATTATTATTATTATTTCAGCAATGGTTCTTGAAAAACACATATTCCTATTAATGAACAGCTTCAATGATAAATCAGGGCGTGTTCCCGAGTGTCAGTACAGTTTTATTGCAAGATAGGGCACTCAAGTGTTACTGGAAGAAATAAGCGGCCATTTATTTTATTCACTTCAAAGGAACGAATCTCGTACCATGCGAACTTGTCTTGGACGTCGCAAAAGCTTTTGACACAGCGTGTGATGCAATATTATTAGACAAGCTCTACAATTTAGGTTTACGCCTGTTTTTTTTTTTTTTTTTTTTTTTTTTTTTTCGGTTGCCGCAAAATTTTCTGACGGATCATTTCCAAGTCGCTTCCATTTCCAAGTCGAATCACGGATCATTTCCAAGTCGAAGTTTACAGCTCCCGTATTTTGCTCGAAGCTGGTGTGCCACAAGGCTTAATTTTTTCTCCCTTACTTTTTAGTACGTATGCTAAGGACATGTGCGATGTGCCACCCATTTGCAAATAATTTAAATATGCGGAAGACACCGCACTTGTAGCTACGCATTAGAATTTTTCAGAATGGCGTGGAAAAATTAATGGACTAGTTTGATGCAAATGTGATTGACTTTACTGCGTGAAAGTTGGTTTGCTTCCGCAGCCCACTAGGGCGTCTCATTTTCTTGCTCACTTTGTTTGCACACATCTCGATGTTTCAAATGTTCTTGTCCACCAATAAGGTTTTCATACTCTGTAAAGTGTTTGGGCATATATGTACACAATCCACAAGTGTGAACCTTATTAGGATGCTTAAGTATATGCCCAATTTACGAACTTTTTTTTTTTTTCCGAAAGTAGTGCTCAAGCATTTCTGGAGCGATACATTTAAAGTCTCCGCGTGTCATATCATCCTTTGCGCCATGCTCCCTCTTTTCCAGTTCCCCACATGCCCGCCAATTTCAGCAGATATACCCAAGCCTTCTGCGTGCCAGACATACTTAATGCTTGGCTTCTGAAATTAATACCTTTGAATCTAAGTGGCCTTCGCAAAAACCTGAAGAAATTGTACATGGAATATAATTATGCATGTATTTCCTTTTTGTGTCATTGAGTAATGTCTCTTTTCTTTCTTCTTAAAATTTGCGCCTTGAATTTTATTATTCTGAACAGTATAGCAATCAGTCTCTCTTTCTCTCTTTCTTAATAACATAGTCAGTTTTGTGGATGAGTCTTCCTGCTGACTGTTGGGTTTCGCGTGACAAGCTACTGTGATGGTTTAGGCGAACCTGACTCCTGCCAACTGCACATTCAAATTTGTTAATAAATGTATTATTATTATTATTATTATTATTATTATTATTATTATTATTATTATTATTATTATTATTATTATTATTATTATTATTATTAGCACATATCCTTGCTGCGGTCAGTCAACACATTCTATGTTCTGCTCGACCAATCAACAATTTAGTCAGGTCAGTGTAGGTTAATGAGTGAGTAAGTATAATGGGGCTTAAAAGATCAAGATCTTTTTTGTTCTTTTAAGCCTCACTATGCTTATCATTAACCAGCACTGATCTGACAGGATTGTTGATTGGTCGGGCAGAACATAGAATGTGGGTGACTTATCGGAGCTAGGAGATGTACTGTACTACTTTTGCATTAATGAAAATCACCTCGTGTCTGCTCCTGGCAAACCGATGGTCGTGTACTATTTATTGTTGTTCAGGAGTGGAAAGGTAGCAGAAAATCAAAAAGCGTCACCTGCAGAGTTTCTGAAGCATTTGAGCCTGAAATCAACAGAATTTCAGTGGCGCGAATTCAAAAAGCACTCTTAAGAAACACATGGGCCACTATTCCAAAAGAGCTCAACATGTGGTCAACACTGCACCTTCAAAGATGTTGATGATTATCGATAGAGTTTCAACAGCGTATGCTGACACATCTGGTCCGAATTTCTATAGACACCCAACATGCATTTTTGTAAGGGATATATTACTTGCCGAAAGAGACAACGACAATATTTTAATACAGCGCTCGAGCAGGGACAGATAGAAAGAGACAAACGCACAGTCTATCTGTCCCGCTGTTTTAAAATACTGTTCAACCAACTCGCCCATCAGGCCGCTCATACAAGAACAAGCTCTGCAATTTCCAAAATCCTCCCGGGAAAACTTCAGCCTCCTTATATCCATCAGTCTTCTCTCCCTCTTTTTTAAAAATATTTTTTGAACAATCATAAAAGTGATTTTCCCTGAGCGTATACCACACAGAATTCCCACCCGTTTTGTGATCGAAAATGTTATGTGCGAAGGACACACCAGAGCTCAAATTATCGAAGTTTCCCATTTCGGATCCGTGATCTTTGACCATCTACAAGTATATTACATATAACCTAAGGTGATACGCCCCCCCCCCCTTTTTTTTTATGAATAGAAGACTGCATGGTTGAATGGCAGCCGCCGTAGCTCACTCAGTATATGTACTTCCCTCGACATGCGGAGGTTGTGGGTTCGTATCCCATCGGCGTCATGTTGCTTTTTGCTCTTACTTTCTAATCAATTATGATAAAACGCGATTACACTTATCTCTCATTGATCAACGCCATAAATAATAAACAAAAGTAAAGAAAAACAGTATCTCATGGTTTCATTTGGCTTTGTTCATGTAATTAATAAGGGTATTTAGTATGACGCTTGCACAAAAAATTAAATGGCTCATTGACACTAGAAAACGGCACTAGAACATTTTATGCACTGATGCGCAATGCCCACTCTTCATGGTGCAAAATTTTAAACGCTCACCGCAGTACGTTTTCGTTGTCGAGTATGAAAATTAGAGTCGTTTGCCTATAACCATAGCTACACACTTAGCTTCTTAAATTGCGCCATAGACGAATAGTTCGAAATCGCAGGGCTGCACATAAATGCAAACTATTTTTTCATACCTCAATTAAGTGTACAGACACCTATATTTTTTTTTCTTTTTGGTGCGAAAGCACCTTTAGTCTATAGATGGTTTCACCAACTTCCGATTTTCATCCGCCTAACCGAGTGCTGCTATTGGCAACATCAAACACTGCTTTGCTATACATGAGTACACTGTGCGTTGTTGTTTAGTGGCCACAACTGCCATAAGGACCATGGCCGAATTCAAGGTCAAAGCTAATTAGACCTAATTACCACTAATCAATCAATGTTAGAAAATGAAGCTAGGTCGTCTTTGAGATGTACATTAGCGCAATTGCGCTTTCATGAGCCTAAATGAACGTGTAAGGATTAGTCGAGCCTAATAGGCCAAACTAGACCTAAATGTCTGTAAGGCCACATAATTAGTAAGTTGATGTAGGAACACATATTGGCCGCGATTACATTTTCTTAAAATTAATTAAGCTTGATTAAGCATATCTAAGTCTAATAGGAGTAAATAAGCCTATTTAGTGCAAAAGCGCTTATGTCTTTGGCACGCGTACCTAGCACTTAAATAATGGCCAAACCACTGTCTTTTTTTTTTTTTTTAATTTCCTATGCGAGCGAAGACACGGCACTGAGAGTATAAAAGTTTAGGAGGCGCAATCTAAGGGCGGAAGTTTGTCTTGTATACAAAGACGCGATTAGGCGTAGGTCGCGTCCACGTATGAGGATAGAGTGCCTAAGGGGATGATTAGCTATACTTCGCCATCGGTCAACTTCCTGCCCGCTGCCGGCGGGCTACAAAAGACATTCGCATGGATTATGTACAACCGACTATCGTTAATACAAAACGGAATAACTAAACAGCAGCAATGAAAGCTTAAAGAGAAATGAAGGGGTCCTAATTAAGGTACTTCTACATACATGGCCACGCAAACTGTCCACCCACTATACATGATACAGCGTGCATCCAGTAAGGCCACACGTACCACATCGGCTGGTTTGCGTGCATCGAGCGTGGCTGCGTTACATTACATTTTGCTTTTGTTTGATGAACGTTTCACACGCTGCTGCATGCTTGCGAGCTCATTTGAGAACATTCACTGATTTAAGCACGGCGGTTAGAAGTTCCGCCGAGCGCCTCTCACGGTCGGATGAATGGAAAAGGCTGCAGGCGGTGTAATATACGCGTCACTGGTCTCATGGTCGAGGAGCGCGATACCGCGTCGTCAGCAGTCGGAACCGAGAGACGGTTAAGCGCGCGCATACTCTTTTGGCCAACAGAGACAAACAGTCGTGAAAAGTTTCAACAATCGTTTCTTCACTCTAGTGTGTAGCTATTCTAATTTGCCTTCCCCCAGGTTGCGTGACGATCTGCATCAGCGCGAACTATACTGTTCAGGGTGTCTACTTAACGTACCAAGAGCTTTAGGAATAAAAAAAAACTAGAAGACGTGATAGTGACACTTTCCTTTATTATAACCTGCATCATGTGTCCATACGTAATTTATTATTAATAGGCAATAAACAGATATGAAACATCGGCTCTATGGAGAGACGCATAAGTAAATTAATCAGGCTTTCATGACGTAACTAGCGCGTTTGGAAGGATTGCAGATGCGGCAGCATTCTCGTAACAGCATTTTCTCTGATTAAAGCACGTTACGCATCGGGTTGCGCTTCAGCGCACATCGTGCACAGGGCGCGCTGAAGTCGACGCTGAAGTGTAGCCTCATACAGAGTCATTCATCGAGCACTCAAAAAGTACTTAATATAGAGAGCGCAAGCAAGATAATTTCAGCAGCATGCTGTCAGCCGCGGTGGACGTTTTTACCGAAATATGCCTTGTTATTATTAGCAAATCAACTAAACGCTCCTAACTAACGTTTTTAACAAAGGGATGGTTATGATAGTCTCATTAGATAATTAGAAGCTGGGGATAACATGGGGATAACACAGTGCTATATCAGCTTTTGAAACGAAGAAAACCTCCTTTTATTGTGATAGCAATATGCGTCAGCTTTTGGCCCGTCGCGCAGCAGCAGCAGCAGTAGTAGCAGAAGAATTAGAATTAGAATTAGGAGAAGAAGAAGAAGAAGAAGAAGAAGAAGAAGAAGAAGAAGAAGAAGAAGAAGAAGAAGAAGAAGAAGAAGAAGAAGAAGAAGAAGAAGAAGAAGAAGAAGAAGAAGAAGAAGAAAACGCTCGGTCACCGGCAGCTATATGCTTTCGCTCCACATTCGGCTCAGCAGCATTGAACCCCTCTCATTTATATGTGGGCTGGCAGCTTTCACTCTCGAGAAGTGTCCCCAATAATGTAGCACCTTACACTGATAGGGCGTGATAGGGGGATAATGTAGCATATCGCAATTCAGCTAGGTTTAACCAGAGTTAAACCACAACTAATTTTTTGCAAGCCCTGCAGCTTTCTTTTTATTTTATTTATTGATTTATTTGCAAAAAACCGGCGAGCGCATTGGTCGCGCAGGTGGGTCGCTCAAGAAGGCGCGCCGCATGCATGGTGCTGCGTTGCAACGATTACGGCGCTTATGTCGAGCTGGTTGATCCACAATGCCCCATGCCATACATTTTCTTTTCCTCCGTTGCTCGCAAAAGACTACATATTTGTCATGCTGTTCGAAATAGGCGCCGTACTCGTTTGCATACGTGATCAACGGATGCCGCAATTCCAGCTACCTTCCTGCACATGCTCAGTTTCGCTTTCGCGCGGTAAAGTAGCGCCAGATTTCCCCTCGCTGCGGGGCTTTAAAAACATTTAGTTCATTTCCAAAATTGATTCGGCATTTCCGTACAACGGTTTAACTTCCCATTGGCACCAACACTGTGAGAATTAAGAATTAGTGAGTTCTGCTGCTCAGGAGAGTTCTCACCTATATGTCTTACGCGCTTGAGAGTTCGTTGCGGTAAATTTTTGTTTCTTGACTTTTTCCAACTTATATTTCTAGGAATTTTTTATGGTGTTCGCTGAAACATCGTGTATATGAACTTCGTGTGTTCTGGTCTTCGGGACACAGAAAGTGTAACATCCGAGCTATCTTTCACTGTCTCTGAAATTTCAGATTCATTTATGCTTCTTTATTTTAACCGTATACATATAGGTGTTATATACTGGAGTGGACTGGGAAAGTCCAACTTATTTGAATAATTTCATTGAAAGGGATACGTTAATACCTTTCACAAGTTCAGAGTATATTCCAGAAGAGCGGTGTTTTAACAGAATCGGATGCTTGCTGACCGATTAATGGACTACCGTAGCTATAGTTCAATCCGGTGCAATCCCACATGCCTGTCTTAACACTTTAAAATCACAAAAGAATAATATAAAAAACCTTTTAGCGCCGCTGAGGTATAAAGTATTAACAGTTGCAAATTAGCAACAATCTGCAAATAAGCAGCTTGTCCGAGTTAAGCGAACGATTAACTCGACACTTCTAGAAGCAACTAGAAGGAGACAGTAAATAACTTCCGACGGAGCGTAAGTGTCGTCCTGATTTTTGTCTAATTCATTCCTTTTTCTCCTACCACATTTGACAGAAAATGCCAGACGAGCTCTTCTTGGACGCTGGCCAAAAGTCGAACATACCTCCTCCTCCCCTCCCGTCCACTCCCCCCTTATGTTCGGGTTTTCTGCCGTCGCTACCGTGGGCTGCAATTCATCGCCTGAACTGCTTTGAAGAGCGATATGACAGCGAATCGGAAGCTACTGGGGAATTGTTACCGATTAATTAACTCTTGTAGCTATTTATATCCGGTACAATCACATATGCCTGTCTTCAGACTTTAAAATCACGAAATAACAACAGAAAGCACATCAAAAACTTGTTTTCGCCGCTGAGGTATAAAATATATCACCATGTTGCAAATTAGCAATAATCTGAGAAAATTCACTACGTGCAGCTTGTCCGAGTTATGCCAAGAATTAACGCTTCTCGAAGCAACTCGAATGAGACAATAGCTAACTTTTTTATCCAACAAACCGTATTCATTTCTCTCCTACCACATTTGTCATAAAATTCGAAACGAGCTGCCGGTGGACGCCGGCCGAAAGTCGCGCATTTGGCCCATCCCTCTTCTCCCTCACGGAGCCGACTCAGATTTGAACCCGAAAGCGCCGGCTTCTGAAAGCATGCCGAAACCACAGTTTGTACGCATCTCCGTGCAGTATTGGGTAAACAATATGCAAACCGTACCTCTTGAATTCACGAATTCGAGGATTACGCGTCCACTGAATAACAATCGAGAGGTTGTCCTCCTGCCAGAGAGCTTCGTATTCGTTCAGTACCCCCCCCCCCCGATTTTTTTCCTTGAAGACTATGACGGCCGCCGAGTGGTTCCTATAGAATTTCTAAAATATAAGTCATGCTTCCTTTGCGCGCTGGCTAAAGGCTGCATAAAAACAGGATAGCTGATGAACCTTAGTTGATAACACTCTGACGAAGTTCTCCGTATATAATCAAAAAATGAACATTTTCCTTGACCGCGCAGTCTGTAGCTATTGCCATTTGTCACAGAAAGGTTTCTATGCAACCCATGATCATCAAAAGGCCTTGGTAATGACTTGAGAGTTAGTGGAAAGCGCGTTTTGCTGGCTCGCTTCAGGAACATATACTCAATCCTGCTTAAGTTGTGCCTCGGACCGTCTAACATCTGCGGCCACGCAAGCTGAAGCGCGCCAAAAAGAGGCGGCTGTCTTTGCTGCGCTGTTCGGCCCTGACGTCAGAGCTCCACACGGTTCTACCCCCGCAGGGCTCGCGGCGCTTCGAGCGAAAAGGAAGAAAGTATCGCGGAAGGAAAGGTCACGCGGCTGCGGGAAGAAGGGAATGTCCTTTACGAGGCCTCACCAACCAACGGCGGCCACCCTTTGGCCACCGCGGCGCTCGGATAACGAGCTCGGGGCCGCGAAGGGTCCCCGCAGGACACCCGAGGGAGCCACGTCGGCTGATGGAGGAGGGACGCAGCTGCCGCCCCGGCCGCGGGTCGGGGGTCAAATTGCCTGCTCGGGGCGCTCCCGTGGGACGGTGCCCTCTACTCGGGCTGCTGCTCATGCGCTGCTCTATATAGCACCCCCCTTGTCTTCCTGGCCTGTCCGCGGGCACTGCGGAGAAAAATACGTTTGGCCGGCGGAGCTGCAGCGCAGGTGTCGCGAATTTAGCTGCCGCAGGGCCGCTGTGCGCTTTTTCAGCAACTTGGGTGGAATTTGCACGGCCACGTCGGTTGGATGGTCGCCTCCGAAGGGATCCAAGTGCAGAGGGCAAGGTCAGGAGAACAGACGAAGTTGTACAGAGCACGTAACTAAGCGGAGGAGGCAGCATTTTCTATAGTTTGGAGCTCTCGTTTTCTGGTCGTCCGTAACCGCGACGAACAAGGCAAATTACACGTCTTTACAAGTGTACATAGGTATCACGATTCTGCTCTGCTTTGTGCCAAAAGGCGTGTTCCGCTTGCGACAGCCTGGCCCGCATTCATTTATTCCGCACAAATCGTACTCCAGCCCGTAATCTTTTCCTGTACCGTTGTTTCTATTACACCTTAAAATTATCGGCCCACAGCATATCCTTTGAGATGAACTGGCCTTTAATCTTCCGCATGGCGCAATTTTGTCGCGGAGGTTATTCCTCTACGTAAGAAAAATCAGCCATTATCATCATATTAATAATCTGCTCGCTACTCATTCCTTACTATCTGCTGGCCTGCCCATGCATATCCCTTGAGCAGGAAGCGCTAGCACAAAGAAGGTACGGCGCCTATAGGGCTACATCCAGTGGAAGTAATATTGCAAGTCAAAGTAATATGCTCAACGCGGACAAAATAGGTGAATTCATAAACACTGTCACGAAAAAAAAAAAAAAATCATCTATACACAGCAACGAGGAAACAGGTAGAGTATTTTACCGCTGCTGGTATGTGCGAATTTGTTCCGAAATAAGCAACTGCAATTTATCTAAGGGTTGAATGAACCGTAGGGCCGTCAGGGTTGAATGAACCGTAGGGCCGTCATGTGATCATCGAGCATAAAAAGGAAGGCAGTTAACTGCATGGAATGAGTGACCTTTGCTGTCGATGGTTCAAAGTTAGGGAAAATTTCTTCGCTATCATATACGGCGTTTAACTTGTCACAGACTCGATCCAGACAATTAACGGAACAGACATGTCGTTTTTGGTTGCGTGTTTTATGGTTTGTAATGATGTGTAATGCATTGCTATGTACACGCATCACCACATGGTATTTGTTCACAACCGCTAAATAATTTATAATAAAATTCATTCCCTCACCTGTTTCGGCTTCAACGGCCGAGCGATTGCAATGATGTCAAAGTGGCAGACAGGTCACGTGAGAGATGGAAAAACTGCGATAGAATCACTGCTTTTTCGCCATTTGTAATTTTAGTTTTTGAGGCAGTCTGTCATTAGCGTTGTACTGAATCACAACGAGAGTGGAGTAATTATATCGCAGATATTTTTTTCATCCCTCGCGTGCCCTATATGCACGCAGGAAGAAAGGTTATATAGGAAAGGCCTTCGCAACCCCAGCTGCACAGCAAGCATTGTGGTGGAAATCACGTGCTCCGAAGAGCTACTGGGATTCCTAGGCACTGCTTCTTCTCACGCGTCGCCTGCATCAGCTATATCGACTGTGTTGTTGACAAAGCCGGCTGGGCAGAGCTTATAATTAGATTTTTACGCAATCTACTTTTTGCGGATGGCGCAAGGTTTTGGAGGCGTATACAGTGAGCGTTGGTTTTCGCTGTTGCGTGCTTAGATCATTAAGCATCTCGTACAACCACATCACACGATTCGGTTCTGAAGAGAAGCGAAATCCTTACATGCTTGCGAATAACGTCCTTAGCACATTGTTACATTCGCGCGCGCGTCTATCATATCGTGTGAAGTACCATGCAATCTGCATGCTCCTCCAGAAAAGTTCCGGGTGAGAAGGGCTAGGCTTGCTACAAGAGCCTTACTTCAACTGTTGTTCGAAAACGCTCTTTCTTCCTCGAGCCATGTCGCGCTCGCAGCCATGTATATAGGTCCTTACTCATATTCGTTTCGAGCACAGGGCACACACGCAGATCGAAAGAAGCTCTACTGCACATATAAGTAAGAGCGGCGGCGTCCGCGCAGAAGCCTTGCTGCTAACGAGCGGACCGCAAACATTTCTCGTGTCAGGCTCATTCTTATCCGGACGCCGGTCCCTCTCGCAATAAGCGTTTCTCGTGATACCCCGCTTCCACTTGGGAGGGTCGCGGCGTTGGTCAACCACCGCCGGCCGCGCAGTGCGCCCAGGGGAGACGCGGGCCGGCCACCAACAGCCCCGGCGGGTGCCGTACTCGGCAGCGCCACGCGAAACCCCGTTCCGTCCCGGACACTCTGCTCGCGGAGAGCCCTGATAAATGTCGCGGCCGCCCTCTGACCACGTCGTTAACGGCCGCGCGGGGCTGCGCGCAGCCCGTTTCCAATCAGGGCAAGCCGTGTTTGTCCGCGTGGCTCCCAACCCATTCGCCGGTCCATCGCCCGCGCGCTAACGCCGCGTGCTCTGCCCCGAAGTGACTTCCACTCTCAGGCGGCTGCATGCCTACACAGACCGGAGTACTTGCACAGAGCGCTGGATTTTCAACGCCCGAGACACCCGGGAGGGCTGGCATTACACTTCCACCAACACTTGTTTCCTTCTTTCAATACGTGAGAGACGCTTTCTTGGCCATATTTTTATCCTAGACAACACAGTGACAATATAGATAGAAGTGAGAACAAGGGTTTAAACAATAAAGGGGTCTGTGCTGAACTGCTGATGAATCAAACAAGCACTGCGATAAATTCTTCTCTTCTTTGTTTTTCTTTCGGGGGAGGGGGGGGGGGGGGATTATAGGAAGATTATTGTTTTAATGAAAAGAAACCGCTACATAGGGCGCCTATAGTACCCACCGTAAATTAGACTCGTCATCCGTGAGAGGTCATTCAAATTCAAATCACGCTCACTTTGCAGTCTGCCATCTTCGATTTACGACAAATTACGATGCAAGGTGTACCTCAAACACAATCTCAGCTGCTTTTTCATAGAAAACGTTTCGACTGCGACTACAGATATAAGATTGGTAGAGCCGCACAGCCCTGCACTCTGCCCTGGAGTATATATATGTCCCCCTTTCTCTCGTGCGCGATGCATGCGTGTGTGTGTGTGGGGGGGGGGGGGGGGGGGTGCACTTCGGGTGCCTGCGTCAGGATTATAATTTAATCTTTCTGACTGGATCGGTCCGAATCCGTGACAAACGCTGTACCGCTTACCAGCTTGTATTTCCACGGTCTTCTTTTACATTACCAAGTGACGACAGGGCGGAACAAACAATACAATTTCAAGGAGCACATCGCGGCCATAGAGCTTCATTTATTGTGCTCCGTATTTTAGCCACTAAGAGAAATGCGCGCGGAATTTTTTATTTGCATAGCACTGCATGAAATTCGACTAAGCGTGGCGCGGATAGCTGCTTGCATACTATCTTAGCTGCCGTTAACGTCATGACTAGCTTAGAAAAGAAAACCCATCTTGGTCGCAAGATGGGTGCTTAGCTGCTCACATGCACATTAAAAATTGAGACAAAACTGCGTGCTTCTAATCTAGCCGCTGAAATCGATAAGCTGATTGCATGTGATCTGCTGAACTGCAATTTTTCGTCGCGGATCATAGATTACTAGCCCCCAACTAACTGAAGTAAATGAAACGCTGCCTTACAAAGTTTCACTACTATAAGTAAATGAAACGCTGCCTTACAAAGTTTCACTACTATACCCCGCATTACCATTATCCCGACCTCGGCGGCCGCTTTTCGATGGAGGCGAAAACCTAGGAGACGCCCGTGTGCTGTGCGATGTCAGTTTAAAGAATCCTGGATGGTCGAAATTTGCGAAGCCCTCCACTACGGCGTCTCTCATAGCCTGAGTTGCTTTGGGACGTTAAACCCAAAAACCAAACCAAACCAAATATACTATGTGCATCGATTACACTTTGAACTGCGCTGTGGAAATCGTGTCGTCGGTGAAGGTCAAAGACATGCTTTCACCACATCAGGCAGGCATCTAATAACCAAGAGGGAAAAAGAAGCTCGAGCACCGTTCCCCCTCCATTTCTTGCCAGCGATCTTGCTCAATATATGCAATATCCTTCGCCCATCAAAGCAATAAAATACTTTTCGCCCCTTCCGTTAAATAACAAGTAATGACGTGTCTGCATCACGATTTCTCTTCATATAGTTTTTAGAATGGTTGGGAACTGCTAGATTCTCGAAACGGTTCGATAAAGCAGTAATCGCGTGAGGCGCCAAACCTTGAAGATACGTCGCGCGACGACGACGTCAACGCCTGTCGTTGCCGCTGGTGCACCCCACATGACACGACGGGACTCGGCGACAGAGCGGCGCATTTTCAGCGTTGCTCTCTTACCGCCGCCTCGTAGTTCAGTAAAAGGGAGTATACAGTTATGCTAGTATCCTGTTTCTCTCACTAACCAGTATATATGATAAAACGCGCACTCATGAAAATTCTGTTAACGCATCGCATTTCTATAGGACACCGGGCAGTGATGCGCCAAACTACGCTGCAATGCTGACTTGCAAGAAGTGACTTTCCCGATCCCGCTCCTCTCGATAGTTAACGCTATCTGGCTACACTAGCATTCCTTATCCTTTAACTATACTACCCTATCCAGCTTTCCCTTAACTATCTTGATGTGTTAATATAGTATATTCATTGATGACACGAAGCGAGCGTCTGCGTGCAGGCGCTTCGCTCAAGCCGGACTAGGAAAACTAATTTCGATTGGAGAAAAGCCAGAGCAGAAATAGCCTACCCCCAACCCTTTCCGCAATTGGCTGCCCCGCGAGTTGCTTCCGGACGAAATTTTGTAAACGCCCAGAACCTGAGCGAGAACCACAAGCGGCAATGCTAGCTTTGGCAGCCCACCGCGCGACGCCATCGCGAGGAGTGACTCTCACAGCATGCTTGCGACAGTAGAAACTCGATCGTACTTATTATCCTGCCAGTGCTGAACAACAATTCGCCAACGTGCTTTCGTCACAGAAACATGCACCTTAGGAAAGAGATAGAAAAGAACCTAACCATTAAGAGGTGATCATATCTAATTCGAGATACAGGTTTCAGCGGCAGCTCTAATAATTATTGATGGCGACGAACATGCGATATACATGCTGCGACGATGAAGCAATTACATTCTCACGATCCAAAGTCAGCCACGAATGATTAGACGCAGAATAAACCAGTGCGTTGTTGAGAGAAAAGCACGCCGCGTATAGTCGTTATTACGAGTCGATGTTAGATTAAAGGCGTTTTGTTTGTTTGTCCATGCATGGCGCTTCGAGGATGTGTACTGCTGTGAACCTAGATGATATCGGCGCTCATTGTAGTCACAACGGCGCCGTCTGCAAGAGCTCTATTTACTAAGCAACAGATTTCTTGAAGACGCGATAAGAGCGCCAGCTCCATGTCTCCCAACGACGCAGTATTTATTTTGTTTTTTGTTTTTTATTCTACGCTCCACTGCGCCTTGCAAGGTGACACATGGGCTGTCGTATTCGCTGCACCACACAAGAACGAAAATCCTAGCTAGGGGCTACAGGTACTACAGAAAGCACAAAGCGACGTTTTGTTCTTTTATGGGGCCGTGGCCATCCGATCATGCAGCCGGCCCGGCAAGACGCCGTATTTTCTATTTATTTCATTCGCCAAGTGTGCATTGAGGCCGAGAGCGGACAACGCGCAGTAAGGTCGCTGTCAACTTCACCATTAAAACTACCTGTATAAAGAGCACTAAAGTTCAGCAGAAGTTCGGCCGAGGGGCTCAAAATGGCGGCATATTACCTCCTTGGACCCTATAGTGGTCTGTAGTATGCAGTAATAAATAAATAAATAAATAAATAAATAGACATTGAGGTCGTAATATATATAATTGCGCCATCTGTCGTACGCAAAGCGAACTAGTGCTGTAAAACGTCCAATGACGCGGGCGGAGGAATGCGGAACTGGGATTGTTCAACCTGCGGAACAACCCGGCGCAGGGCTACCGCGGTAAGTTAACGGATTTCAAAATGACGAGGAAAGAAGCGAGGAATACAGCAAGTAGTGAAGAACTATTTATATTTGTTACGCCGCGCGAGCTGCCCGTGCACGAAGAGGAAGCTGGAAACGTTGAAGTATGAATTACGAAAACCAGAGATCTACGCCCCCCTCCCCCCCACCCCCCACCCCTCCACGCGACGTTCATTCTAAGAATAATGACATCCCTTTCATAACATTAATTCTACTTGAGCGCCCCACTATGTGCATTTGATTGAATTGAATATGCGACAATAAGCAATTATTCCAAACTGCAGAACTATTTTTTTTTTTCTGGCATGGGGGTGTGCAATTCCTGTGTACTGAAGCATTTTTATCAGCTTCCTCCAGTTTCGCAAAATGTGAGAAAACAGTTGAAATGATTTTAACGGAAGGAGAAAAGAAAAAGAACTACGGTTTTCTACTTTTTTTTTGTGTGTGTTTCGTTGTTGAAGGAAAATTAAATTCTTTTGAAGTAATTCCATGTAAAAATCGCAATGTCTTTTGTTGCAAGAAATAATTTCATATCCACGAAAAAAAATGGAGAATTCCACATATTTTGTTTGAGGGTCACCGATGTGACAAACTGGTATAAGAGGCCTGCATCGAAACTGCCACGCTGAGAAAACTGAGCTTTTGTTGGCGACTAGGAAATCGAATAGTGTTGCCATCGCCGGAATATTTGGCAAGTAAAATGCACAGCGACGACAGTGTTTTTATTATTATGTTTTTCGCTGATCTCAGGGGTTGTGTACGCTACACCTCCAATCGCTTCAAAACGGCGACAATGCTTCCTTTACGGTGACCACGTAGCGCGTTTGAATCGACGAGAAGGAATAAGATTAAGCTCAACTTTCGCGCTCATAAACGCGCATCTTAGTGCCATAAACGTGAGCCTAGCTAAAAAGAGTCGGATAAGCTATCTGTGCTGAAAGAAAAAAGAAATTGGATACGGTTATTCTCGCAATGCCCTTCTAGGGCGGTGCTAGACTGGAAATGGCTTTCGAAGAGTGGCTGTACAGAGTGGTCGTATAGTAAGCCTATGCTCTATGGAACTGACTTTGCAAGCGATCTGCTAAATAGATGCAGATTGCATTAGGGCTCACTGCTCAAAAGTTTGAGCAGTGCTGATTATTTATGCTTTTATTTTTTCCCACATATG
This sequence comes from Amblyomma maculatum, assembly GCF_055883805.1. Lineage (NCBI taxonomy): Eukaryota > Metazoa > Arthropoda > Arachnida > Ixodida > Ixodidae > Amblyomma > Amblyomma maculatum. The sequence goes on along the minus strand of NC_139346.1, from coordinate 211,613,588 downwards.
CACCGTCTTTTAAAAATCTATACGAATTTAGAATCATGAAAATTCCCATAGACATGGTTATGTTGGACAACCACGACTAAAACCCTTCGCTTTAAGAAAAACACCGATTTACTTGGCCTTTTTTTTTTTCCTTTCTCAGTGCTACAATATTGCCGCCCATTAAATTTTTTTCACAAAAATACAAAATAACTTATGCTATTGATATCAGTCGTGCTCATGTAAAAGTCAATAATTTAAATCTTTGCAATGTAAGGTTCGATTACGCCTCACAGTTCTGAGAAAAAGGCGAATAAGCATCTATATTTTGTCTCACTAGATATCTGCAGCACTACGAAAGGCAGAGGAGCCGTTGCAGTTGTGCTCCTAAGTGCCTCTCGCCCCTGCGCACTATAATAGAGAAGTGTGCTCCTATACTGTCACTCCCGCCAATTTGAGGGGCGAGAGGCGCATAGGAGCACAACTGCCTATTGTAGTGCGCGTGATCCTGATTGGACCGAGGTGACTCTGCCTTTCGCAGTGTTGCAAACACCTTGTGAGACGAAGTATATATAGCAATGCTGTTTTGAGAAAAAAAAAAAGATGCCAATAAACTCAAGAAGGTAAAGAAACACGTACACGTATTTTTTGTCTCTGTCCGTGTTTTTTCGCGATGTTTAATCATGAACGCCAATAAACTCCGATAATTCACACACTGTCATTCAAAGAAATCAGGAAAAACGATGAGAAAGGCATTGTTTAAGCCGTGAACACCAAATAATATTTTTTCTCAGAAAGCTGATGAAATGCTTTTCGTCTCCAAATATAAAAATCGAGAAAATTCAAATAAATCCTATGAAGACTTCCACCTTCTTGCTCACATTCACCTGAAAAAGTCAGTGAAAAAAGACGATGTTCAGGTCGGAAATAGCCAAGAGTCTTTAATAATAATGATCTAGAAAAAAGATCTAAAAACATGAGAATTTACTTTTTTTTTTTTGCTAACAAAACAAACTTTCACCAGGCTTCAAATGGCGGACAGAACACGAAAAAAAAAAAACAATGCCCGACACACACACACACACACACACACACACACACACACACACACACACACACACACACACACACACACACACACACACACACACACACACACACACACACACACACACACACACACACACACACACACACACACACACACACACATGCACGCGCGCGACTGGGAGATTATTTACCGCGCAGTAGTGACAACGACATACCATGACTATTTTGAAATCTTAGATATAGTAGCGACACTAGCGAGCAACGTCTGGGTCATTTGCAACAAATCCCCTGGCTCCCCGTGGATCCCTTGGCTCATATGCAACTGCCTCTGCTTGCTAATCCACTGTGCCAAAAGGCGGTACGGGCGGAAAGATTATTTTCCTTAAATTTTCTGGCGTTCAGCTAACATGTCTCTCAGACGGTGTCAACGAGGAGCTAAAAATTTGTGGTGCTGCGCTGTAACACCGGTATGCACAGCGGCCACTTTGTGTCCACAACCTGTCTTTCCTCAAGCGCCAGTCAACATCGCTTTCCTCGAAAAGAAAAAGAAAAAAAAAATCCGCATATGGAAAGAGCCAACCTGAGCAGTCCCAGACAAGTGAGCCTACGGAGAAGCCAACTCCCGCACCTTTCTGGGCTTTGGCCGTCCCCTTGCTTTTCCGTTACCAGCGACTTTCTTCCCCAATTGCAGCTACCGTGGCAGGCAAACCGGTAGCCGGCGGACGATATCATCCCTTTTCTCCACTTCCCTTCTGAGCAGGCTCACCCTCATCGCACCTGGAGCCCGCCATGCAAAGAGCAGCCGTCGAGGCTGCATGAATAAAACAGCGCCGCTGCCTCTGTCCGCGCGGCTTCTTCCCCATCCTGAAGCCAGTGCCGGCAGGATGGCAGACCGGAGGAGGCGAATCCCGGGTCATCCGACGTTGCGCGCGTTCCGCTTCAGTGGGCCGAACGGAGAAATCGATGCGCGTCTCCGCTCCTGGAGAGAAGCTCATGTCCACTTCGGTCGGCCGCTGACGGGCTTCGTGTACAAATGCGTTTTCGCAGGCACAGGCGTCCCTCGGACACTGTGCGCGTGAAGCCTATTTGGGCCTCTTTGCTTAAAATTATGTTGTGCCGCGTTTTGAGAAACCTTACCAAGAGGTCCTTGAACGCTCTATGGCACGGTTGAGAATCGTGCTTCCCAAGCAACGCAACCCAGCCGAAATGCGCCGTTCACTTGGCCCGTGCTTTTGAACGAGAAAGTATCGGAATGCGGTTGTCGTACTCGCTACTCACTTCACTGATCCCTGAAAGTCGAAACGGGGCACATGGATTGTTTCAGCCGCACATTTAGCCCACCTAAGCTAAGAAAAGTATACGCATGCGTACATATACGGAGCAGCTAGGAGCTACCGTTCGTCTCGAACCTCACAAAGCAGCGTTGTGACCGCGCACTCACTCAGCACATGGTATTAGCCTCGAAATAAACGTTTCCATCTCTCTCCCTTTCAACACATCAACACCACGGCAGTCACCTCAAGTGTGTACGAAATTCCCTACCAATAGCCGCAATGCCCGCAGTTCACGCCTCGCATGCACGTCCCCGCTGTGGCTATAAGTGCATGCGACAGCCTGTCAACAATGCTGACTGGTCAATGAAGTGCCTTTCAGCACGGTTGCCAATCGCATTGAGTTTGAACTTTCAAGCCTTTTCATTCAGCCTACAGGGCGCGGACGTCACCTTCGGGTGAGTACTTCATTCATCGCTGCTTCCAAGGGATGCGCACTGCTTCTCGAAAAACGCACTCCCCTAGGCGTTCACGACCAAGCTGGATTCCTTTGTGCGCGTGCTCTAGACCATCGCGCCTGCACGCTGAAGTAGAGGAGCAGGCATCGGGTCCTCGAGCTGGGTGCCGGCGCACCTCTTCCCAGAAGGTTCTGCGCCCGGAGCCCTCGGCGGCACTGAACCGCGCGACCGGTCACGTTCGTCGGCGGCGGCCTCGGCGACGTTACGAGCGCGCGCCATAAATCTGGCTCTGCCACGACGCCGCACGTGCGCGCTGCGGAGGAGAAACCCGGCTGGGCACAAGAGGCCGCCCTTTGGCCGTCTGGCCGCAGCGCACCATAAACCATTCGCGCCCGACGCTTGAGGGACGACGACGACTCAGATGGCCAGGCGCGGAATTTCTTCCCTCCCGCGCGAGCGCCATTACTTGTGGGCGAACGCATTGCGTCGTGCTATAGTTGCTGCTACTCGCGTTAAATGAAGAAAGGAGCCAGGCGGCGGCAAGTTCCGGGCTTTTGCGCTCGCAAAGATATGTGCCGTGCTCTCTTAGTTCTTAGAAAGCGAGGCCGTGCCAGAGAATCTGCTTGAGAGTACTTTACGCATTATTTATACGCAGCTAGGGCCCACTGGAGACAATCGTCCGCTCTGAAAAAGAACTTGCAACGCCGCCATGCATCGTGAAATTGCAACGACGGGGAGCAAAACAAAGATATAAAATGAAAGTGTTTTTAAGCAGAAATCGGTGTCAGCAAATTGAACATGTTCCCTTGGAAAACATAAAAGTATACACGCTTCTGTCAGCGAACTAATGCCACATGAAATGACCATCAAGAATGAAAAACAACAAAAACGAACCACTAACTCTGTTTTCCGGGTTCATTACTGCCTGCTAACAAAGCATAGCAACGAGCGCCAGTATATAATTTTCGCCCCGCCGGGGTGGTGCAGTGGTAAGACGCCCGACCACTGTGCCAGAGTACCCGGGTTCGAACCCGACCTCGGCGGCTGCGTTTCGATGGAGGCGAAACGAAGAGGCGTCCGTGTGCTGTGCGATGTCAGCGCAAGTTAAAGATCCCCAGATGGTCGAAATTACACCGTAGCCCCCACTACGGCTCCTCTTCCTCTCTTTCCACTTTCACTCCCACCCTTCTCCCTTCCCTTACGGCGCGGTTGACGTGTCCGCAGAGAACAGGTGAGACAGTTACCGCGCCTCTCCCTTCCTATAAATCAATCAATCAGTATATAATTTCCTTCTCTCCCACTCGCTTGAGTTAAATTTTGGTTACACTTTACTCGACCCGAGCTCCATATGTCTACTACACTTTGCACTAGCGCTTCTACGTAGTTTGCCCTCCCGCGGGGTCTTGAGAAACCGCCCGTACAGCCTCGAGCCAATAGCTGTGATGACGACCGTGAGCAGTTTTGACGAGCGAGATCTTTCTGGTGAGGAACGTCTCGTAGAAAGCCCCGTCCATCCCGTATCGCTTTCAGTCAAAGCAGCGCCTAATAACGTGTGCCGAGAGAGGAGTCGAGCCGCGACAGAAGCCTCTCTCTCCCCCAATCTAACTATTTTGTTTTTGTGACTGCAGCAGGGGAGTGGAGCACGCACGCACTCGAGAGGTGCGCCGAGTGTTGATGAACGAGCGGGGACTCCCAGGGTTGGCCGCTGCTCGGTCGAAACGCTGTCTCGGAGAAGACCTCCCCGACTTCTCCTTGGATTGAGAAGAGATGGAACACGAACAAAACGGGCCACAACCGGCTCGGGTGTTTCGGGAGAGGCGTGAGAGTGAGAACGCCGAATGAAAACAAGCGCAGACCTCTTCGACACGACGCTGGGTACAACGGTGCGCGCCAGTGAAGGGACGCGGGGAAACTGAAGAGGCCGATTAATGGGGCTCAGCCGGAGGTCAGCGCAGACCCGAGAGGAGAGAGAGAGAGACAATGGAGTGCGTCTTTTCGTCTTCTTTTTGCGAGCCAAGCCCCTTTCCCCACGAGGAAGAAAGGAGGTTGGAAGAAGTGCACAGCGTGGAGAAATGCAGCGGCAAGCACAGCGCGTCGTCGGCGAACGAGCGTGACCACTATCGGCGGCGGCGCGCAAATAAAAACACGACACGCAGTGGCGAGCAAGCGGCTTCGTTTCGGAAATTAAGGGGCGTGTCGGGCGGTGCTGTTGTTCAAACTTTGCGAGAGCGTTCCCCCCTCCTCCTGCCTTCAGCAGCGAGCTGTCCCAGGGACGACTGCTTCTCGCAGAATGGGGAGGCAGCGGGCGATCTCTGCGTTGTGGGTCCCCTTGGGCTGGAGCGATAGATCACCGCCGAGCGGACCTTGCCTCTGCCACCGCATGTCCCTCGCTGCCCAGGTGCGCGCTTCGCGCGACACAGCACAGCACACAAACGCGGGCGACAGCCTGGGAACGGCTCAAGTCCGCCCGCGCTCCGCGGCGATTTCTTCCGCGAAGACGCGCAGGGCCCTCATTACAAGATGAAAAAAAAAAAAAGAAAAAGAAAAAAAATCACAATAAAAGAAAATAAACATGGGCATTCAAAAATATGCCGCTACAAATTTATGACTCGCTCTGTTTGCCCATACATATGTTTCTGCTTGTCTTTTAACGTCGACTTTAATTCCTTATATCAACTTTTAGTTCCGTTGTGTCCTCCTTAACTTCCGTTTTACTACTACTTCATGGTACATATAAGGGCTGTTATCTATAGAAAATAATGCCTGTATAATGCCTATGATTGGACTTGCCAACTGCTGTTTTAATTCTCCGTAAAAGCTGTTTTTGCGAATATAGCCCGTCTCCGTCCCCAAATGGGGCAAGAGTGTTACCCTTTGGTGGCCAGCATATATGAGCAACAGCTTATTTATTTGACTGTACGGATGTGCGTCCACTTCTGATTTCTAGTCTTCCAATAAACTATAGTTGTAAGTTCAGGGCCGTGTTTGTCTCTTCTGCTCCTTGTCCTGTACCCTGCGCTGTTTGGATTACTTCTCGTTATGTATAGCCACCAACCCGCCCAATCTGTCGTTTTCTGTGAGCAATGTGCAAGTCTGGCTGACCGTCAATAGCGCACGCTCACAGTGGACGCAGCGACATCCGGACGACGGCTGGGGCCGGTTTCCTCTTGTAAGAGATAACACACACGGAACAGACGACAATATCCTAGGCAATAAAGTTGTTTCAATCATTCGCCCAGCCCCAATAAAGTTTAATCCTTTTGCCTTTGTCACAGCACGGCCGGTCTCAATGCGCGCGCTGGAGGGAGCCCGCGCATTGAGACCGGCCGTGGTCACATGTAACCACTAGCTGCTGGCAATGGCTAATGAGGAAGGGAGCTTTCCAGAGAAGGTGTGCTTCGCTTGCACACGTCACAAAAACCGTGTTCCCTTCTTATGAATTCAGGCCTAAAAGAGCTCGAAGTGCGTAATGCGCGTCGATCGCTTTAGTTCACAGTGTTTGCCCGTTTGTTTTACAGTTATTCACAGCAGTTACCACAAAGTATTGCTGTTGGAAAGACGACGAAGCAATCAATTTTATGGGGGCCCGCTATGAAGAAGAACGGTTAAAATGGGCTGTGAAAGACTAAACAAGAGAACTATATGTATATATGTATAGATGCAATTATTCATCCATAGAAAGATGTATAAGGCATAGATAAAAAAAAAAAAAGGCGAAGCCGTGGTGCTTACACTGCCTCTATGCGATCATTGTTGCCAGACTTCACTAATGAAAGCCAACCGCAGCGTGTCCACCGTCAGGTAAACCCACTCGCAATGATGGAAGTTCTCAGTAGATAACGGCACAGCACGGAAGACGATTTTGTTACCAAGTCTTCGTTTTCTCTACGACAGCTGCACAGACCAATTGGTTATGCACAGGGAAACTTTGCCCCCTTCGTGCAGCCTCTCGCGTCGCGGTCGGAACATATCGGCCAGCCGCATCAACATTCACTCACACCCACAGCAGAAGGGGCCAAACTATGCGAGACGTTGCTGACCGGCACCTAAGCAATTGTATCGTTACCGTACGTGCATAATATATAGTTAAGGCATGGTGTCGTCGTTATCGTGTCTAAGCATTATTGTTCCATACTGTTACGGGGATGCACCAAATCATGCCTTCAGTATTATCTTCGATTTATACTGTCGATTTCAGTCTGTTTAATTTCAAGCATGGACACATGAATGAGTAGAAGGGAAACAATTGGGAGAATGCAAAGTTCCCTTTTTAAGGGTATACGGCGCAATAGCTCTAATATATGTTTTTAATAAAATAATAAATAAGTTGGTTTACAGGAAAGGAAAGACGCAGTATCCGTCACAATTTTTTTCTGTGTACATCTGAACCGCGTCAGGAAGGAAGAAAGGCGGGAGTGAACGTGGAAATTGAGAAAGAGAAGCCGTAGTGCAGGCCTACGGATAGCCCGGTTCAGGTGTCCACAGAAAGAATATCAGAGCGGAGGCGTAGTACGTATGCCGGTTTAGGCCGGACCCCTCATGCACACGAGCATAGACAGGAGAGGGGGCAACCTCAGGCAGCGTCTGCAGTGCTGTAGTAATTTCAGAAATGAGAGATATAGTGCATTACGTGTGGTGATGTACTGAGGTGCGCGTCAAAAAAGCTACTTTGTGTGGGGAAAACAAATATTCGCCTGAAACCAAGAGTGCCTATAACGGTAGACAGTGCAGAAGAATTCGCTGCGTGAAACGCACTACTTCACACTTGCTATAAAAAGTAATCCACGTCTTCCCCACTGTCCAACTTGCGCTCTCTACTACGTTCAAAGGAGAAGGTGCACGGTGCCGCTTCCGCCGGCGCTAATCAAAGGCGCTAAGCATTTGTCAGGCACCTGGCAGCTCCGCTGCTCTAGCAACTCTAGCAGGCGATTCTTATTACTTGGATTTAATGACCGCTTATCTCTAACTGGTTGTGGGGCAGCTTCAGTTTTTTTCCATAGCAGCAACAGCAATGATGCACCCAATGTGCGTCGTCGTTGCAGTTAAAACTCGCCAACTTCAACGACCCGCTGATTCGGTGCTTTCTTTCCGAATAAGTGGGTCTAATACCTCCAATTAAGCTCATCAGATCCAGGCCGAAGTGTATGTTAAATAAATAAATGAACTTAATACTAAAGCGCAACTAAACTGCCCACTGAAAGCATCTTACAGCAGCAGTTCAACGCTGGTTATCCCACTTACTGCGTCATGCGGTCCTGCCATGAGATGGCGCTACGATATGGAAGGGCAGGGCTTAAAGACCGGGGGTCTATCCCCCCCCCCCCCCCCCCAGTAATATTTAAGAGGGGTCCGAGACCCCCCGAGCTTGAATGTACAAGGACTGTATGAATGAATACAAAGCAGGCAATAATTTTTATTCTTGCCAGTGATATAATCGGAAGATTTCTTCTCTGGTGTTTCGACAGTTTCACAGGGAGTATTAATAAGAACAACTAACACGTTTTCGAGAACCAGAGATGGAGAAAAATAATGCTTGCTCCCCTTTGTATAAAACGATTTGCAAAACAGGCAACCAGCCGCTTCTTCTCTTCCTCTTTATTTCCCTTTCCAATAGTGCTCGGATCCCTCCTTCGATCGGAAGGGTGAGTACAATAAAATATACTCTTCCGCCTACACAGCATAACATGGACACCTGGACATGAAGAAGGCCTTGAAAGAAACGAGGTGGCAAACTTACTGTCTTTGGTGCGGAGCAAGCCCCAAACTCTACCCCACCTCTTGGGAATGCCAGGACAAACCTGACAAACATTTAATAGCGCCACACCTGACACACGAGCAGTAGGAGGCGGCCCTGACCAGCTACAACCTGGACCAGCAAGCCAGGATTATCCAGCTAGTCTGCAAGTCAGCTGTCGTCAGAGAGCCCTGGAATAAGGGCATCGACCATTTAGACCCTGATAATCATTATCTTTATCAAAACATTTCCTCTTTCTCCCCCTTCTTTTACCCCGAACTACAGCCGTAACCGAGAAATCCATGTATTTAACTTTAAACACTACTACAATTCGCAACTTGGACAGAATATTGTATAATACGCATGTATAGCTTATCTATAACTGCAAAAAAAGCGGTCTTTGCACAGAAGAACAAAATTTTGAATATCGTTTTCTTCAACAAAATACAATCGAATAGAAAAAGCAATTTTTTAATTGCGCAAATATGCCCAAAACATTAAAAAGCAATGCTAGCAAGCACGCTTTAAATTATAATTTTTTAATCTTTTGCCACAAAGACGCACGACCGGAAGGATCGGTTATTAGTTTGAATAAGCTAATTATCGAGGAAAGGCAAAGTATAATTTAGCGTTTGAAATTCCGTAACTAAAATTGATGTCGAATTACAAGCTACATTCGTAAAGTACACCGATAGTTTCAAGTGAAGGGGCTGGGTCCATATCGTTATATTCACAACTCAGGCTTGTTCTATAACATTTACTAAGCTATATGTAAGAAATTCTCCGCGTCGTCGCGGAAAGCAATAGCATGCGCAAATCTGAAACAGCGCCGAAACCCAGCAGGAAGGCAAAAGTTGTGCTAGAGGTGAAACATCTTCCGTGTTTTAAGTGATAGCTTACAGCTCGATCGACCGGCGTCGTAGTAGTGTAGTCGGCACCGCGGATCGTAAATAATCGGGGGCTGTGTAAAAAAATTGTACCATGGCAGTTTGTGGTTCTAGTGATTGATGAATGTTGGGGTGTGATAGACGATGACGAATTAATTAAATCGTTGTAATCGATCAATTAACTAATGAATGAAGTAATGAAAAAAAGAGAAAATTAGAAAAATTGGTGCTCAAAGATGTCCAACTGTTCAGAATGAAAATCCAATACTTGAAGACGCTAATTAAAAATTAAGAGTGCGGAATTGATGAACTAAATTGAAATGCTTGATAAATAAGTGAAAAGGGGCTTCATAGGTGTCATGAAAACCCAATGCTTTCTGATGTTAATTACGGAAATGCGGAGTGTTTAATTGGTCAATTAACGAACTGAAATATCTGAACAAATTAAAAATTCAAAAAGGAAGTTTCAAATGTCAAAATGCTAGGAATCAAATGTCAATGCTTGATGGTGCCCATTAAGAAGTTTAGAACATTAATTGGTCAAATAATTAATTGAAATAATTGAAAACAAATCAAACATTGGATTAAGGGGTTTAAGGTGTCAAATGCTCAGAATGAAAAGCCAATGCTTGACGACTCCAATTAAGAAAAATTTAGAGTTTGTAATTCATCAATTAATTGATGGCCTGTCGTGACGGTACATCGCGCGCCCCTTGTCGAACACAACCAGCATTTCATTGAACGCATCAAAGTTCCCCGGCGTTCTATAATTCGTTTACAGGAAAGGAAAGCCGCAATATCTGTCACGTGGAATCCCGCTACTATCACATTCACGGCAAACAAAGAGAATTGTTATGTGCGGATTATCGGAAGAGAAATATAAAGCGGCCTTGATACGGGCGCATGCCGAGCGTCACTGGCTCTAAGAAATGTCCACTAAGCGTTCGCTGAGTGATAAAAAGAAGTACGCGGCTCAGAATGAAATCAAACAAATAAAGTGCAGTATTGAAGTAACGAATGACACTGACATAATTTAGTTAGCTTTTGTTGAGTAGTACCGGGAATTAATTGGGCGACGACAGATCGAAGATGAGTTTAGAAATATGCTCTTGTCCCGCATGCCGAAGCTAAAAGACAAAACTACGAGTGCATGGAGATGCCAATCAGCATGAGAGAAGATGAATTAAGGAGCTATTGAAGAAATGAGCGCTGGAAAGTCTCCTGGTCCCGACAGCTTAAGTGCTGACTTCGATCCATAAGAGCTTCAAACGAGAAATCACTGAGGTTCTTCATTGCGTCTTTAACGAAATTTATGACACAAAGAAAATGCCACGGTCATTTAGAACAGCCCATGTGGTTTTAATACCTAAAAGTGAGGACGAGGCCAAATTGCTATCGGTTGGGGCTTCCAATAAGCCTCACAAATGTTGATTATAAAGTGTTTATGAAGATTGTTGCCATAAGAGTGCAAAATGTTATAAAGTACCTTGCAGGACCACATCAAACGTGTGGTATAAAGGCCGCACCATCGGAACAAATGCGCACATTGCAAGAACAGTTTTTGAATGCTGTGACGTGTTCGTATAACGAATTGCTATGTGCATCTTGACCTTGCGAAGGCTTTCAATAGAGTGTCACACGAAATTCTTTTCGCAATACTAACAGGTAAATGTTGGCTCGGTGATATCACAAGGTGTGCGGTGGTGTATTAAAACTGTGTTCTATATAATTGTGAATAGCTAGCTGTTATCAGAATGTGTGCCTGCTTGTTCTTCAGTCCGGGTTATCCGCTCCCACCTATCCTTTTTTGCTATTTATCTCGAGCTGTTTCTGTTGTTATTGATACATAATGAACGTGTCTGCGGTTTCACTCTCCAGTGTACGCAGGTAAAATTACTTGCTTACGCGGATGATATCACCGTTTTTTGCGCAGATCGGGAAAGCGTTGACGAAGTCGTTCGAGTTGCGGGCGACTACTGCAAAAAGACAGAGAACGAAATAAATTGGGAAAAGAGCATTGATTGTTTAGCATCGGTGAATGGGATAATACACCGGCAAAGTTTGCTAATACGCGGTGGACGACGGTTTAGGCGTAGTACTTGGGTGTACACAACTTGTCTCGAAAACAAGTTCGAAAGACCAAGGCCACCCAATTTAATGGGAAGAAACAAATTAGTGCGGCTAGTTCACTCCCAAGTTGAGCTCCATGAGCTCCAAATAGGAACTGCAACTGGGTATCCTTAGAGCAGCAGAGTTGTGGACCGACATAACGCAAGAGACTAAGCAAAAAGTGGATGGGTGGAAAGGATGCGACCAGTGTCCGCACGTGCAAGTGTGCGCAATTTGTTTTTGATTGCCAAAATTTGGTATTTCGCGTAATTTATATGGATCTCCCGCTCGAGCGGGCAGAAACTGCACAGAATATTTACATTTTTTATTTGGAGCTCAAATTGAGAGCGAACTAGCCACACTAATATTTTTCTCCCCATAAAAAGGGGTCTTTCGAACTTGTTTCTGAGACGAATTCTTTTTTTGCGCGATCAAACAGAACCATTGTTGCGCACAATGCTGCAGATGCGCTTAGGTATAACGTGATGGACTTTGTTATCCCACCAGAAATGATGGTGTCGCGTGCACATTTTTCAATGGAGTATCTTAGTGCTGTACCCAAGAAAAATTTGCATAAGGACTTGCTCAACCTCCTTGTACCCGTACCCGATCCCAGGACAGGATGTCCTAAAAAGAGTTAGGAAGATGCCGGTTAATCTGACCGTCAAATCATTTCTCTTCAAGCTTAGTACCCTTCCTGTAAAAACGTGACTTAATAATAAAGGTATACTTGTACTTTGGACCCTCAACTTCACAATCCGTAAAAAAAAGAAGAAGACAGAAAAAGAGAGACCATTGATGACGTTTTTGCAGACAGCTGCGATCCTGTATTTCACTGAGATATATTACAAAGAACCTTAAAGAAAGAACTACCCATTAATCCTAACGGCATCCGGTTTCTACCCATTCAAAGTAACGAGGTCCCGCACGACATGATGATTACGGTGCTGTATCATTTGGAAAACTCGGATGGCATTTATAGGAACGCAGACGAAAATGTACGGTATGTCAGGGACAACTTCATTCAAAGTGTATACATTTCTCAGAGATGTTCTCCGTAGTCGGCCTGAGCAGCCTCAATGGACGGATGTGGTCGACGGCATGCTCAACATGAAAACGTTTTAATATATCGTTTTAGCCAAAGGTAGGCTAGCGATTTTTATTCCTGTGCGTACTTTGTTGACCGGCAATAAAGAAACAAAACTTCACGACCTCGGGCGGTGCGCAGTTATTTAAAGCGCTCGGCTATGGACCCAAGGGATGGAGGTTCGATTCTCGGTGAAGACAGGATATATTTATCTTTTAAATATCTTCCCCACGATAGACGGTAGACGTCACCAGGTTATGACACCACTATCTCGCGGTATCCCGCGGAATCTCGAGAAGTGTGACAGTTCGTGGCCAGACGTACAGACGCCGGAGGGAAGCATTAACGCACAGAATGTTGCCCGGTGTATTGTCTCGATGGCGTGCACGGTTAACCTGAAAAGAGGAAGCAATACAGGAATGAGTTGAAGATGTGAGGAACTCCCTCATGTATTGTTGTTATTCAGGCGAGGTTGGACGAATTAAGGAGAAGCAGCCAAATAACTAAGGAAGCAGCCTGCATGAGAGGGATGCGAAGACTTGTGTCGCTTTCCGATGCTTGAAAACATATATGCCCAGAGTGGTTCTGTTTCGTACGGCCCTTGTCTTTCTACAGATTCCATAGCACGTTCGGCTTCCGAAGCATGCGTGCATGTTCCGAATCCCCGTATTTTTAAACTACATTTATTGTATCTGCGTGATGTCCGCACATACACCTTGAAGAGCTCGAAATGAATCCGGGCTGAGGGAATGGATTTCTCGCTGACGCATATCGCCGACCATTTCCGCTATACTTCCCACCGGACTGCGCCGTGCTGCAACAGGATTGCGCCCAAAACGGCAAGCGCACTAGATCAGTGATATGGCGGGCTCCATATAGGCGTGCTCTATACAAGTTGCCTCCATGGGACGGAGCCGTGCATCTGCACTGAGAGCGAGGGATGCGTGCATGGCCTTCCGCTGCTTGCCGCTCTTCGACGCCGGACGGCCGCGCTGCCTGGCAATTATGGTCGCGAAGAAGGCCGACCGGATTAAACCCGCGTAATGATGCGTTGTGCGCCGTTAATTATTGGTCCGCCACCGGTCAGTGCATGATGCCTTTGGGCGTCACTCTGCGCGTGTGTGTGTGTACCAGCGGCGGCCCCTGCCTTTGAACGTCGCGTGGCCCTATTTTGCGGTTTCGCGAGCCCCGCCTATCTTGTGGGCACCTTCGCGCGCGGCCGCTAATCAAAGCCCGTTCTCGCGTTGTTAACTCGGTCTGTGTGGCCTCAAAAGTGTGGCCATAGTGGCCGACCGCTAGAAGGCGTGCTCTTTTTGCCTGGGAGGCGCTCCCTTCGAACGAAGCCGGGAGTTCCTGAATTAGCCATGTTGCACCGACAGCCTCCGTGAGGACTTTGACCAGCACATTACACAGAGTTGTTTGAATGAGTCCGAACTTTATTGAGCGCATATTTCATGCGCATGTGCTGAATTGAGGGCCTATATAGTGTAGATTTCAACATACAGATCCCGCGAATGTACGACTATATTTCAGCGTCTCTTTTATAATTTATTTATTTTTTTATTTACCCACAACGCCAAGAGGCGTTACAGTGGGGGGAGAGGTATACATAAAAAAAGCATAACACAAGCAGTGTCAGCCACGGAAACAAGTCAAAATCGCATCAAACAAAGCCAAAACAAAACAGATTAAAAAAAAAAGATTCACAGCACCACAGAGCATTTCGTAAAATGGCTATTATACGGCTGAAAAAAAACAACAACATGGGACATGATACAAGCAGTGTCTGAAGACAATTTGTTCCAATCGCGTATTATTTTTGGAAAAAAAGATAATCAATATACATCAGTTTTAGAAGCAATTTCCCGTCCGTCTACGCGGTCAGAGATATAATGGGGTACCAGTACATATTTCGCTCTTTCAATGCCAGCAGCTTTTAAAAACTAGGAAAAGGCCCTGCCGCAAAAAATTAACACACACAAAAGAGAGAGACAAGGGGACAACTCTTGTCTCTCTCTTTTGTGTGTGTTAATTTTTTGCGCCAGGGTCTTTTCCCAGTTTTTAAAAATGCTAGACCAACTAGCCCGCAACATGTTTTATTGAATGCCAACAGAACAATGATAAATCGCGTGAATAAGCTTGTCTTTTTTTTTTTTTTTTTCAGGCATTTTTTTTTTTTTTTTTGTTACGGTTGTTGTCATTTCGACCACGGTATATGACAACAATGACGATCATTAGACTCTAGAGGGGTATTATTGTGAATTACATTTCTGGCGAAATATTCTCGCGTTTTGGTGTTTTCCTGACCATGCACGTTTCTTTGCATTATGCGCATTCAGCTGTTTTCATAATTGACACTCTATAGGAAACCAAGGACTGCACTGCAAATAGTTGTGCAAGCTTAGCCACTATTTTATTCTTCAGAAACCTGGTATTAGGCTGTTGAGTCACTGATATATTAGAGTTCGCTACACTTGGGTTTATTGACCGCAGTGTTATATTCTCAGAATGGGAACCTCAATTTCTAAGGGCGATGGTTAGAGACCAGAGGAGGCTGCAGGCAACTGGAAACTTGAAACGCCTCTAGCAACCAGCGGATGGTGGTTTTCCACCGCGTTGAACGCGCCGAACTTTAAAAAAGAGAGACTGGGAAGGGAGCTATCAACACGAAAGGACCCGTCAACGCGTGCTGACAGCTTCACAGCCGCCGGGACTGTCAGAGGCGGGAGAAAAATGGAGGCTTGATGAAGCGATAGCCGAGCCCCGCCGCGCGGTTCTCGAAGAGGCATACGTCAGCTAAGCTGACAGACGCAGGGGCGAAATTGTTATTGTAAAGTCACTCTTCTTGAAAACTGGCAGTCACCTGGCTACTCACCCGGGGGCCGCCTTTAAGAGGACCGCGCGCTGCGGGCGGATTCAATTTAAAATTGCGTCACCGCAGGCGCACCGGCCTGACGAATCGGCCCCGTGGGGAAACACCGTCACTGCGGCCGAGGTGCACTGGGAAGCGCGCACCACGTGCAGGCGTGGGTGGTGCATTCGCGCCGTTGTCGAGACCGAGGTGCCGTAGACCCTCTTGCCCACTTTGCCAAAAGTAACCAGACTGCGTGTTCGGCTTCTCCGTCGGATAATAGAGAATTCGTACCACCTCTTAAGCTGTAAATCTGCGCAAAGTAAAGGCGAGCTTCTGTCCTCACTTTATAACAAGTTTTGATCCTCTGGGAATCCATGTCGGCTTTAGAACACAGGCGAGAAAAAAACCATGCAGCTCGGTTACTTTTGGCAAAGACGGCACGCACATACATACATACATACATACATACATACATACATACATACATACATACATACATACATACATACATACATACATACATACATACATACATACATACATACATACATGCATGCATGCATGCATGCATGCATGCATACATACATACATACATACATACATACATACATACATACATACATACATACATACATACATACATACATACATACATACATACATACATACATACATACATACATACATACATACATACATACATACATACATACATACATACATACATGCATACGCTTATGCGCATTCATTGCCACATTGTATGTATGTATGTATGTATGTATGTATGTATGTATGTATGTATGTATGTATGTATGTATGTATGTATGTATGTATGTATGTATGTATGTGACAATGAATGCGCATAAGCGGTACGCGACGCGACAAGTGCCACGTCGTCACTGAGACCGGCAACAGACGGCGCTCAGCCATATCACCCGCCAACTGGCATGGTCTCGAGACGTCACACGTCCCTCCAGCGCTCAGTCATGGGCTCGTTTGTTATTTCATGCTTGTAGTGGACGAAGAACGCGGACATGGGGGAGACACACCACGAAGCGCTGACTTGAACTTAGTGCTTTGTTGCGCGCAGCGTACACATATACAGTAGAGTGCGCAATCGAGGCAGAGCCGCAAATAAATAAAAAAAAAAGAAGTGAGGAGCGTATCGGTAGAATGAAGCGTTAACAACACTTGTAGCGAGTTACAGGCCGGAAGGAGCACTGTTAGGAGAGATGCTTGTGGAGCCGGCCGTATGCGGATGCTCGATACCCAGTGCATCTGAGCTTGAGCCGCGGGTCGAGAATCAGTAGCTCCATAGTTCCCTCATTTGCAAACAGAATGAGGTTCCAGAACCAGCGCTCATTCAACCGGAGAGCCGCAGACGCATCACTCTCGCACGCCGCGCATCTCGCCTGTCAATGACGTTATTACATGCTTCCCCGCTAAGCGACAGGGCGAACGACGGCGGTTCTCGTCACCCTGCACGTTCCTGGCGTCGCTATATTTTTTCCTGCTCCGAATGGCGACAACACGACGTCTCCAGTGCTGAAAAGCAAACGGCGCGCAGCGAGCGACGTTTCGCGCCTTCTTTGCGCTGTCCGGTGAGGGAGAGCAGCAAATTGGGCCGAGGCCGGGGCGGTCGCCTTCGCGCAGCAGGACGCGGCGGCGTTCCCCGGCCAGCACAGCATCCTTTGTGAAAAGCTCAGGAGCAACAGCAGAAGCGCAGCGAGCGCCGGAAACTGTGTGACCACGATGTTCGCGCAGCAGCTGCCTGATGTCTGCCCCGCCGCCTCAACAAAGAAAGCCAGCCCTCCCTCGTTGCGCGCACACATGCACCTTCGCTCGAACAATGGGGCACCCGCAAAGAGAGGCTTCAAAAGAAAAGACAAAAGCTGCGGGCGCACGAGAACCTAAAAGACGCGCCATC
This sequence comes from Amblyomma maculatum, assembly GCF_055883805.1. Lineage (NCBI taxonomy): Eukaryota > Metazoa > Arthropoda > Arachnida > Ixodida > Ixodidae > Amblyomma > Amblyomma maculatum. Next base: position 211,596,235 of record NC_139346.1, on the reverse strand, counting down.
GAACGCCGTCTGCTCTCGCTGCTGAAAGAGCCGCGAGACAAGACTGCAATAACGGCGCTGGTGAACGCGACGAAAGGAGAGGAGGAGATATAGCGACCCCCGTACACGTCGTTAAACACGGAATCACAATGAAAGGGGGGGGATGCAATGAAAGAGAAAAGAAGAGCGGAACGTCGTCACTGGAAGAAAACGAGCGCGCCACTTGGTCGAGCCACGCACAAGAGCACACTCGAAACGCGCGCGCCTATCTAAAACAGGGAAAAAGAAACTATAAGGGAACTATAAACTGCAAGAAAAGCGCGCAGCGCATAAATGAAGATCGGAAAGAGGCGGGGAAGGGGAGAACGCGGGGCGAAGAAATGAAGCCTCCCAACGACAGCGAAATAAGAAGAGAGGGGCAATTAAGCGATCACACGGCGCGCGCCAGCGAGCGAGCGCAAATCACGCGAAACGTTTGCGTGGAGCACGGCTTCGTTGCCTGCTTTCTCTCCTTCGCCCTGCGGCGCCGACGACGGCGGAGCGGAGACTCCGGTCTTCTGTCCGCGCGAGTTTCGGCGAAAAGCATTTCGGCGTGGGGCGGAAAGCGACATCGACGTGCCAGCGAGAGAGCAGGCGAACGCTGGGAGGCGTTGACTCTTTTACGAGGACCAAGGGGCACGCGAAAGCAAAGCTTGTCTGGGTCTTGCCATGCCACTATCTTTGCCAGGGCTTTGCTGTTCTTTATATATATATATATATATATATATATATATATATATATATATATATATATCGTTAGCATAACCTGACACATGACGGGCGGCTGTGGATGCCGTACAGACAATGGGCGCCTCTTATGGTCTCCAAGGCGCCATCGAGTGAGACGAACAGCAACAGGCGATTAGAAGCGAGCAGTCTGTAAAGCAGACAAATCTGTCCACAGATTGACTAACAAGCTAACTCTGAGCGGAAAGGCCTTGTCTGAAAAAGCAATCCTTTTCGAATGTTTTTTTTTTAGGCAACTGTATTTAGTTTGCTTAGTTCCTGTGCCTTCCTCGCTATGTGCTTCTGCTTAGCGTTGCTTGCATGTATTTGGCTACACTCTCCGATCGTGTGCTTGCTTGGCTTCTTTGGTTAAACAGAGGCTCACAGTCGCTTCCAACGCCGCTCTCAGCAACTCACGCTTGTTATGTGTCTGACCGCCGCTTCTATGTACCTACAGAGTTAGTGAAAAGTTCCCAGGCCACGGGGCCTGCTTTTGAGCCATATTGTACACCACCAGATCTCATTATTTGTGTAGGGGCCTACGTGGGAGCATCATTCCTCTCACCTCTGATCACCTTGGCGGCTTCCCAGTGGCCTTTAGGCACTATTGCCTGGACACTTTTGACCAGCGCTGCAACTATGTGCCCGTGTTCATACCGCAACTCACCGACTTGAGTAAGTACCAATAGAACTTAGCATGCTAATTAGAGAATGATATGGCGCAGGATCATCTCCTTCGTTCTAAAAGGTCTTTATTTGGCGAAAGTTGTGTTGTCCTTCAGAAAGAGCTGAATAATGGAAGGTATACTAGGCACGCCTGCTTTCTAATAATGCGATATCATTCGTGTCCAGATTTCGAGAAACCAAGGGCATCTGTCACGAAAATTCCTGATTGGCCGATGCAGGTCACGTGGTACATGATGTCGCATTACCATCGACCAATGAGCGCCCGCCCAGGTCAACCAGCCTGATGACGTTGTCGACCATTTGACCAATCCGATAATTGCTTATAGTTGAGTTGGCAGGTGCTCTTGGTTTACACTATTCACAGAGTAGCAACCTCAGCCATACAACAGTAAAGGCCCATCTGAAGAAACAGAACTTTCACTGAATAGGATAAGGTAGTCAAACGGACTCGAACCGCTGACCTTTGGTTGGCGAGGGAGGCGGGTCACCTCTACGCGTACATTGCAGAGCGTTCGTTCGGTGTGACAATTAAGAGGCCTTGTGCGACCGCCTCATCCGTAATAGACTAGCGACACATTGCATTACAGAAACAATTAGTTAAAACTAAGACCTCTAATTAGGACTAATAAAAGCTATATACTCAGAAATACTACGTATAGCTACTTATCAGGGCTACTTTTTAATACTTTCAATTAGTTTGGTTAGTGGGCCACTCTATTAATAAATAATTAGGAACATTAATATGAAACAATGCATAACGCTCATACAACAACGTCATCGCATCAACAGTTAAGGATATCTAAGCGTCCCTGACCTTTTTTCTTTTTTCTTTTCAATCATGCGCCGCCACCAGGTCAGGATTGCTATTACTTGGTCAGGATTGCTATAACCACCTGCCGAGACCCTCCTTCCTTTAGTGCTGTCACGTTGATTTTGCTCATTTTTAATTACTGTACGGAAAGTAACGAAGTGTTCACAAGTATACTTCTCCAGAGGGGACAACATAGAATTTTCCATTTCCTGAAATGCTGGACACTGAGTGCCGAAAGTTGTCTGTGTGTTTTTCAGACATAAGACGTACCTCAACGTCGCACTAAAATATTCTCGCAGATCCGCCTTCTGGAGAAGTTTCACTTGCTATTTATCGTCGAAAGCGCAATCGATTGTTTTTCGACAGAAGTTTTAACTTACTGCCACGTACAGCTCCAGAATTTTGACAGCACGGATTGCTGCGCAATGGTTCACATTTTCCTTGCACATTGTCGAGAACATATCCCACTGGTTTTCTATGGCAGTCTATAACAACTACTCGGTTCGAACACAGGACGAATATTGAAAGCTTATTTTTGCTTCGCATTGAAGCTTGAAGGAACCGGGTTAAGTGGAGAAATATGGGAGAGGCCTTAATTCGCCCTGCAGTGGGTATAGTCAGGCTGATGATGATGATGATGATGATGAAGCTTAAACCACTTCCATTAGCGGTACCTTGAAATATGACATGCGTTGCCGCACAAATTAAAGTTGTGTATCATGTGATCAGAAAGCCGTGGCTCAGTATTGAATTCTAGCAAATATGTAAGTCTTGGTCAAAAGTCCTCAAGCCGATGAATTTTCGTCTCAGCCGCAAAATGGAGCCGTCACACCATCATTAAAAGACAAAGGGCACTTAAAATACTAGAAAATGAGTTCTTATTACAAAAATAAACTGTCTCATAGCATTTTTCTGCCCTTTAATCTTTAATGGCCCCGTAATGGCTTCATTTTGTGGCTGCACACGAAAATCATTTTGATTCAGGACTTTTGGACCAAGACTGCATACGTGCAGTAAGTAACCGCTTTTCAAATCGTGTGTAACGTGAGAAAATTCGCAGAAAAAGAAATGTAATGCGAGTTCTGAGCGACGTTATTCTACAGCGCACGAAGAAAACAGAGCACGAATCAATTGGTTCGCCACTTTGGGCGTTGCGACGGTTGTATCTGTTATGGCGCGAAGAGGCCAGCCCCCAAGCATGGCGGTTATGCTCCGTCTCGCTAACTTCGCGCAGCACTGTGCAAGCTGGAGCCATGTCAGCCAGTCCGAAGTTGTGCGCTCAAGGACGGATCGGTATGGGCTTTTCGATTTTAACAACTGGAGCGGTGGGTCAATATGGAGGTCGCAAGCGGTGATGAAAGCTTCGTGAAAACACGCGCGTCCGGAAGAGTGTATAGAGCGACAAAATCTCGGCAATTTCCTTGTTCTCGTTAAAGAAACGCCGAAACATATGCGTTGCGGGCCTGCGGGAGGCATGTATGCAGCGAGCGACGCCCGTAAGTGCTCACCGCACAAGTGCTGCCAAGTCAGAAATAGAAAACCCGCAACAGGGAATCCCAAAACCCGTTTAAGAACCGCTAAATGCAATATTGGCGTGCAAAAACTACGTTTTACGCATTTTGTTCCTTCAATTTGTCTGCAAACCATAAAATACTAACAAAACACATTAAGCAGTACTTTTTTTTTTTTTTTTTTTTTTTTTTTTTTTTTACTATAAATTTCGAACTATACGAATACTTTCATTTTCAGGAATATTCCGCCGTTCTTTTGTAGGCTTGAAATACAGTTGCAGAAGCACTTTTTTCTTTACTGACTGCAAACCGCTGGCAGCAGACACTTTCACTCGCAAAAGACGTCGTCTGCTTCATCTTGGCTTGCCTATAGCATTCTGCGGCTGACTCTTCCCTCTTGTTCTAGGCGGTATTCCAGCACTAGTGCTGCCAACGTGCCGATATTGTGGATTACATTTCCGACCAGTTCGTAGTGTGAGCAACATTTTCTCTTCCTTCGCAGTCTGGCTCGATTAATTAACATGGGTTTCGTCATCCTTGCTCACACAAGTCTTCCTGTTTACATTTCACAAGGTTTGGTTGGCTGCACATGCGTTAGTCTCTGCAGCACTGCACGGAAGGAGCAAACTCGGCCAGCTCAAAGAAGAGATTTTTTTTTCAGAAGCATCGCTGTACAATTTTACTCACGAGTCTCAGAATGTTCAGTGTTCGCTCGACTGTTCCAGCAGACAAGAGCGGACTTCTTCAATATCTATCGAGTGGCAGCGAGGTTTTCTCCTGCACCTCATGGATTCCTTATGGGGCGCCGATGAGTTTCAACTACACAAATAGCGTTTATTTGCATTTGGAAATTCCAGCATTCACTCTAGAACTTAAGCTACTGCAGCTAGCTTCATAGCTGACGGACCCCAGTCTGCCGAACCGCATGCCCAGCAACAGCAACCCGCTAAACGTAGCGAAAAAATCGCTATCGATTGGCAACGTTGCGCACTAAAGTGTCACTCCTCTCCTAAACGATTCTGTTGTTAAAAGTCTTCTGTCGCACTACGTAAAGTCAAAATATGCAGTATGATCGGCCCAATGTTGGACTTGTATACTTTGCGGCTATTTTGCTTCCATCACTCCCGAGAAGAAAAAAGAACTCGATAATGAAAAGGTTTAACGAAGCATGGCTTTCAGAACCTCGCGTTGATGTCCAGCTGGTGAAAACGAAATCCGACTGTAGCCCGCTTTTAAGCCGTCTCATATCAAGTAGAGCGCATACGCGCACTAGGGGTACCCCTCTATGCATGTCTGCGAAGTTTTCGTACACGAAGAGCTTCGTGATGGGAGTCGCGGTCATATATAGAGGACAGCGTGTTAACTCGGCGGCGAAAAAGAGAAACGCGTTATTTTGCGGCAAACATATAGCAACAAGCGTGTGGTCGGCAGTCGTCCTCGCGTCCAACAGCGCACCAACTTCGAGGTCAGGTGCTTGGAAGAAGCCGCAACAACAGTACGCAGAAGTAGCTACACAAGGATATATGCTCATTCCGGGTAAGTCGTGACACATCAATCTTCAGTAACAAATAAAGCCACCGTGCAGCCGGCCTTATTGAGCATGAACAAAACGGCATTACAATCATTCGCACCAACATTCAACGCGTATATTGTTGCCGCGACTGTCAACGCCAGTCTTTATTATATCCGCATGCAAGTGAAATATTGTTCTGATTGCCTCCATGCGCAAGGGTAAAAAAAGCCAATGTGGCACCGAATACAAACTTCATATCACGTGGACGTCGAGGGCAGATGCTGGCCACTAAAGCACGTTTTGTCTCGCTTCTCTTTCCCCTTCCCCGTTTCAATACGCTTCCATCTTCCTCATAACGTACAGAGTGGTGCCGGACAAAGACCAAGGGTCTAGGGATTTCCGCGGTGGGTCCTGCTTCCATCAGAGATGGCGAGCAGCGGAAAAAGCCAACTTGACGCGCGTGCTGCCTCCGGGGAGCCCTTGTAAGCGATAGCAACTGCGCAGGGCCGAGAAGCGCTGTACTCCATGCACTCCACGATGGACATTCGTTGCGCAACAAGAAATTCATCGGAAGGAATACAAGGAGCGCTCTTCAATAATGGAGCCTCCTCCCCAGGGAACAACAGCCCTGTGACCGGCAGTGCACAGAGGAGGCATCGAAACGAGTGACCGCAGGACGGCGCGGGCGTGCCGCGTCTATCCATAATACATAATGCCCTGCACGCGTGGCCGGCTTACAGTGCGCCGCCCGCGACGCGATTGCTTCATCTCGCAAGCGTCGGCATCTGCGCCTTTCGAGAGTTCCATCGCCAGACGGAGAGGCAAAAATAGAAAGTGACGTTGAAACACTATGTACTCATTCTAGAGCATCGTAGAACTCTGGGCTGGTCCGGTGTTTGTGTTTAGAGCTGTTTTAAGTTATTTGTAATCAGGAAACAATCCCTTTCTGAAGGGAAAAGCAACCTGCGTGTAATTACTTAGAACGGTATCTGTACATCCCAACAGACCGCTTTAGTTGTGGTCGTTACAAGATTTGTCCGATTTGTTGGCTCTCCCACATTGCGCTTAATAGATAAGAGTTTTCAGCTGCCCTGTCCATCTGTCGACCAGGAATTTTATGTCGTCAAGTATAAGGCAATTTAGGCTCTTGGCGCTATTTTATAATAAATAGATAATAAAGGTGCAGTATAGAAAGAACTATAAAATAAAGAAAAAACGAATGCCACCATTAACACAAGGCGCTCGCCCAAGTGTTACCTCTACGCGCACTGTACCTAAAACAACAGAAAGAAGAAAGAACGCGCCCGCGGAGGGGGGGGGGGGGGGGGGGGGGGGGGGGGGGGGGTCGGGGGGGGCGCATGAAACTATAAAAGAAAATGTAATTCCTCGCCTCCAGGCAGTCCATAACGTGCGAACTTTCTAGAAAACATCTCCCTCGTGCTTTTTTTTGTTGAATGGCGGAGTGGATTTTTGGTCCCACATATTCTCTCCTTTAGGTTCCATGAAGCTTTTACGAGAGCAGCATGAGAACAGTCCAAACCTCTGACGCCATTGTAGAGACGCCGTTATGGCCCATCGTAGCTCTTCAGTCTTTATACATATGAACAACCATCATTGCATTAACTGCTAATGCAAAGATATCCACGGTTTGATGAATTGCTCTTAAGTCTCCTGGATACAGAACATACTCTACAACTTCGTTCTGCGCGGAAAATGATCCTACTCCAGTACAAGTGCCCGGGCTGCCCAGCTCCGCACATGCTCTACCACCGACGTAATGGAAGGCGACAACTCCTCCAACCTCCAACCGAGGCGCTGCAAACGGTCGGTAATGGCTGCTCGTGCGAGACCTAAGGAACAGGACCAGGTAAGTACAACGCGCGCACGGGACCCTGCTGTCAGTGGATGAAGTGGGGGTGGCAGAGGCTGGGCGGTAGATAGAGGAGAGTCGTCATTCTTCGCCAGGGGGGCACTGCTGCTGCTAAGGCCCGGGAACGACAGCGGTCGCGAACTATCAAAAAACAATTCTCGCCCGCCGAGAGTAAGTCGGCAGCATCGTTAGCAGCGTGTCCCTTAATGCGTTCTCCCGCAGCTACTAATTCTCCGCGCTGGAAACAGCTGTGGCCGCGCTCTCCGCCGGCCCGCGCACATGCGTGCGGACACCCGCGGGATGAAGAGAGACAGAGGCTCCCCCTGGCGGCCAAAAGAAACAGAAACGGGGGGCGGCGGCTCACAAATGACGCGCGGACCCAGAGCTGCAGCATCGGTGCAGCAGCGTCGGCTGTCGTGCGCCGCAGTTATGAATCCCCATGAATCATGGTCACGGCCCCCGCGTAATCGTTCATGTCTCGCGCCCCGTGCGGCGCAAATCAGCACTGTGACGTCACCGTCCGAAGCGGCCGAGCGTTTGATTTGCTCAAGCTCGCGCTCCCGCCGATTCATTTCCTGCGCGTCGCTGGTTTCGGGAAACGCTTCGTTCTGCCTGCGGCACCCTGAGAGTTTTTGGCCGGAGCTCACCTGGTGTCCATGAGCGCGGGTGGCCGCTCAGCACGCCAGCAGCGCTTCTCTTCCTCGCTCCGCGCGATGCTTGAGCGCGTTTCAAGAGCAGAATGCGGCCCTGTGAAAGAGGCGCGGCGAAGCGTGCTTGCCATAGCGCGCTTCTCCCGTACGGCGCGAATGATGCGCGGAAAAGCTTTCAACTAAGCGCCCGTCTGTGTCTGCAACAGGGGGCGGATCCATGGACACAAGCGCCCAATGTTGAGCGCGTGCGAAATAGTCGCATTCGCAACCGGAGAGAAACTGCGCTTCAGCCTTGCATGACAGTGGGAAAGTGGTATCTTAGTAAACTTTATGCAAGTTGGTGAGAAGACGTTAAGCGACGAGACGAAAGCAGGCGGCAAGCAGCACCCGTATCATCACGACGAATTATTAGAATGCCTTGTTTGGCTATGCTTGTGAAAACGTGTCTGCAAGACGTGGAGGCAAAATGTAACGTGTTATACGACGTCCCATTAGGAGGAGAGTGGTACTCATGAATGTGTACGCAATGTCAACGGTGGTATATAAATGTCATCTTATATTTAGTCATGTCATGTGAGTCATTATAGTTTAGTCATGAGTCAGATCGGAGATCCAATGTGCATAACTATAGAGTCCATGACTTGTGTAAGTCAAAGTCATGACCATGAGTAATGTCTAGTCATGACACTGAGCTACTAAAGAGAAGCCAACGCACATGCCTTCGCATTTCTCTAATGCAGATCTCCGCAGTGCTCTCAACGTTCTTATGGTCTGTGAAATGAGGAGTTTGTTCAGTTATGAATGGTTTAAAACTAAGGGAAAAAGTTGAGCGGACCAAATAATTCTGCGCTAATGTGTCTTCCACTGATTATTTCGTAGTTGTTTTTTTTTTTTCTTTCTTTCTTGATAGGTGTTCATGCAGTGGCGCGTATGCACGTTCGCAAGCCTGACACACGCAGATGATGCGATGCTTGCATTCTACGTGTAGCGGTTTCGATCTCGTGAAAAATCTTTTCAGCGCTTATCGGCACCTGTAAGGTAGTGCAGCGTAACCGCTCATAATGGAAAATGAGTACAACAGGAATGCTCGAATAATGTCACAGATGTCATTCTGGCGCGCTGCTTCAGAGGAGCAAGCCGGAGCTGGTGGCGATAAGATACACATTAGGCCTCGCGGCGTGCTCCATATGTCCGGACATCGAAATGGCAGCAACTGGATACGGAGAAAACAAAACTACATGGTTCGTGAAATTTGCGTTGGGGTATCATGAAACAGTGCCCTTGGCATAGAGATAAGCACAGCGCCACTTTTCTTTCTTTATCAGGTATTGATTGGTTGGTTGGTTTGTGGGGTTTAACGTCCCAAAACGACTCAGGCTATGAGAGATATGCACTGCTACTTTTTGTTTTTCTACACGCTAGCGTAACGCTTCTGTGTCGCAGAAAAGCCGGTATGGTTGGCGTCGGCGTAGTTGGCAGTGAGCAAAAAATTCTGATTGGTCGACAGGTTCATGATGTCACAGCCACGTCCTCATGTGGGAAAAGGCGAAAGATTATTACGTGGTTTTGAGGAGAGACCTGGTGGAAAAATAAAGTCGTTATCATCATCATCATCTCCCGTGGGAATTCGAAGCACCCAACAATGCCCACCTTGAGCACCGGAACGCGAATGAAAGCCATAGAACACAAAATGCGATGTTAATGTCGCCATATGTCACAAATGATTTAACTTTATAAAAGAGTTCATTAAAAAAACAACAACAAAAAAACCACTTCATCGTTTGGGCGGAACTAAATGCTGAAGGAACGAAAACCACGACCCTTGATGTGCGAACGAGACATAAGATACGCGATTATATAGTCCACATAAACTTAGCTTGTAAGACTTGTGAATAAGCGGGGTTTCCTTTTTTTTTTTTTTTTTATGCCTTGTGGTCCTTCACGTAAAGGGGTGTTCAGCAAAGCGTATACAAGCGTCTCCAGTTGGCATGCTTTGACTGCCTTTTTCCTCAGCGTTGGGGGCATATATTGTATACATGGCCAACTAAACACTAAAGTCTATGCGTGTAATTAGATGAACACGGGTCACTGGCGCGTCATATCCATGTGACAGAGCTCGAGCATTGTTCCCCTGATTCTCTTTCTTTCTCCTTGTTCCGGTGAACAGGTTTCAGTGGCATTCAACGACAATTTTTAACAGAGTTATGACAGGAGGAAATGGATCACGGACCTGATGTATGCAAACATTAAAATGCTAATTTTGACGTCCACAAGAAAAAAAAAACATAATTGGTTTGGTCTACAGAAAGGAAAAACGGAATATAAGACGATGCTTTTTATTGTCCCATATAGCGGTTAAGTCAGGAAGGAAAAGCTCCTATATAATCCCCTTTTATTCCATTAAATTCGACAACTTATTCTTACAACCTGGCCTGAACGACATAAAGATGACGTATATCGACGGCGGTTCATTCGAACAACGCGAGTGAGCCTGTCTTCTATATACGAGGCGGCGCTGCGGAGCAGCTTTAGGCTCGTTTGTCACGCAACGATGGTCCGTAGCTCCGCTGCCGCAGGCCTACCCGCAGGCGTGCCATCCATCATCTACGCATATCGCCGTGCGACATAATACAGCCATCAATAGCTGATGCTTTCTTGATCGCAAACCAGCGTTGAAAATGCGCAGGATCATATATCGCCGCCAGCTCCTTCGCGACACTCAACGGGGGTGAATTCCCCTCAGCCTCTGAAAGAGGTCTGCTGTCGCGTGCACCACGGCAAAATAATGACTGTGCTCACTCAGGCTCACTCACAAAATTTTGGTCAAGCTGCAGCCTCACTCAAAACTCACGACACACAGACGCTCGGGCTCACCAAACCCGTGAACTCAAACTCAATTAGACCAGCAACTCCTCCCGGCTCACGACTCATCCGGAGTCAACCAGTCGCTGCGATTCACAACTCATCTCGACTAGCGACTCATCTGGGCTCACTCATTCATTCAACTCGCAACTCATCCGAGTTCACTCATTTTGACTCACTACTCAGTGCTCACTAAGACTTACGGCTCATTTGGGCTCATTCATTGCAACTCGGCTCAGATGGACTCGTAATTTCTATCTGGACTCACTGAATCATTTGGACTCAAAAGCTAAGTGGAAGTCATGATAGTGGGCTTACAATTTCTTTAGACCAGGTAGCCCATGACCAAGGTATAATTATTTTTAGGTAGGAGGCTTCGATCGTTTCTTGTGCTTTGCCTCTGTTCATAATTTTCATGCGAATGAAATTTGCCACATGTGATCTTTACTTCATTATCAAACACAATGAAATTTTAATATTATGGTATGTCAGCAGCATAAACAAAAAGTCTAAAAGGCTTGTCTAAGCCTTTATTCACAAAAGGTTGCAGATCAGTGGCAGCATTCATCGTGTGCAAAATGCAGAATATATTCAAAAAGCGCGGACGTTTTTTGTTTTTTTTTCCCTGCATGAATGACCCGATTCATGTCTGCATTCAAAGCGCCACAGAAAAGGACATTCCACACATTTCTCTCTTCCGGTCACAGAGAGACGTTCCTATATTATAGGGTGCCTCGACGTCCACTTCAGCGCTGGCCATCGAGGCACACAGAAGTTGCCAAGCCACCGCGCCCTCAAACTTCCCTTGTTAGGCAATAAATGGCTCCTTCCCTCCGCTTTCAGTAGGCGAGAAAAAAATTGCTTATATCGTCCTCACGACAACGAATAACATGAGCTGAGTTTCAGCCCGGACTCACGACTCAGATCATGACCCGAACGTGAGTCTGACTCATCTCTCAGATCATGATCTGAACTTGAGTCCGCTCCGCATTCACTGACAACTCAGGTGATAACATGAATATGAGTCCGGACACACGACTTAGATCATTATATGATTTTGTGTTCATACCCAATCATGACTCGGATAATGGCCTGAATGTGAGCGTAAACGAGCCCGAGTGAGTCGATTCATGAGTGATTCCGCCGACCTATGGTCGCGTGTGGCAGCAAACGCAGCACTTTTTTGCATGGGTTCGAGGCCTCGATTAGCGCACTGCTAAGTAAGTAGTCCGCATAGGACCCGAAGCTGAGCCATGCATGGGACACGAAAGACGCCATAGAGGAAGAACCCGAATTAGTTTAGAGCATCTGCGTGTATTTAGACCGCTATAGTTCTACTCAACACTAAAGTCAAGCACCATTCCGTGCCTTTGCTCGACCTGCATTTAACCTTGAGAAGCGCCACACACAGAGTGACTCTGACTAATTACACAATATATAGGTTTGGTCTGGGGTACTATTTAACTGCACCTCACCATGGTGAACTATATTGACCAAACTGGTGACATATCTCCACCATTGTAGACATGACCCTTGACCCAAAGACCTTTCATTCTTGACCCTTGCTGGTAAACCGAGCTATACCGCTCGTCAAACGTCAAACTATAATTCAACCCAGTTCATTTTCTTTTGCGCCAAAAGGCGACCGCTCTACACTTGCACTTAGCAGCGGAAAGCCAAAGATGCACCCCAAGGGCATTTTCAGCTTTGTGTACGTGAAAGGTCATAGTCTCCAAATCTGTTTTCTTAATAGTTAATTGCTGGACAACGGTCATAATTTACCACGCCAATGTACACAATTTTCTTGAAAACTGCTCTATATTTGTGGTGATTTTTGTGAACAGGATTTGTATGTTTGATTTTCAAGTCCCGAAATCATGAAATATGCAAAAAATCTGGTGACGAAAAGCTCGCCGAGTTCTTTCAGCACGTAACGGTGAAGCTAGCCGTTTTCAGCAATCAGCCGCAATGCTACAATGCTGCAATGCAATGCTACAATCCAGCATAGCCGAATATATGACGCCGCAAAACAACTAATCTGCGTGCGCCCCAATGGAAAAATATGTCCTAAGTATATCAAGTTAAACATTGGACAGATTCTCAAACGTGAATATTTGACAAAAAAAAAAAAATAATAATGGGAGGAAGACGCAGGACGTATTGGTAGGCATGGCAGAAATGTCAGTGCCAGTTAAAGCTGATTCTAATTTCTCAGCGCTGCTGCTGTTATCAAGTAAGGATCACCAGAGCCGTCATTGTTAACCTCCTCCTGAGACTCTCATAAAGGCGAGAATCCACGCGAGCGATTTTAGGGTTCGGCCAAAAAATAAAAAAGGCAAGTCGAATTAACGTGCATGCTTCTGAACATGCGCTTCTGAACAGTAATTTCAACCACCCAGGTGGTCGAAATTACTCCATACCACCTCACGGCGCGGTTCAGGTGTCTACAGACACAAGTGTAACAGATACTGCGCCTTTCCCTTCCTGTGAACCAATTATTATTATTATTATTATTATTATTATTATTATTATTATTATTATTATTATTATTATTATTATTATTATTATTATTATTATTATTATTATTATTATTATTATTACTCAAAAGTGGGAACGAAAGCAGACGAACGCAGGAAGCAGATACGCGTCACGAGGTTATTGACAACGTGATGATGAGTCCTAGAAATGTGAAGCGTTACAATTCTACGCAACATGAGCAGGTGGCGCCACTTGCTTCGAGAGTCACTATATAGTTGCGCAACAAATCTGTGCATCACGCACCTAACAGCGCTAAGCATTCCACACCGGCGGCCGGTTGGCTCGTGACGGCGTGAAAGCAACGCATGCATACGCTCACATATGGTGTTTTTGTTTTCTCTCTATCGCAAGCTGTATGACACTGAGTCTATGCCCATGACTGTTGCTCACTGAATTCAACTAGAGAACTGTGATCCGCTCATACGGGCACGGGCAGAAGGTCGTTCTCCTCACGAGCCAGGTTGGCCAACTCATTGTTTACTTAAAAAAAAAAGAAAAGAAAATGATGTGAGAGAGACGCCATTCACCAATAGACAGCCTCATATCATCACGCGCGTCAAGCAGTTGCAGGAACAATAAAGACACCTCATCTAGCAGTACCAATGCAGCTATACACATCTATATTCTTGTTTCCCCAGCCCCTTCCCGACAGCCTTGCCTGCTCGTACAAGGACCCTCCAATAGTCCACATTTCCTGGCTTCATTAACCAACTTCTGATCACCCATACTCTTCGCAACCCTGATCTGTAAGCACGTCACTGCTGCAGACTTCCCTATTACGAACCAACTCCACACATTCATAGAGATAAAAGCGATAAAATCCCAGCCTCGCTGAAAAGGTGAAAATTAAAATCCATTCTAATTCGCCACTCGAGAGCGATACTTTCTAAGCAGCACAACAGGAATGAAGCGAGGGAGAATGGGGAAAGGGGCAGGGGGCAAAGGGCGCCTTGAGTTCCCCGGAACGGGCGGGAAAGGGGAGGGCAGAAAGAAGCGTTTTTTTTTTTTTTTTCTCGCAAAACAGAACGACGTACACCGATGAGACTGAACAAAGCGGTGCGCAAAGTAGCCGCGCGGCGGCGGCGGCCAGGTTGTTTCCTGCTTCCGGAAAGGCAGAAGGAAAACAAGCGCCGGGACATCTTCCCATTATCAGTGACGGTGGTGGAACCGCGGGCTGCTCGGACCGCAGGACACGTTCGCGGAAAAGGAGAGCCAACTTGGTGTGTGCCGATGCTACACAAACGCCGCGTGGCCCTGCCGTGGGGCGAGCTATGCTGCTGATCGATGAACGGTAATCACCGGGTTGGGCAGCCCCCCTCCTATTGACCCCCGGGCTTCACCGCGGTGTGTGGACTTGGTCGGCCTGGGTGAAGAGGTGAAAGTAAGCGCCGCGAGCTGTTATTACCCAGGGGGGTTCGGTGCTGCCCGACAGACCGAATTCGGCCGCCAACCGGACACGTCTCGCAGGACTGAGCAGCCGCGCTTCTCTTGCCGTCACCGCGGGGAGCGGCGGAGCGGGCGAGTTCCTCCTGACAAGCGGCTCGGCCATATAGTCCTGTCGCGCTCGTCCGCTGCTGCCGCACTCATTCGCTTACATGTCTGCGTCCGCTCTCAGCGGGGCGTGCGCTGGACGCGAAATTACGTGCCTGGCCAAAGTAGACATAAGGTCTCGCCGAGATGAGGCAAGACGAAAAAAAGAAAAAGGGACCGAGACAATTATCTAGCAGCAAAGGTTGATGGCGTTTCGCGGAAACATTTGACGAATTTAAGGCGTAGGTTATTGGACTCATGATGCGTTATCTTCACAGGACGATTGGGGACAGCTGCCCGACCGTACGAAGTAAAACTTCCTTTCCTTTTATTTTTTTTTTTTTGCCATCGCACATTCAGCTATTATTTTACTTTTCTACGCTCCTCCTGTCCTCGCTGCCAGCTAGCTTCCTTTACCAGCTGAGGCCGGAATATGCACGCTCTAATAGGGCCACGCACCTAAACTTATTTCGACAAAAAAGAAATAAAAATAAGTGACAAGATGCACCCTTCTCGCGGGAAGCGTTAACTTTTCGGGAGAACGAGCGTGAAAGTTGTAATTTTTGGCACAACAGCGCTAATTTTCTTCTGCAGGAAATTCGCCATCGACTTTGTAAGCAACAAATCTTGGCCACGACTCTGGCAAGCGGTACCTGGCAGCTGACACGACCGGGCAGTCATTGTTGGTAGGGTTTAGTGTGACGTCACGCAACCACGTGACATGGCTGATTTAGCAGAGGCTGCCAACTGTGGCTTCTCAAATAAGATGGGAAGAGAATCGGGACTCTCCTGGATCATTCAATCTGATTCCGACATGCTGCTCCTACAAGGCACGCTTGTATATGGCTTGTTTAAAGCGGGGATTTATATCTTGTCCTTGTTTCTCTCTCTCTCTCTCTCTGTGTGTGTGTGTGCTTGAAACAGTAATGCTTGAAACCAGAAAACTTATTGTGAAGGCTGCCTGCCGGAACCCATCTTTATACCCCAACCATTTAGGATCTAGTTAGTATCCCCAAGTACGTCTTGAAAATTCGCAAATGGTTATTGAAGGTTCAGTAACAATGAGAGTGTGTGATGTATTCTTACATGCGTCACTGCGTCGAAATGAAGACGTTTCTTATTTCCGGTTTCGCCATTTTCTCATGCATAATGCGCCTCATAATAACCATGCAAAATGCGAAAATGTGCTCCTCTCTCTCTCTCTCTCTCTGTGTGTGTGTGTGTGTGTGTGTGTGTGTGTGTGTGTGTGTGTGTGTGTGTGTGTGTGTGTGTGTGTGTGTGTGTGTGTGTGTGTGTGTGTGTGTGTGTGTGTGTGTGTGTGTGCGTGCGTGCGTGCGTGCGTGTGTGCGTGCGTGCGTGCGTGCGTGCGTGCGTGCGTGCGTGTGTGTGTGTGTGTGTGTGTGTGTGTGTGTGTGTGTGTGTGTGTGTGTGTGTGTGTGTGTGTGTGTGTGTGTGTGTGTGTGTGTGTGTGTGTGTGTGTGTGTGTGTGTGTGTGTGTGTGTGTGTGTGTGTGTGTGTGTGTGTGTGTGTGTGTGTGTGTGTGTGTGTGTGTGTGTGTGTGTGTGTGTGTGTGTGTGTGTGTGTGTGTGTGTGTGTGTGTGTGTGTGTGTGTGTGTGTGTGTGTGTGTGTGTGTGTGTGTGTGTGTGTGTGTGTGTGTGTGTGTGTGTGTGTGTGTGTGTGTGTGTGTGTGTGTGTTAGCAAAGTCTTGCGAAGTGAAAGAAAAAAAAAACCCGGCGCAGCAGCGGCGGATCGCCCAGCTGATGAGCGCGCCGAGCAGCGTCGCCGCCGCTCACGGCCACCTGGGAGCGCGAGACGCAGAACAGATGCGGAGTCGCCGGTGTGAGGAGAAGGGAAGAGACCCCCCTCCATGATCCTCGAAAAAGAAACAGTGGCAGAGAGTAATTACGGGGCCCCAGGGTGCAAGCCGCGGTGGCAACAATGGCTGGCTGCTCAGAAAGAAAAAAAAAAAGAAAAAAAGAAATAGCGCCCAGCTTCATCGGACGCGCTCTCTGCTCGCGGTTGTCTTCTGACGCGCCCCTGTTTTTCAGCAGTCCACACAAAAGGCGGCGAGCATCCGCTCGGCAAGCTAGGCTAGGTGGGCTTCTTCCGGTCCACATCGCGGTAGCACTTCGTCGTCGCCGGGATGCCGTTCGATGAGGAGCGCGCCCACCGCAGATCCCTCTGGCAGCCAGCGCAGTCTGGCAACAGCGGCGCTCATTTGTTCTGCGATTCTACTTTCATTCACTCAAAAGAAAAAGAAGAGAGGGCGGAGGAAAGCGTGTCTGTCAGGTCCTTTGTGGAGGTATTGTCTGCTCTGTGCCCTTCGATTCAACAGTGGGCGTTTGTCTGGTCGCTTTGCAAAAGATTCGTTTGGAGTCGAAAGCAGACGGCAGGTGTGCATCGATGTGAGGCACCGTAGGTTCTGCAGCAACAAACTGCCCCGTCAACAAATGGGTCGCGTGAAACGTGGCTGAATGGAACGCGCCTCACTTCGCGCGCTGTGTAAGGGCGCTCAATAATACCCAAGAGGGGAGATAAACGCTGTAGTGTTAGGACTGATCTTTGACAAAGGCAAAAATTCAGAAAAAGAGCAGGAGCAACGAACACATTAGGGACCAATTGATGCGCAGGATAGCGCAGAAGCACTGAATCCGTGACGATTTCTCCCAAGGAATTGACCGCAAAACGTGATTATGACACTGCAGCGGTGCTGAGCTGCATACCAGTTGCGATACTGACGACTCGTACCATACGTCTACAGCACAGAAACTATTGAAATTGCTATTCAGTGACGGCAAATGATAGCAGTAGAGATAACGGATAAATAGATAAGTATATTCTCAAGAAATATAAACGAATATAGTTGCCTTTTATAGTGTAAAAATTATGAGTAAAGGTGAGCGGGCTGGTGCGATTTCGTGTCAATGATGTGAAATGGGGCCAGCCTGGGCGCCCTAGTGGAGGCACATTCGATGTCTTGCAAAGCCGGAACCGAAATTTATCGCAATAAGGACACTGTGCGCTATGCACAAACAGCAACACAACTTTACTCTGGGCCGGCACTAAGAGTGTAGATCCTGACTTACCACAGGAATGAAATAGCTGAGCGAATTAAGAATGAAATGGACTGCTTGGGGTAGGTGCACGGCGGTCATGAACAGCTTTACGAAAAAAAGTATATCCCAGCTGTCGTGCTAACACCATCCCATGTTACGGAAATTGGGAGGCGAACTAAAGAGGTCGAACTTCTCTAGGGGGTCTAAGCAGCGAGTTATGGCAAGAAACACGGTAGGTGCAAAGTTAAAAAAATAAAAGGTAAACTCAGTTCGTTAACTGGCATCCACACGTTGATTTACCGTATCAGGCGCATTTTAGTTGTTTGTTTTACGGCCTAACGAGTCACTGTCCCGTAAAAGTAATGATTTGATCTAAGATCATCTTCCGATGGCGGAAAGGGGGGGGGGGGGGGGGGGAGGAGTTCAGGCATGCGACGACTGCGGCGGAGTTAACCAACTGTCCCCTGCATGAGACACGTCTCATGCAGGGGACCACAGAGAGGAGTCGGCCGGGTGGCCGGAAAATCAAGTTTGCAAGGTTAACTGCAGGGACATAGGAGAGGCTTTGATCCTGCGGCGGACAAGTTGCATAATTAATAGCCTATGAACGATATAGGCCAATCTCTATTCACACAGCGGAAGGAAGACCAAAGAAGGCAAGGAAGGGACTCAATAATTCCATGTCCCTGCATGGATCCCCAGTGGCCGCCTCTTCAGGAGGCTAGCGGAAGGTGCAGAAACGGACCCGGAAGTGAGCCTGGTCAATTCTGGAACGCGGCCGGTGAAGGGCTATCAACTGACAGCAGTCTGTCGCACAAGCGAGAAAAGGGAGGATTCACACACCTCAGTGAACGAGCCTAATAGAGCGTGCACGTGAAACAAAAGGGCAACCTGCCCCCTCCCCCTTCTTTTATCTTGTATTTCTTGGAGTCTCTTCGGAGTCCCTGGCGGTATACACACACTCTGAGAACGCCACAGTCTCTGGCGCTGAGAAGGCTGGCGGCGGTGTTGGCGAAAGCAGCGCTCGAAGCAGACCGGGGGCAGCCAGCGGCGGCCGCAGGCAGCGTCAGGAGCGTGCACGCTTTATCGGCGGTTGCGGACGACCGAGTAAAAATAGCTTGTGCCACATGGCCTCCGCGATGCCGATGCGAGCCACGGCCGTAAAGCAGGCAGGCACGCGCTCTTTGCGTGCCGCGGGGCTCAACCATCCTTGCCCAAGACTACGAGCGCCCACCGCCACCCGTTGGGGGGTCAGGCGCACTCGCCGAGACAAGCAGCGCACATTGCGCGCCTAAACGGGGTGCCGCAACCACATGTCCGGGAGAGAGCTCGCAGTCCGAGAAAACTCAAAACACTAGAGAAAGCGCAACCCGCATGGAAAGTGGACGCAGAGGTGACTCAAGTTAATACATTTGACGCTTGAGTCTTCAAGGCGTCCGGCATTTCCTGTAGAATGTGTCTGGTAAGCAAGGGCGGCTTACAGAGGACGAAGTATTTTTTTCAACTCACAGAAAAATGGATGCCCTCTCTTCTGTTTACAGAGGGACGCTTCTGCAGCTTTTTTTTTTCTCTAACTCCAACTCGCATCTTACGCTGTTTACGGCTCGGTTCAGGTGTACCCCAAACTAAGACGGTAAAAACGTCTCTTTCTTTTATCCTGCGCCTGTCACCTAAACGATATCGTGTTTCAGGGTCTCGTTGCCTTTATTTACTCATTTCAAAGTTCCCCTGAAAACTAAAAGGAAAAATGAAGAAAAAAAATACGAATGCCTGGCCCAGCATAGCTGTCGCATGTGCAAGCCAGTCAAGATAATTCAAAGGGGCTTAAAAAAAAAAAAATAGAGAGAGGAAACGAACGACAATTTAAATCAAGCGCCAAACAGAAACGAAACGCAGCCGCTTAAAGGACAGCCACGGCTATAGACGGAGAAGGCACAAAAGCGGCTGCCCTGTACATTACGGTAAGATTACATTCATAAACTCTAAAAACTAGTTCACTCTCAACAAGAGTAAAGCGGCTGCTGTAGTACTTTCTTTAGCAGATGGGTGAAATGTTTCCTCCAAAGAAGAGCATGCGCTTCCGCTGTCTGTTCGCTACAGAAGAAATACGTCATCGCCTGTGTGCGCTTCAGAGGGGCTACAATCTGTGCGGCTGTTCTTGAAAAAGAAGTGAGGGGCGGGAAAGCCGTTTACGTGATCTCTCCTACCACTTATTTACTTCTTACAGTGTATATATAATATGTTGAGGCATGAAAAGGAAAGAAAAATAAAGAGCCTCTGCCCGTGCCACTTAGTATCTTACAGTGTACAGTCGACCTAATCTGGAAAGTGATTCCGAATCAGTCCGATATAAAGATAATTCGATACATAAAAATGGCAATACATAGGCGTATCTGCAATCCAGCGTCAAGAATACCGTATATTGTACGGTCGCGGACAACTTTCTGTAGCCACAAAGCGGACCTAGAAATGCGCGCCGCCAGAGGCCCAGGCTCCCGAGTCCGAGATAACCTCGAGCTTGTAGAAGATGGCACCTCGAGCTCGCTTTTGCTGCAATTCGCAGAGAGTGACGCGCTTATTGCAGCGACGTGCCGCCCGCTGGCCTCTGGCAGCGTAACGCTTGATAGGTGCTGACCTGCTTCGCATTCAAGCGGTAGTAGACGGTGTATAGTTCTGTTACCAGTACACTATAAATAGAATAAGCTCATTAAAATTAGACTAGACTGTTTCTGACACGACTTCGACACCACGCGGGGTTCGGCCTTGTAGTCTTTAATTAGTTAGGCTGGCTTTCCCACATGGCAGCCATGTGGTGAATGATCCCCCGATTCTATTGGCCAAAGAATCGACCAATAGAAGCGAAGCTAGCTGGTCGATTTGTGACAGGATTGTGACAGTTTTTGTGATCTGATTGAAGCCCATATAATACGACCTCAGATGCACAAGGCCGCGCAGCCAACACCACGCGTCAGAAGTGATCTAACAGGGTAACGTTAGGAGAAGCGCCTCTTGCAGGGGCTCAATACGCGTCGTTGAATATAAAGCTAGGGTGTCCTGGCTTAGATGGACAACTGAGACTTAAAAATATCCGCTTGTCCTAGTCCCAGTCCACCTGCTTCCACCCTTATCCTCCTCATGCGCCGCACCGCGCGGCACATCGTATAATTGACGTAACAATATAATTTCCGATGCTCGACCGCATGTACTGCTCACGCCGGGATAAATTCGCTTCTACTGGCGTAAATATATATTTTTTCGCATGTTGCACGAGGAGATAATTACTGCCCTCGTTCTTGTGCCAACGGTGTTCAAACCCCTACTTATATCCGATCATGGGGTCTCACATCTAGTCACTGGCATAGCCATTCATGTCCACTCATAGTATATCAGTTTACACAAATAGGTTCTCAGCTTGCGCGTGATTATTTCTATGACATAGGAACTAATGCCCGCTCGCATTTATTTAGACACAAAGGGCCTCGTCCACACACACGGTGTCGCGGGCAGAGAAGATCCGACCTCACACCGGTAGGAGTCCCATTTAGACTCGCACCCATCTGTCTCTGATCTGCTGACGCCCGTTCACAATCATAGCGGCTCACGTCCGCTGGTGCACACATCCTGTCGCCTTCAGAGCGATCTACGCTCACTTATGGTCACATACACTCAGTCGGGGCTCGCGTCGATTCGTACTACCACCACAACCATTTAAAATCACAGCAGCTCACATACAGTCACGCAGTCAAATTCAAGTCGCACTCATTGAAGTCGACCGTCACAGCCGCTCACATCGACACTGGCTCACTCGAGAATGCAGCAGACGTTAGAGCGAGCAATAGAAATATAAAAACAACAGTGCCCTGCCGTGACCACAAAGATATGACAGGAAGAGAGTGTGAGAAAAATGAGTGCACTCATGAGTTGTGAAAAGCCTGCCGAAGTACCAGGCCAACACCGCTGCTTCTGCCGCCTTGAAAGGGATGTAAGCATGAAAAAAAAAGAAAAAGAAAGACGGCAAGGCCCTACACAAGGCATTACTTTCCACAACCTCCGCCTATTTTCGACCAGCAACTCAGTGCACAAAAACGATGCGTCCACAATTCCAGGGAATGCCAATTGTATCTGGCTTTATGCGAATAAAGGTATCTATCCTATAGCTTAAATATGCATCAACAATGCGCACTTTACATTTCTATTCGTCCTGTCGTCGTTTTCTTCCTTTTATTTATTTATTTATATTTTCAGCGGGTAGTGAAGGTTACACGAACCCTGAGCGGGAGGGAGTGCGGGTGGGTGTGGGGCGAGGGGGCCCTGTCTCACCACCGACGAGCACGCACTGAGCGCGTGCGCGACCGAGACGTCGTCTGCCCTGCTGAGATGTGCCGAGGGTGAGCGCTAGCAAGCGGCACGCGTTGCCGCGCGCAGCTAGCGTGACGACGCGAAGTGCGGGGGGAAGGAGGGTCTCGATCCTTCACGCATTCCCCCCTCGACGGCGCTGCAGCGGCCACCCCGCGCGCGCATCTAGCTTTCTCGCTATTTCTCGCCACAACTGACCTGCAGTGCCGCAGAGCGTGGAACTGCTTCACGGGCCATCACGGGGCGCACGCGACGCATGCGAGAGAGGCGTGACAGCTTGCACGGTGTATAAAAATGGAATCGGGTGGAACCGTGAAGCGATCTGGTTTTCACGGGCATCTCTGATTTGAAGTGAGTTTGCGCTGCTTAAGAGACTGAGCACCCTCCTCTTGTGCAATGGCCAACCGGTGTGATGACAGAATTCCTCAGCTTTATGCTTGATTTGATAATTATACGAATGTTTGGTCGAGATTGAGTTGTAGGAAGCATGCGAATCACTGCAGCCAACTGGGAAGACCGTCCGAGTAACACCGAACAATCAATAACGTCTATTATTACTACTACTTTAAAACGCCCAGCAAACTACCAAATGAGTGAAATGGAAATTGTGACCTTTGTGCCAGGACGATGGGACTGCGGACTAAAATCTCGACGAAAACAGAATGTCCATTCTCCAACTATTTGGCTGCGGAGACTGAAATTTGTCTCAACGCCTGACGGTTCTGATGAGCTATTCTGCTGGGGAATTGTTTGTGGGGGTTAGATTAGATTACGTTCTTTTCATCTTACCCCTAAGGCTTCTACTAATATTTCCGGCTTTTCAAACGCTGCCAATTTCCTAGTAGCCTAGCATAAGAGGTACAAGATAAAAAATACCCCCCCCCCCCCCCCTCCCTATTTGGAATGAAGCTAGGCGGCCAAATGTATCAAATGCTTCATCATTACTGATTTTCCAAGAATGCATTCCCTGGATCTATTTTTCCCTGACGGAGTTGGGTACAACTAAGCCTGCGCAGACCATCGCATGGGCTATCCGAAGTAATTATTTTATTCGTTGTCCCAGCTGTTTGCGCAAACGTCACCTTTATTAATTATAGTTCACTACGATTTTCAATTCTTTCTAATTCTGTCACCACCTCCTGTCTGGGTATGCCTGTCCCTTAATGACGTCTTCCGTTCTCATCAAAAGGAAGAAATACCGTCCGAGCATCTCACACCTTTTCACTTTGCAGCCTTCGCGCCTCTCGTGAGCTTTGCACGTCACGACTTTCCCATCGTGGTGACCTTTCGCTCCGTCTGGCTACCAAACAATGAATCGCCGTCGGGACCCGTCGTCACATCGTATACTTGTCCAGACTGCGACAGACGCCATCCGGACACTGACGCGCAGGGTTAAGCAACACGCTGGGCGTATATATCAGACGCTAAAAGGGGCATAACAGACGCTAAAAGAAGAGACGGCGCTCAAAGTTTTCTCTTCCGTCGCCGAGTTACACCTCCGAGCGCCCTTTCTACTTTTCTTTTTACTGTAATTTGGCAACGCGTTCGCTCTCAGAAGCTCCGCGGAGAACCTGTGGTGACTTGGCGCGCTCAGCCACTTGTAGCACCATCGATCAGCGCGGACCCGCCGTCACGTGATCCTCTGCGCGCGGAGATGTAGCCGTGGGAAATCTCTCAGCGCCGCCGCTGCTGTCGCGTATGCAGTTGGCCTCGGCACCTGCGCTGCTGTCACCGCGCGCGCTCACGCAGAAGGGTCGACGTCAGCGGTCTCCTCAGGTGAGCAATGACCCCTTTGTCCGCTCGGTGTCTGGGACAACGACAACGACGAAGTGGCGACAACAGCGCGATATTTTCATCCCGAGGTGAGAAGCAGAGAAAGGAGTTCCCGGGCGCTGCCTCACACGACATTGTCGGACGGTGAGAACGGTTGGTTAGACGCAAGCAAGTTGGAGTGACATCAACGCTTGAAAAATCCTTCACGACATTAAAACAGAATACGTGCGAACAGGAACCACAAAGCACAGAGAACTTCAGCACAACTGTAACCATGGAGCGATATGGAAAGACAACAGTCACTTGTAGAGTTACTTCTTTTTGTCAGTGCAAATCGTTCACTTTCTTTTTTGGTCAAAGGTAAGTGTCAAATGCCACACCAAGTGGCCTACAGACATATTCTCCACGGTCATTTGGGGATTTGAAATGCTGCTGTACGTTATCCACCTTGTCTGTCAGCCGAATTGAGAATGCAGATAAATTCCTATGTCACATAATTCAAGAAATATATTTTACCATCAGATCTAAAGAGAATGACTGTGTACAGCGGTGACTACCTTAAGCCTGACTGAGTAAAAAAAAAAGAATAAGTAAAGGTTCAACTATGGCTACAAGTTGCATGATTGACACGGTTGCTGTTCAGCTTGGCAGAGTGCCAGAGGATTGCACGCAGGACGACGCTGAATCAGGCGCCGACCCTCGGCAAGCCATCTGCCGGAAGCAGTACGTAAGGCACATTGAGTAATTTTGTCAACAGGAAATTCTGCCCTGTGGGTAAGAGCACATTCATGAGCCATCCTGCTTTGATGCGATGAGTCTAAAGCTGAAAATCTGCGCGTGCATATAGAATAGTGTATACTGACCGAGTGTGACGGTTGAAAGAATGATCAACCTACCATTCCCTCTGGAAGCCAACCCACGATTCATTCGTTCCGAAAAACATTTGATCGGAAGGTCGCCATGAGCACACAACGAGACGATAATTTGCTAAAGGAGCCGTAAGGCATTTTCTTTCTCTCCACCCTTCCCACTCTCTTTAACACCGTGCGAAAGCGATTAACACAGTTGAGCCTGCCCGAGCTGTCATCGAGTTGCCTCTCCATGTCCCCCTCTTCCCTTTTTTTTTTTTTTTCTTTTCCTTTTGGCTTTAGTGAAGTGAGCCCTGTACGACGCCTTTCAGGTCGTCCGTGGCGATCGGCGACCGCCGCGCGGACCGCGGCGCGGTCCCGTTGCTTGATTAACGAGCGCGCGGCCGGCGTTGCATGCAGCGACCCTCTCCTCCCACCTTACACCGCTTCCCGGACAGACGCACGCGGACAGCGGCAGCTCGGGGCGCTCATCTCTTCAGCAGCGCCTGCAGCGACGGCGCTGAATGGTCGAGTTAAAGAGGAGCGCGTGCGCGGCGCGGTCGTTGGCTCAGCGAGCGTGTCTGTTGTCGAGCGGCGGGGGTCAGGCTGCGGGGAACCTTTGCATTGGACGCCAATGGGCCTTGCACAAAAACCCCCCTCCGTAATAGCAGGTTTGCCGCCGCCGTCGCGATGGGCGCGCGCGCGCGCGAGCGTCGGCCGCTTGCATGGTTCGCCACCACGCGCATCCGGGAGCGGGCAGCGCTTCCTCGTTCTTGTAGAACACGCCGCCGCGCCTGCTAGCCATCCCCCCTTTACCTTCGGCCCTGCTGCCTGGCCTGGACGCGGCCACTCTGTGGGAAGCGCTTTGTGAGTGCGTGTGTACGGTGCACACCCGGGCGCCGGAAAGTACGCGAACGTGCTTGTCCTGGGCGCTCTTCGCACTGGATACCGATACAAAAGTAATTATAACACGTTGCGCCGTGATGAAACGTTGCTGGTTTGTGTGCGGCGATAGAAGGAAGACCACTTTGAAGTCGCGTCGGAAGTGGACCGAAACGCGTTTGAGCAGCTTACTGCCTAAATTACATATGTCCCGTTCTCTACTTCATTTCTTCTCTCTCAATTACGCGCATCCCATATTAGCCACGATGTGATGACACTGGCGCAATAGACCGGCCGCCAGCACAACCAATTGGTTCGACAGAACAGTGGTATTAGCTTTAAGCTGAGCCGGAATTCCATGGGAATGGACCTAGACAAAAGTCAAGGGTTTACCGCAATCAGACCAATCCCCTCCGTGGGGCGAGAATCAGCGGAGCGCTGCCAGTAACGCCATCTATTGCAAGAAAGCAGAACTCTCACCAGGGGCGGATTAACAATGATCAGGGCCTGGTTCAAAGGCCTCTGTTACCCCCCCCCCCCCCCCCCCCCCCACCTCCTATGGGTGGATTACCTGTGATCAGGGCCTGATTCAAAAAGAAATTAAGAGGGCCCCTATTGCACCCCCCCCCCCCTCCCCCTCTTCACTCTTCCCTGCCCCATGTTGTCATGTTTGAAACTTGATGCATTTAATTTCCTATAGAGAACACACGCCATATTCACGCGAAGAATCTGCAGACTGTTTATGAACATCGTCTAAGCATGTACTTTCCTGAGCACACTGACAGACCGACATCTAGACTGAGCTACTCCAGGAAATCACAGGAATCATAACATCCTTCCTCGCAAATCAGAACGCGAATTTGTAAAAAATTAATTTCGTCGAGTGGTTATTCTTTTTGCTAATTCGATAGCGCAGGACGATTTGCCGCGGGACCAGCTGAAACTAGGCAGAAACAGCTAAAATCATTTCGGATTAGTTTTTCTCTATATGGGCGAGTACACAGTTTTATACTTTGACTGGCGAAAAATGACAATGGCTTTGGGATTAACCGCACGATGCAACGAACAGCTTTTCAAGCATTCGACATTGCAATACATAAGCTCTAACTTTAATTTAATCATGGGAAATCAGGAAAGTGGTTTCACTCTTTATCGGATCAAACCTCGAAATCTGCCATTTTTTTTCCCATCTCTCGGGGGCCCTTGAGAACGGAGGGCCTTGGTTATTTGAACCCTTTGGAACCTGGATAATCCGGCCCTGACTCTCACGACCTCGGTGGTCGAAATCCGTACGAAGGTAGTACCACAGCACTGACATCTCATCACGGACGTCACTTGGATCATTTTCACAAGAAGCGACAAAACATGGCATTACTTCCCCATGTTGGCTAACTATATATGAGCACGAGAAATGAAAACATTGACGCCATTGCACATGCTGCGGCCGTAAGTGAAGAGGGCTATAAAGAGCCCGATCAGGGCTGGTTTAGGGAAAGTGTATAATATTGTATACTCTGTCAGACCAATGACGTGCCGGCAAGAAGTGCATATGTCATGCGCGCGCGCACGCGCACACACACACACACACACACACACACACACACACACACACACACACACACACACACACACACACACACACACACACACACACACACACACACACACACACACACACACACACACACACACACACACACACACACACACACACACACACACACACACACACACACACACACACGCACGCACGCACGCACACACGCACGCACGCACGCACGCACGCACGCACGCACAGAGAGAGAGAGAGAGAGAGAGAGAGTAGATGTAACTAAGGTCCTAAAAAATGCGGGAGCTTCTATATAGCCCACTGAAACCAACTAATAGCTATTCAGTCTTTTCTCTTCATCTGGAGTGTCTGTTCAAGGTTACCCAATTAGTGAAGACTAATTACCTAACGTTTTCCTATTCGCCTTCAAAGAAAGCCGTCACGTCACCAGCTGATACATTAAACCACTCGACCAGTGGGCACACAGAGCTTCTTCAG
Organism: Amblyomma maculatum; assembly: GCF_055883805.1. Lineage (NCBI taxonomy): Eukaryota > Metazoa > Arthropoda > Arachnida > Ixodida > Ixodidae > Amblyomma > Amblyomma maculatum. Next base: position 211,568,556 of record NC_139346.1, on the reverse strand, counting down.
AGAGTGCAGTGAAGAGCATTTTTTATCAGGGACGCGTACTGGGTTTTTAAACTGGCGCCGCTGTGACGAGGAAGCATTTTTTTTTTTTTTATTGCTCATGGTACTGCTTTCGGCGAGTAAAAAAAAAAACGTTGCACGTAAACGTTTGCTTGACAGAAATAGCCTATGTTGGGTTTATTGAGATCTAGAAGATTGGCAAAGAACCTCTGTTCTTAAAGGCAATAATTTATCTTTACTGATTAGTCAGTTGAACAAAAAAATTGATGCAGACTATGGGACGCGCGACTCTGAATAGCACTATAGTTGGTTTCTCGAGATGTATTCTATAGTTTTGAAACCCTTGCTTACATTTAGCAAAGACAGCATATATATATATATATATATATATATATATATATATATATATATATATATATATATATATATATATATATATATATATATATGGGTAAATAATGAAAGCTATTAAGTTGAATGCAGCAATATATAGAAATCACAGCACGCATTGCTGCATGTGGCTGGAAAAAAAAAAAAAAAAGAGAAATGAAAGAAGTTAAACCTGCGAAGATTTCAACTTGACAGAAACGGGTGTAACACACTGTTAGGTTTATAAAACAATGTGGTTAATATACATTTTTATGCACCACAGCAAACAGTGTGGAGGCTAAGAAACAGAAGAAGGAAGATCGGCAGAGCGTGAACAACAGATGGTTGGACAACTCGTGACTGGGCAGATCACTTCTACCTCTACTTTCTCTCGTTGAGTGTTCCATTTATTTGCACCGATGTGTTACGCTTCCAAAACTGACATCTCATTTTAGTTGCATGTTTTATTATTTGTAACAATGCATCAGACATTGTCATGCATGTTCGCTACCGACCGCTGAAAAATTTAGAATGAGATTTTCCTTCTCCTGTTTTTTTCTGTCACCAACTATACACTCCGTTTCATACATCAGGTGCAACGCAGCGAAGGCTATCCGCAAGTAGTCCGGGAAAAGAAGAAAGGCGTATCACCGCACTCGTTTCGTGGCCGAATGGTTTCTGCGGAAACGGGATCACGTTTGCAATAACTTGCTTCGCGTGCCCGGACATCTTCGCAGTGCGGATTTTATAGAAAAAATCCGTTCCGTAGAGGCAGTCGAGGTCGCTGCGTTGCGCAGCGCGGAGGACACGCAGCGGCGAACGGTGGCGGCAGGATGATGATAAGCTCCCAAAGAAAGGGGCTTTAGCGCTGCTCCAGCTGTGGAACTGGTTACGAGGGTCAACGGCGACGCTAAACGCAGGAACGGGCGCCAAGGAGCTGTGCTCTAAAATAAGCTCATCATAAGGCAGCTGCTTAGTTTATTAGTCAGTGTTCGTTTCATTTCGCCATAAAAAGCGTAGCTGGATGTCGTGGACAAGGAGCCCTTAAATTGCACAACAGCAGTCGCCTGGTTTCAACTTCAGTCAGCCCCCTTTTCGCTTTTGACGAACTTCTCACTTTAACGAAATTCGCTTGTTTGGAACTTGATTGCGTCAACTATGGCACTCATATCAGATTATCAGGTAAATGTGCTCTTCTTGATCGGCGATGTAATCGGCTGCAACAAGTGGTACTTGTGACCACGAAACAGACCCAATACCTAAACTTGACGCAGCGGATCGAGGTCGAATGTTTTTTTTTTTTTTTTTTTTTTTTTTTTTTTTTTTTTTTTTTTTAAGGGACACATGCAGCTACGCAGACTTTAATAAATAAAGGTTACAGTCCGCGCTGTACGAGCCCCTCCGAGAGTGACGCATAAACCTGTTCCATATGAACGGAAAACTATAGTTTTCCCTTCATTTCCAAGAAAAACGTCACGTACAGACCCTTTCACGAGCCGCCTCGGCGAAACCGGTTTGACTGAGCTGTGGGATGGGCTTGGGTGAGATAATTCTCTGCTTTCCCTGTGCTACAAGCATAGGCCAGTGTCCAATATGGCTGCGCACACGAGCTCTTTTAGTAGACAATCGGATATGTAATGAATTTGTTTTCTCGTTTTTTTTTTTTCAGGAAAAAGAAAAAAACAACCTCCGGGGGCACCATATAATCCATAACACACTGCCTCCATTGAAAACTACGGTGTCCTTGAAAGGCCTGTTTCGCGAGATGTCTGCCAGATAAATATTGCGCACAGATATAATTTGTTCATTGAAATCACCATTATATGTGTCCATATCCGTCATACTCCCTTGACGCCTGGGTAGTTCATGCGTCAAAACAAACAACACGTGCTCTATCATAACAATGAAGTGTTAGGACTTCAGTAAAGACAAGCTCAAGGAGGGCTAATTTATTAATAAAATAAAACAAATTGACCTTGCTATGATCACCAGCTACTTAATTCTTACTGTGCCCCGGGATGTTTAGTGCTATTATGCTGTTTAAATTTCGCCATATCGTAATAGGCGCCAGTTTATCAGACAGTAACAGGCCCCGTTTAGTGGTTGATCGATTTGAGCGCCGCCGCACGTATACGTAGCCATCGGTCTTTGAAGCGCACACCCCACAATTTATCCCCACTCGCCTTTCTTGAGCTTCCCTCAACGCCTTTGCGTCGCGCCAGAAGCGCAGGTGTTTTTTTTTTTTTTTTTTTTTCATGCTTTTTGAAACCAGTAACACTTGCACGGGGAGCAATTAAGCTTTACGTGCGTTTAGCAAAGAAAATTTTGTGAAACGTCGTTCAGAACATCAGATATGATGTCCGAGGTGTCTTCTGTCCAAGCGACAGCAGGCTCCTTATACCCCGCCACGACCGCCGTCGTTCTCGTATACAGATAGAAAGGTCAGAACAGCTTCAATTTTTCATTCGTCTTTTACTGAACGAGCAATTAAAAAAAAAAAAAAACAGGTCCGTTGCGAAAACTTCGAGTACTCGGCGCTGAGTAAACGTCTGTAAAAGCTCAGCCGAGGGCTTGAAATGTTATACACTTCAATTGGTAGTGACTGTATCCATGCCATCTCACTGTTTTCAGAGCTATACATGTGACTCTGCTTACATACGTTCACATATAAGGGGCACGAAGGTGTATATATATATATATATTAGTTTTCTGCAGTAATTCCAGAGCTGATGCGCGCATACGGAGGCCGAATCAACTGCACTTTGTCACATGAAACACAGGGAAATGAACAAGGCCTGAGCTTAAGTCTCAGTGCCAACGTTACGCCGTCATCTTGGCGGTGGTATAGTAATAAGGTTTCCTTCGACCCTTACTCATTTTCTTTTGCGTCTACAAAAATATTACCTCGCGCCTCCAGCTCTCTTTTCCATTTTTCACACAGGAGCTATGCGAGCATGCACTGCAATCATTGTTAATAAATGTTTGCTTTAGGTCTGTTAAAGTCCCCTTCTGCCTTTATCGGTCCCTTGCATTGACACATGAGCAGATATTGCGAGCTCCTGAAGGTGGCGTATACTGCAGAGTCAAAGCATTCTTATACCAAATGCATGCTTGCCAGCTCCCTATCTATACTTCAGTTCACTCTGCTGAACCAAAATGAGAGTACTCTTGTGCACCTAAAGCGCGTTTATGATTTTGGCTACCGAAAGATGTACAGAGGAATACTGAAAAAGAAAAGATGTCGCGCAAGAAAGCAAGCACCATATTCTATATACGAAAACAACTTTACAGCCCCCCCCCCCCCCCCCCCCTCGAACATCGCAGCCGAAAAAAAAAAAAGAAACTCGTTACGGTCCAAAGTATATATAAATGGACATCCCCTGATTAGGACAGTCGAGGTAACTGGGCATTTTTTTCTCATTGAGATAGTGTCTCCAAACGTTCACTTGAATTATAACCTTGCTAAAAAGCGGAAATGCTCTACTCGAATAATTAGTTCATGCCTGCAATGAGGATCGAAGACATCGCGGCGCAGTTATATGTGATTCTGCATCGGAATATATACGTTTTCGGCCTAATTCGCCATCAATCAAGCCAAATACGAAGTGTCCGCCTGGCCGCGGTGACTCAGCGGTGCGCTCGACCGCTGATGCCAAGGACGCGGGTTCGAACCAGGTTGCACCGTCCAGCTTTCGATGTGCTGTACGATAGATATATCAGTGCGCTTTAATGAGCCCCAGGTGGTCGAAATTTCCGGAGCTGTCCACTGCGGCGTCTCTCAAAACCCGAGTCTCTCCGGACATTACTGTGCGTGGTGACGCTTTGGGACATTGTTCCTGGCATACCCGCCGAGATGGTTGAGGTTCCTTGAAGAGCCTGGCACAACGGGGCATTCTGCTTCATCCAAAGGTATGTATATAACGCCAGCTTCTGGTCGAAACGTCGAGTCGGAATAAAACTAAGGAATCATTGTGAAGCATTTCTTCCCTTAAATATTACTTCTAGCAACCAAGTACTTTTAATATATATATGTGTGTGTGCGTGTGTCAAGCTTGCCTTCGGGATATATACATGCCTTCAATGTGTGTGTGTGTGTGTGTGTGTGTGTGTGTGTGTGTGTGTGTGTGTGTGTGTGTGTGTGTGTGTGTGTGTGTGTGCGTGCGTGCGTGCGTGCGTGCGTGTGCGTGCGTGTGCGTGCGTGTGTGTGTGTGTGTGTGTGTGTGTGTGTGTGTGTGTGTGTGTGTGTGTGTGTGTGTGTATGTGTGTGTGTGTGTGTAAGACGCCAAAAATATTTGCACAGGAGTTCATGCGCGAGATAGAAATAAAAGCGACACATGAAACGTTGTGGAAGCATGCCGCAAGAAAATTGCAGAGAGCAAGGCCGCAGTTCGCGGCGAGAAAAGTAATCATTATGTGGCGGGTGCGACTGCGAAAGTTGCCTACCATACGGGTTCAAGCCCATCCTCGAATACGCGTCGCTGATGTAGCTGAAGATGGGAAGCTGAAAATGTGCTTGCCCCGGGAAAAGTAAACTGACAGTGCCCACCCTAATTACGCGGTATTGGCATAGCGCAAACTTCATATAAGGGAACTTGGGAAGCGTCATGTTGAGAGCTTTCTGTGGAAGCAGAGGTTCTTCTTTCACGCGATACACGAAATGTCCAAAGCAAGGAGTGAAGTAACGAAGCGCGTGCGGTGATGCGAAAAGCAGATGCCCCCATTCTCCAACATGTAAACTTTTCTGAAATGGAAGTTTGGAGGCGAAATATATCCCGAAGGCAAGCTTTGTCAAGCTTTGTTGCTCGACTGTAACTGCAGCCTTCTTTTGTGATGCCCTGGCAAGAATGTACAACCCCACCTTACGAAAATCGTGTGCGAGACAAGTTAATAAGGCAATCCACAACTTGGGAAAGGCGAGCCTGCAACATTATTCCAGAGTAAAAATAACAGTCCTTACAGCAGAAAAACAAACAAACAAACATATTTTTGGCACTATTTGTTCTTTCAGCTTCCTTTATAGGTCAGCAATATCGACTTCGGCAGAGAGGAGCGAGGACTTCCGTGGAGACCAAAGGATTTTGATCACTCATTCAAAGACAACGGCGTGTCTATGCGGAAAGGCGACGCCTTTCCTCAGAGGATAAATTTAAATATTACATCCTTTTAGTGGAAATAGTTCAGGAAATAATCGGTTTAAATCCAATAAGATCCATAAAACCGCGAACTACCACTTAAATATTTGCCGAATAATGTTTGCTTTACTGCAGATCAATTTCAAAGTTCTGCAAGCATGAACATATTTAATCAATGACTACAAAAAGAAGAGCAGACTTTGCCTCGCAGACAGCTTAAATAAAGTTAAATTGGTTCACAGGAAGGGAAAGGCGCAGTAACTGTCACACTTGCTCTGTGGACACCCGAACCGCGCCGTAAGGGAAGGGAGGAAGGTGGGAATGAAAGTGTAAAGAGAGAAAGAGGAGCCGTAGTGGAGGGCTACGGAGTAATTTCGACCACCTGGGGATCTTTAACGTGCGCTGACATCGCACAGCACACGACGCCACTTCGTTTCGCCTCCATCGAAACGCAGCCGCCGCGGTCGGGTTCGAACCCGGGAACTCCGGCACAGTAGTCGGGCGTCTTACCACTGCACCACCCCGGCGGGGCATCGCAGACAGCTTCAATTTACATTTTCTGATTTATGCTGCCATCGCGTAGCATTTGGCTAACGAATGAGCTTAAACATTGTGGCATACTCACACCTATTGTTCATATATCACCTCTTGCCTGATTGGAAGGCCTCCAAATTAAATATTGCGTGAGCCTATATATACGATAACATGTGCGATAAAAAGGGATGAGGAGGCCGTTTGACGCCTTTGCATTTTCCTTTAATAGTAGTTTGCTAAATCATTAGCTTGAGAGTTCCTTGAACGGCCAGAAGATCAAATCAGTCGATATTGTCGACCATAAACCCTGACTGCTCATTGGAGGGTCAAATTCTAAAGTTAAAGCTCAGCTACTTTGGTCATCTGATGAGAAGAGAGGAGTCGCTGGAGAAAGATTTGATGTTGGGAAAGGTTGAGGGTCACCGGAGAAGGGGTAGGCAGCGAACGCGATGGTTAGATGGCATCCTCGAGGCGCTGCAGATGAAGTTATGTGATGTTAGGAAGATAGTGAGATACCGGAAAGCGTGGCGTGATATGTGGTCCATAAGGTCACGAAGAGTCGGACACGACTGAACGACTGAACTGAAATCATTAGCTGCCTTATGATCGCAGATGGCATGCACGCATAAGCAAGGCCACAGTAAAACACGTTTTCCCGATCTGGCATAGCGTTCGTAAATCACAGGCATGCAAGAAGGACATCTTTTGGCGTCGGTCCTCCTGCTTTTGCCTTCTTTGCGTGCGTCCCTTCCTCAAGGGGCTTCATGTGTTCTCTTGCACTGTAAAACTGTGCTGACCACTCGAATAAATAAACCACATATGTATAAAAGTCAGCGCTTATCTTCACGTCTTTCATTCTTCACCTACAGTTTCTTTTTTTTCTGCGCGGAAGAAGCCACTTGTATGAGAGTATATATTCTCGAACGCGCAAGCGTTGGTCTCCAAATTTTTTTTTTACGCTTTCAACTGCCCGTTCGTGCAGATGCTCATTTTCATCGATGCTGTTTTCCTTACGTATATACATAAAATGTGCCTATGGAAGTGGGACAAGCAGCCACCTCTAGGGTAGCTATATACACATGAGAAAGGTTAGTCTGTGCAGATGATTTAGAATTGTCGGCCGCGGTATGGCGGATAAAATACATGTATACAGGAACGCAGCCATTTTAGCAACTTGCTGCGAGCTGACGAGCGTATCACCTGTGCGCTGATGGGCTCAGTTCTGATATACACGATGCTTCACTTGACTGAGCACTTATTGTATACGAACACTTTAACGTGAACGTTAGTTAGAAAGAGTCATGCAATTTATCCATAACCGTAAATGCTTAGGCGAGATATCCGATGGGCCAAGTAATCCGACATCGAGTGCCGGTCTGGATATCCATGAATAGCGTTTTAAACAGGACTGCACTGAATGCAAGGAAACCCTCCGTATACTGCTCTGAAGGAAAGACAAGCATGGTGTTTCGAAAGTGACTTGCTTTGCACTTTCTGCGTCTGTGTGTGCGTGGTAAAATCCAGTGTCGATGGAGCTAGCCCCGAGCATAAATCGGGGAACACTAGTATACGACGAACACTTAACAAAACGACCAATAAAAGATGATCAACGAGAAAACCAAATTAACGATGCCTGACAAAGAGCCGCTCTAAAGCACAGGACAAACACTGTCATACAACAGCCTAGCTAGACTGCACAAAATTAGTCAGGGTACTTTCTCAGCTGTATGCACAATTTTGCGGCCAGAAAGCAGACCTTTACCAAATGGCATGAGCTAGCCTAGAAAACCAAGTCATGTATACCTTGTAAAGAAAACCCAACATGCGGACTGGGAGGTACGGCCCTGTCCAGCTCCGGCCTTGTGACACAAAGGACCTTGTTTGCGAGAGCTCGGGTATCGGTGTCAGCCAACGGAGTCCGGACTGAGGACCCGATCAACCCCGCCCTAAGCCCATAACCCATTTTCCCAAATAAATGTTTTATATACTATTACTAAAACACAGGCGTACGAAGAAGGGAGACATTAATGAAAAATCCGGTTTCGTACCTCCTAACCCTTTCCAATCGAATCATGCAAACACCAATTTCCGCGTTCCTGCGTTGTTATACTCGCTGGGACTTGTAGAAGTGATGTTAGTTAAAATAGACTACTAAATTTCCTAGCATAGCGACCGCTGACAGGAAGTACTGAACACTACCGAAATTATAATTTCGATTTCACGCACAGAACTGCGTATCAATTCTTAGTGCTTATTTATTACAGTTGCCAGTGGTGACATGTCACCACTGGCAACAGTTTGCGTTGGTGACTGGTGACATGTCACCATGTCACCAACGCAAACTGTCATCAGCAGTATGCATACTGCTGGTGACAGATTGCGTTGGGTATAGCCTTCTAAGGCGCACCAATTAATCGCCTTTATTCATGCTGAAATCATCGAGGTAACTTAATCATTTAGAACGCATTACAATTTCTCGGTTCTTCTTTCAACGTCACGTCATTATCGACTGTATACGATCCGAATATTTCAGACCTAAAACGAAACCACACAGAGCACTGCTGTATAAAAATTTAAACATGGACGTAAATGCGTAATTGCGATAAAATTCACTCAAGCGTAGCCATTTACGGATAAATAGAAAAGCTGCACAGCTAAAAAGCTTCTATATAGTTCCCACGATATTAACTAAGTTTCCCTGAAAGCTGTGCGGTTTTGCTTTGCAGACGTAAGCGGCTGGGCTTGGATAATGCTGATGCGCGCCCTTCAGACGGAGTCGACATGCGTGCGAATGACCAGACCACTTGTTTTATTCCGCTTAATTTTTTTTTTGCCCATGAAAATGTTCGCCGTCGGCCCATTACACATCCTATCAGTTGAGGACATTGGCTAAATGTGTTTTGAGAAAAACAAGAAGAGCTGACTTGTTTTCGTGCTCCTTTCTATACTGTACGTTCTCCCATATAAATTATTTGTCGGTTATTGAAGCCTTCCGGACTGAAGGTGTCTCTTGTTACTTAATATGGCGAAACCATGAACGACCATGATGGTGCATTACTGTTACCTTTACTGCTTATTAAAGTTATGCTGCAACACTTATGACTCGCGCATGACGTTACGGCGTTGTGACGGGCGCAGGGGAAGGCGCGGGCACGGTCCCTTTCCCGCTGACGTGACCTCCGAGAAAAGTTGCACTTAATGCATATCGCGTACTCGCTCTGACCTCGAGTCAGGGGCAAGAGGTCAGCCGAGGGATCAGCACTACCATCATTTATTACGCGCCCGAACCTTGCACTTTGCACAGCGATCACTTATATCGTTGTCACACTGAAGGCGACCAACCGCAGAGGATGCGGCGCCAAGACTATATAGAGCCACATAGATTTACGAAAGCCCTGCGGTGCTGCAGCATGCAGGAGCTATAGTGTGATAGTTGCGAAGCGTGTGCTTACAAATGACCCTATATAAACCTCATCGAAACACCATAAATTGAGCTGACGCGATTATTTACTTATGCCCTGACGCCGCTACAGCTGTCCAACTGATAAATGATTCATTGCATAAATCAGCACAGTGCGGCGGCCATACATCGAAAATTATATATTCAAGCCACACTGATTCTTCACGCTATGCACAGCGTGGTGTTGTAAGTATTGTGAACGTCCGTACTCTAGCTAATAGAAAGAGAGTGAGAGAGGAGGGGTGGGGGAGGGGGGGGGCAACATTGTTATATGTATACGTATACTATATGCACGTCTATGCATCCATATTTCAGACGGAACTGAAACAGCGCCTATATATAAACGAGGCCTCCTCGTACTCAAGGCTTTCGGGTTATCGCACGCGACATGTCGGACCCATTAGGATTAAGCATACGATAAGTGAACACGTCTTTGCCTCGTCCATCGCCTCGGCGTGATAAGTCATTCCGCCCCTCTATATATAGACAGTTCCGGCATAAATATACGTAATTCGCAGGTCAATTTCTTCAGTCCTCGACCACCCGCGGGCTTGGTGTACCGACAACCCTTGCTGTTGCGCTCGTGTAAGGAAGACGCTCATAGCACTTCGATTTACGACAGCGCAGACGTTTACGAAGCCACGTGTGGTTTGCACACACACCAACGGAAAAACCCATGTAAATGTGATGCTTTCGTCACCCGCTTTTGTAAATTTTTTCCAAGCAAATATACTTAATTGAATTGAAATCATTAGACGGAAGGGACCGGAGTAATGTGCGATGTCAGCCCACGTTAAGAATCCCCAGAAGATCGAAACTTCCAAAGCCTTCCATTACAGCATTCCTGAAAGCTTGAGTCACTTTGGATACGTGCATAATAATCAAAGCAAACAAAATCATTAAAAGAATTCCTTTCCTATATGTGAGAGATTCGGCCTACATAGCGAACGACACAAGCCTCTTTGTTTCAAGAGCATTACGAATGAGAAGTGGGGTACCTTTTACCGCGCTAATGGCATCCAATTTACGTGCCTTTATTGTTCGAACCGAAGAGCGTATACAAGTTGCGACGAGGGGTAAATAATGAAGACCCTTTCCACCTCGAGAAAAGGACAGAGGTGTACGCGGGCGAGCATTACCACAAAGCTCTAAAGCCAAACGCTCAGCACGTTCCTTGCGGCGATATAACCGCGAGGTCAAGCAATAGCTTAATTATGCAGTGTCCCTCTGTCATGGGGGGGCTGTCACCGTGTCCATGTCACCTATAATTGCCATACAGTTCAGCACCATGAGTGACGGAGTTTCGTGCACATATATATGTGGCGTCAGCAGCCTCCGTACCGACGTCTTCACCTCCGGTAAATGTCCACCTGTAGCACGAGCGAGCATTCTGCTGCGGCAGTCGCGGTAATGTAGGAAAATTGAGAGGAGGAAAGCCGACTGCGAAGAACGGCCACAGCGAGAAGCCACACTGCGTCAGTCAAACTTAGCGGCATATTTGGACGTCAAAGTTGACAGGCAGACAGGTTAAGTTGCTCCAATCGGAACGCAGCCCAATATATAACCAAACAACAACAACAACAAAAAATAAAGGATTATTTACACTGCAAGGGATATCCTAAATTTCAATTCCATCGTTTTGTGGAATGAATCATTCAATGAACCAACGATGTTTCATCGAACGCAATGCTTGCACATTTACTTAACGGATAATGTTCTCAGTGATGGCCTTGTATTATTCTGCTCAGCTTTCTGATTTGCATTAATGTGTCATTACAATAACTTGACGTGAAGGAATCAGACAACAGCTTTGAAAACGAACATTTAGGTGCTAGAACCTCGTCAGCAGCCTGTGATGCGTGTGGCTTCGTTAGAAAACCGGATGAATGCGCACAAGCGAGTGGTTATGAAACCAAACAGCGAAGTGTATTTAGGAAAGGTGTCCACATGCCACACCAAGATTGCAGGTCTATGCACTGATGTCAAGGGTTCGAGATTGGAGATTTGTTGCAGTTACGGCGTTGTCGATAGCCAGCAGTTTCAAGAAATCGAATTTGGCAATTTCTCGCGAGCGTACACGAAACAGTCTATGCCCCACCAAGTTGTCTACAGACGACCGAATAACGCTGTACGTTTGGACACTCAATCAGTACTGGGGGAAGATATAAGGCAGGGTTAATGAACTCCCGTGCCAGAAGCCATGCACCATGAGCCAATTAAATCAGCATGTTTCGACAAGAGGCACGTCCAGCGAACCGCTACCGAACGATTGCGCGTATCTAGCCGGACCAGCTTAGACCTTCTCACACCATTTCCTTCCGCTAACGCGCCCTAGTATATTCATTTTGTCGTTCTCGTGAAAGCAAAACCAACGGCCAATTACGGGGCTCCGCTTTCCGTGGAATTGTTTCCGCCGCTTCGTCGTCCCCCCTCCTCTCCATCCGCGGCCCGAGCGAGTGGGCGGCGGCTGCGAATGTGGAATGGGGGAGGGCATAGGCGAGCGGCGCGCCCTTGGCATCAAGAGTCTGCCAGACGAAAGGGGGAGGGAAGATCTCGGCTCGCTTTCCTTCGCCGCTTTCCCTCGAGCCACGGACGGAGACGTGCTGGAAGCGTAAACCAACGGTGGCCTCTCGTCGCAGATACCGTTACTCGACACTGCGAGCACAAGTGACCCCTCGGGTACGCAAGCATTTACGACGAGAGGATATCACGAATGTGTGCGCCGTTTCTCACAAATCATGGGGAATAGCAAGGAGTGATGGAATTCTACCCTTTCATCTTCTCTGCAATAGGACTGCCGCGCGAGCTGAACGTCAGTTTCTCTTTCTTTTTCTGTATGCAAAAACAGTTTTCGGGGAGGAGGCATCGAGAGCTGAAAATGATCCAATGATGCTGCGCTTTTCAGCCACTCCATTCGTCCAAGCCACATCGCTTGCCTTCAATTCTGCAATCGATTAACTCGTTCAGCACCGAAGGATCGCGAGCCCGAAGTTGCGGGTGGCATTTTGAAACCGACGATGCACTTTCCCTGCACTACGGCGGCCGCGCCAAGGCCGGACACAAGCAAGAGGAGTGGGAGGAGGAGGATGATGCTTGGTCGCTCACCACATCCATGCTGGCGCGCGTCCGGCGGTGCGCTGCTCCGTCGGACGGCGGAGACGAGGGGCTGGGCTGCGGCCGCGCTTCGGCCAACGCTGCACCGGCGGGGCCTGCAATGGCGGCGGGGCAGCACACGCTTCAGTCCCCCATGAAGAAGGCGCCGACGACACATTCACAGAGCGCACAAAAGCACGGGCACGTGGTCATCAGGTGTGGAGCGGGCGCAGCACAGTTTCGCTATCAAGGCGGCCGCAGGCATGCGCGGAGCGGCCGCCCGCTGAAGGCGCACACCAGCAGCAGCGGCGCGGCCGGCAAAAGAGCACACGGGACGCGCACGACGCGTTGTCCCGCGGAGTGCGGCCGGACGCGGGGGGGCGACACGGCGGTGGCGCGCGAGCGGCTCTACCCTCCTCGCTCCGTGACGCGACACCCTCACCCTCGCGACGCGCGCGCGCCGCGACCCGCCGTGCGCCGCAGCGCGTCGCAGCCGCGGGGGAGGGGCGTCGTCCAAGCCGTCAACCAATGGTCGCCCTCACCTGGTGACACGGTGACACGCGCGCATGCGCGGTGGCCGCCGAAGGGGACGACATCTTCCCCTCCTTCCTTCCCCCTTCCGCGCGCGACCGCGTCGCGCCGCTGCCGAGAATGCCGCCACCACGAGTGCCGCCAGTTCCGCGCGACGCCGCGACGCGCCGCTCGCGCCGGGAAGGAAAGAAAGGGGCAACGCGCCCAGAGGGGGGCGGTACCCGGAAGGTGGCGGCGCGCGAGGTGGAAGGGGGTGGTGAGCACCTGGGATCTCTCTCGACCAATAGTGAGGCGCCACGAAGCCACGCCTACTTTCTTGTGCGTCGCGCCAAGCAACGCAAGACCAAAAGCGGCGGGACACGGAGCGCCCCCCGGGGGTGCTCCGGAGAACTAAGGGAGAAGCTCCGGAGGATGCGGAGCAACCGGACGCCGCCATCATCCGCGCTCGGAGAGGAATCTGCGAGGAGAGGAGGCTGTCGGCGCTGCGCGCGCTGTCAGGGCACTCATGCGATACAGGTACCCCTACACTGCTACGCTTTGCATCGCGTGCTACTCGGCCGAATGTTGCTGATTTGGCACAGGACAGGGTGTGCAACCTGTAGATTATTGGTTGAGCTGCCCGCTTATTTTAACGCGATGGCGTTGAATGCTCAGTTCTGTACAAAAATGCGGCGTTGTCGGCGCCATCACCGTTGTCAACGTTTCTGGCGGTGTGTGCGAAAAATCACGAGCATGACTGCGCAGGTGGTAGGTGTCCCCCAAAAGGCTGTGTATTGTAACGAAGTGTTCGCACGTTGAACTTTCTTGACGGCACGACGGCTCCGCCGCATTGAAGAAAGGGACCAGGCGATTTCGTTTGATAACACAAGTTAACTGAATTTAATAAAGATGAACTCAAACAATAATTAAAGCGAATCCAGTAGTACCAAATAAACAACTAATTCAAATTAACAACACATCAGTCCGCCAACGCGACATCTTCCGAGCAGGGGTCCCGAGCAGCAGCTCGGATGGTCGCCGTCCTCCCTTACTTGCCGCCAAAACCCCTCTGTCCAACGTTGTTCAGGATTCTCCAGGCAGTGTTTGTTACCAGGCGGAAATGCGCTTATCGGAGCCAATGAGACGACTTTCTTTACAGCTGAGAAACCAATAGGACGCCGGTGCCCGCGAGGTTGTTTCCTGGCGAGCACCGCGTGAATTTCTAGAAGACGCGGCGCATCTCCGCCTGGCACCCAAACACACAAAAGGTAAACCAAAAACACATGGGCCGCAAGGACGCAGACGGCACAAAACACAAAGCTCCGTCCGTGCTCTCAGCCGTCGCCCCCAAGCCCTCAGGCGTTAACCGGTTGGGACGCGAGCTTTCAACAGCTCGCCTCCCTCACAGCCGTTAACCATTTTCCGAACGGCGTACATCGTGAATACCCCCCCCAAGAAGAAGGGGAAAGCACAGCGACGCCGTGCAAAAGAAAAAAAAGGACCGCTCCCCGGCTGTGCACGGGTCCGGAAAACGGCGCGCGACATAGGCATAGCTCGCTATGCGACACCTCCCCCCTATGAAAAAGAGTGTCCCACTCGGTCACAATCATGCCCGTACAAATAAACCGCAAGGAAATGCTATGAATAACTATGTACAAGGTTCAAAAATGAAATTACGTCTACTGGATAGGACCACACAACAATACCAAAATTGAATAAAATATACGCAATGCCGAAAAAACGAGAAAATATAAATGTCAGGTGAAACAGATTACAACCAGGAAGGTAGAGAAGAACACTTACACGCAATAAAACATTGGCATATCAGTCAAAATGTTACAGGGCACACTCAAAATGTCCACTTGCACGTATTCACACAAAACACAAAACATTCGGGAGTATATACAAAGTCACGGCGGATTAATTAACACTTCCGTCCGCGCTGTAATACATCTCGGTATCACTGTCATAATCGGTCCTTACTCCTTTGGGGTTGGTGCGAGTTCCCGTGGGTCTACACTGAAATGTTGATTCGGAGTATGAATATGTCTCAGTCGCACTTCCAGCAGAGGTACCGCGATCACTGTTTTTCACGGTCGAGGCCGCTACACGTTTTGGCCTTGCGGAGACACGAACACAGCGCTCAAACGCATGCACACCATCACCACGATCACCGTTTGCTGACTCGTCGTCGGCGTCCTCATCAGAAGCAAGCCGTGGGTGGTAGTGTTTCAGACGTTCAGCGTTGACGATATCCCGCTTTCGGC
Source organism: Amblyomma maculatum (assembly GCF_055883805.1). Taxonomy (NCBI): domain Eukaryota; kingdom Metazoa; phylum Arthropoda; class Arachnida; order Ixodida; family Ixodidae; genus Amblyomma; species Amblyomma maculatum. Next base: position 211,553,194 of record NC_139346.1, on the reverse strand, counting down.
CGGTGCGATCGATGACCTCCCAGTTATTTTCTGATACCTTCCGGAGCAGACGGAACGGCCCGTGGTATCTGTGGAGCAGTTTGGTGGTCTTTCCTTTCGATCGAGAAGGCGTCCACAGGTACACAAGGTCTCCCGGATAGAAAACAGCATCCCGTCGTTTGGAGTCGTATGCCCTTTTGTTCTTTTCTTGCCGGTCTTTCTCACGCTGAGCTACGACTTGGCGCGCCTGGCGAAGCCGGTGCACCACCTTGTGAGCATCCACTTCGTCACAGTCGTCCTGCGCGACACCGAGGGCCACCTCAACAGGAAGTGTTGGCTCGTGTCCGTGAAGAAGAAAAAACGGTGAAAAACCTGTCGTTTCGTGTTGCGACGAATTATAGGCGAAAAGAACATAAGGCAGGAATTCGTCCCAGTCCCGATGATGCGAGGAGACATACATGCTGAGCATGTCGGCAAGCGTGCGGTTGAAACGTTCGCACAAGCCATTGGTTTGCGGGTGGTACGCTGTTGTTTTCACGTGGTCTGTACCCATGGCTTTAAATATTTCCTCAATCAAGGAAGCAACAAAATGTTGTCCGCGGTCCGTAATGATGCGGCCTGGTGCCCCGTGGCGTAGGACGATCTCTCGCACAAAGCCCTGCGCGGCCTCAGCAGCTGTAGCCGCCGGGCATGCTACTGCTTCGACCCACTTCGTGTGGTAATCAGTCATCACGAGGATGTACCGGTTTCCGGATTGACTCTTCGTAAATGGTCCCAAAAAGTCCATTCCAACCTGTTTAAAAGGCATTCCCACCGGTGGAAGAGGCTGGAGAAACCCGATTGGTTTGCCCGGTGGGGCTTTGCGCGTCTGGCAGTCAGGGCAAGACAGCACGTAGTTTGACACCTGCGCGAACATCTTAGGCCAGAAGTAACGCCTACGTATCTTTTCCCATGTGCGCTTGACCCCGAGGTGTCCCGCCGTGAGATCATCGTGGCAGCCCTTTAGCACCTCTGACCGCAAACATTTTGGTACAACCAGTGCGTCGTAGTCTGACTCGAAACCTTTCGCTCGCCTGTGCAACACACCGTTGATCATTCGAAAACACCGTGCCGTTTTTTTCAGTGTTCTGGCAACGGGTGAATCCGGGTTCTCCAGGTGTCCTATCACTTCCCTCATCCAAGGGTCTTCCCTCTGCTTCATGCCTACATCCACGCGACCTAGCACAAGCAGCGGTGCAAAGTTATCTTCACTAACCGGTGCCGGCTCGCGTGGCAGGCGAGAAAGGGTGTCTGCATCTGCGTTCTTCAAACCTGGGCGGTGTTTGAGAGTCAGGTCAAACTCTTGCAATAGCAGGGACCATCTCATGAGGCGTCCATTCGGATTCTTGACATTCATCAGCCATGCGAGGCTGGCTTGATCTGTGATCACGGTGAAGTTACTGCCGAATATATAAGGTCGAAACTGCCTACAGGCGTAAACGACAGCCAGACATTCCTTTTCTGTGGTGCTGTAATTAGCTTCCGCTTTGTTGAGATGACGGCTGGCGTAGGCGATGACATGTTCCCGACCCTCGTCTTTTTGAACCAGCACAGCACCAAGACCGTAGTCACAGGCATCCGTATGGATTTCGATGGGCTTGCCTGGCTCGAATTGACGCAGAACTGGCGCTGTAGTCAGCTTCTCTTTGAGCGCGTGCATTGCCGCCTCGCATGCCGTGTCCCACTCAAACGAAACATTCTTCCTTGTCAAATTAGTCAAAGGTCGGGAGATTCGGGAGAAATCCTTGATGAAACGCCGATAATAATTGCAGATTCCCAGGAAACTCTGAACTCCTTTCTTGTTTTTTGGCGCTGGGAGCTTTTCGATCGCGGCTATTTTGTCCGGATCTGGTCTGATGTTCTCTCCAGTCAGCACGTGTCCGAGATACCTGATTTCTTGTTGCGCGAAGCTGCATTTTTCCGGCTTCAGACGCAAGTTGGCTTCATCAAGAGCGCTTAACACCTTTTCCAAGTCCTCTAGGTGAGTTTTCATGGTCTTCGAGAAAATCACAATGTCATCCAAATAGGCCAAACACACCCTCCAGAGAAGACCACTCAAAACTTTGTTGATCATCCTCTGGAATGTCGCGGGGGCATTGCACAGACCGAAAGGAACGACATTGAACTCGTAAAGACCGGAGCCGCATGCGAATGCTGTCTTCGACTTGTCCTCTTCGCGGATTCCTACCTGCCAATAGCCTGAAGTGAGGTCGAGCGTCGTGAAATATCGAGAACCCTGCAGCAGATCCAAAATGTCATCGATTCGCGGTAATGGGTGCACGTCTTTCTCGGTAACCGCGTTCACCCTTCGGAAATCAACGCAGAAACGCCAACCTCCCTGCGGCTTTTTCACGAGAACGACAGGTGATGACCAGGGGCTGTGCGACTCTCTGATCACTCCGTCACGAAGCATTTCTTCCACCTGCGCTTTAATGACTTCCCTCTCGAAGGGTGAGTGGCGGTACGGATGTTGATAAATGGGTGCTGAGCTGCCCGTGTTTATAGTATGCTCCGTTACGTGAGTGCGCTGAATCGGATTGTGCTCGCCGGTAAACAGGTGACGAAACTTATGAATAACGGACAAGAGCTCATCCCTCTCAGATGACGTCAGGTGTGGCCCAGTTTGGACGTCGAAGTCCTCTGTCGCAGTGGGGTCGTGTGGCACGGCGAGTCCGAGTTGCGCCTCATGAAGTGATGTGGCCCAGCCGATTTTCGCGTCGCGATGTACCACGATCGGCAGCAAGGTAGGGTTTGCAACACGGACGATTCCGATCCCACCAACCACGTTCACGACGGTCCGCGCCACCTGCAGTCCACTTCTAAGGGTTGACTTTGGCTCGACAAGCTGAATTCCGTCTCTCGGTATGTGTACCCTTAAAATGGCTTCCGTACGAGGCTCGATGGAAACTTGGTCTTTACTTCGTGCAGTGACCACATTTGACTGCGATTGCACGCTAGTATCGACGTGCAGCGGGTACACTTCACTCCCTATTTTTAGTTGTTTACGGAGGAAGTCAATCAGCAGGTTTGCCTGCCGGCAAAATGGGAGCCCCCCTATCAATTCATAAGGGCAGTCCTTGAGGACAATGAATTTTACACTGAATCTGGTTGATCCGAATTGAAGCACTACTTCTGTTTCTCCTACAGGTGCTAATAAGTCTCCGCTGATTCCTTTGATAAAAGCAGTGCCCTCAGTTAGTTCGACTTTTGAAGCAATTTTAGCCGCGAAGCTGGACGAAATGATGTTTACGGAGGCGCCAGTGTCGATGAGAAGGGTGGTCTTCAAATTATTTGCCTCGACTTGGACCGTGAGGAGTTGGTCTTCGGTCATCACGCTCACAGATCGGCCAGGCTGACCACCTAAGCCCGGCCGTTCCCGTTTCCCGGATGGGGAGCCTGCTCGTCGCGCGCATTTCTCTGTTCGCGGTCCTCGTCTCTCCATCGCTGGCGACAATTTCGAGCTATGTGACCGCTTCGGTTACAGTAGTGGCATCGCGGCCGTCCATCGTCGTCACGCGAGGTTCTCTGGGGCCATGGCGCGCGCCCACGAAAAATTTCTTCTTCCATTGCCTTTAGACGTCCGGATAACGATTCTAGAGAGGCGGCGATCGCCTTGAAATCTTGCTCACCTGCGAGCCTTTGTTGTTGACCATGGGAGGCAGCAGTGTAGGTGGGAAGTAGGTGGGGCTGCCCAGATCCCGGCACAGTCAGCGGACGAGGCTCGTTGTCAGCACTGCCAGCTGTTGGCAATATGTTAGAATTGCAAACACAGGGTCCCGTTGCCAGGTAGGTGGTGTTTGCTGCGGTGGCCGGCAGCACCCGGGAAGTGAAACCCATCAGCGCGGCCTGACTGAGGCGTTGCAGTGTCTGCAGGAAGTCGGCGCAGCTGGACGGATTGGATATTATCATCTTCTCCATTGTCGCCGGTTGCAGGCCCCGCAGCAGATGACGCAATTTGTCTTCTTCCGGCATTTTGCGGTCGACCCTGGCGCACAGCTGCAGCACATCATAAAAGTATTGCTCCGGAGACTCCGACGGCAGGTGTACTCGATTCTGCAGCCGAAGGTGCGCGATTTCCGTCGCGTGGCGGCTGCTGAAGCAGGTCTTGAGCTTCGCCGCCCAGTCACTCCACGAAATCGGCGCACCGGTAAGCAGCTGTGTGGTGTGCCACTTCTTCGCATCGCCATCAAGGGCAAGGTATAAAAATTTCACCTTTGTGTCGTCGTCCCAAGCGTTCAACGATGATACGTGCTCGTAGCAGGTCAGCCATTCCGCCACGGACTCCTCAGGGGTTCCCTTAAAAACAGGAGGGGGGATGGACATCCTCGGTTGAGAGCTCGTCATCGTAGCGAAGTCAGCTGTCGCCTGCATGTCCGGATCACTCCTGAGATGGGGGCGCATCTCCGGTAGAGCGGGGTCGTCGTTACCACGCACCTTCCACCACTTGTAACGAAGTGTTCGCACGTTGAACTTTCTTGACGGCACGACGGCTCCGCCGCATTGAAGAAAGGGACCAGGCGATTTCGTTTGATAACACAAGTTAACTGAATTTAATAAAGATGAACTCAAACAATAATTAAAGCGAATCCAGTAGTACCAAATAAACAACTAATTCAAATTAACAACACATCAGTCCGCCAACGCGACATCTTCCGAGCAGGGGTCCCGAGCAGCAGCTCGGATGGTCGCCGTCCTCCCTTACTTGCCGCCAAAACCCCTCTGTCCAACGTTGTTCAGGATTCTCCAGGCAGTGTTTGTTACCAGGCGGAAATGCGCTTATCGGAGCCAATGAGACGACTTTCTTTACAGCTGAGAAACCAATAGGACGCCGGTGCCCGCGAGGTTGTTTCCTGGCGAGCACCGCGTGAATTTCTAGAAGACGCGGCGCATCTCCGCCTGGCACCCAAACACACAAAAGGTAAACCAAAAACACATGGGCCGCAAGGACGCAGACGGCACAAAACACAAAGCTCCGTCCGTGCTCTCAGCCGTCGCCCCCAAGCCCTCAGGCGTTAACCGGTTGGGACGCGAGCTTTCAACAGCTCGCCTCCCTCACAGCCGTTAACCATTTTCCGAACGGCGTACATCGTGAATACCCCCCCCAAGAAGAAGGGGAAAGCACAGCGACGCCGTGCAAAAGAAAAAAAAGGACCGCTCCCCGGCTGTGCACGGGTCCGGAAAACGGCGCGCGACATAGGCATAGCTCGCTATGCGACAGTATCTCACGGCTCTGCCATCGTATCGTGGGTGCCATTTTCGTGTGCATTTTATGTATGGTAATTGTGCTCGCAATTATTGACAAATTCACTGAAAAAATGTAGTTCTATGAATTACAAGTGCGTGAGGTAACCCAAGTTTTCACTAATGCCTTTCTTTCGTGTGCTTCACTATATACTGATCACCACGCAGAATCACTCACTGTAGTCCTTCATTGACTGGAGTGACACTGAAACGCCAATTTTACTACCTTTGTGAGCGTTGAAACCCTTGCTCGACTATGCTCGATAAAACCAGAATGCAAATTTTAAATGATAGATTAATTAATTTCCTGTCTCTCGCAGTAACCTCCTTCTGGTCTTTACTACACAAGAATTATACCTGCTAAATCATGCACCCCCGAAATTCCCTTTATTTGGTTTTAATTGCTTCATGAAGCCAGAATGCAACAATGTGTTACATTCAAGACACCGGTGGTAGCCGTTGCCAAAATCAATCAGTTGTCAAAACCATGCAGTGAAATCAATCAATAACCACAAATAATTCAAAGAGCCGACTAGTAAGTCAAGAACAGGTATCAAATAAAGTTCGCAGAGGGTGATAATAACAAAGTTCATCACAATCATTCAATGTCACTTGCACTTATAGGGGTTTCAGTAGCATATGCATTGATACTTTATACCTATTTCCAATATATATTTTTACGTGGTGGCATGACAAGCGATGGAACACGGCGACACAACAGAAACAGAGCGACATGATGACATGACGATGAAATATGCTTTAATGGCCAGCGGGCCTGGCGCGAGCGCTCCGCTCGGCGCCACTGCCCGCTTCGTCATCTTCGTAGCATATATTCATTTCAAAAGTTTCAGATTTTTTTTTTTTTTGTAAATAAAATATGCTTCCTCGCGGCTCTATGTGAAATTTCTTGGTTTGGGAAAGGGAGTTAACGGAGGGTTATTTGGGGCCAATCGTCCACAGTGGCAAACTTGTGGGTTGCTCTTGGACATTTTTACATGCATTTCTTGGACATTTTCGGTAAAAAAAAAAAAAAAAAAAGTTTTACTTTGCGACTTTTTCTTGCCCCCTCCGGAAAAAAAATAAGCAAGCACTGGTGAGAGTCAAGCTTGCTAGTTTAGTATATATATATTATATACTATATATACTAAACTATACTATACTATATATACTATAGTAGTATATTATATATATATATATATATATATATATATATATATATATATATATATATATATATATATATATATATATATATATATATATATATATATATATATATATATATATATATATATATATATTTGAGGTAGGCCAGTGAAACCAATTGCATACAACTGCCAGCCTGTTTGCGCACTACAGGCAATTTTTTGTTTTGCATTTACTTAATTAGCTAAATATGTTAATTTTTCTAATTTATTAAATATCGACTTTAGACCAAACATGTGAATTGGAAAGTTGTAGAGCACCTTCAGAAACCCCCCTTCCATTAAAAAGAAAATCTCACGTGTATCTTTCTTTCCGGGCTCAGAAGAAAGCCCGCGAAATACAAATAATACCACGTGACTAGCGCATTTGTGCGCCGCGATTGTGGTGCTCTCAGACGTGGTTTGAGCGAACGAAATCAGCTGCTACCGTGACCCGATAGTCCCGTTGCAGCGGCAGGCAGAAATGTTTGTGATGGTTCGAGCGAGCTCGAGCTCGCCCGTCGCCACCGCGATTTTGGCCAGGCCTGCGCACCGCAGCAGCCTACATCACGACAGGGGGATATGGCGATAAAGAACCGGCAAATGAAGGTGCAGCGCTAATTTTAGTCGAGTCACATGATGTCATCTCGCCCCTTTATCCAATCTTTTATGCGCAGATTCAGTGGCTGAAACCTTATCGCTCATTCGTTTGTCGTGACGTTTGCTAATGGGAGAGAAGGAGGCCTTGTTAGAATGTCGGTGGTGTCGGCTTGCCGCTCTCGCTGCTACTGCACCGTCACGTGGGCCGGCTGTCTGACGCGGGCGAAGAAGCCATCGCAGGCATATCGGCCTGCCGCTTTAACGGGGCCAAGGAGACACGGCTGCAGCTGATTTCGTTCGCTCAAACCACGACTGAGAGCACCACAATCGCGGCGCACAAATGCGCTAGTCACGTGGTATTATTTGTATTTCGCGGGCTTTATTCCGAGCCCGGAAAAAAAGATACACGTTAGACTTTCTTTATCGCAATTAATGAAATGGGGGTTTCTGAAGGTGCTCTACAACTTTCCAATTCACATGTTTGTTCTAAAGTCGATATTTGATAAATTAGAAAAATTAACATAATTAGCTAATTAAGTAAATGCAAAACAAAAAATTGCCTGTAGTGCGCAAACAGGCTGGCAGTTGTATGCAATTGGTTTCACTGGCCTACCTCAAATATATTATTTTGTACCCCTTGGTTCAAGTTAGCTGGGACACCCGGTATATATATATATATATATATATATATATATATATATATATATATATATATATATATATATATATATATATATATATATATATATATGGACCTCTTGGGACCCTTTCCCAAGCCTCATTCTTGCAACCGCTGGATCGTCATCTGCACTGATTATACGCGCCTCTCGCCCCACAAAATGGCGGGGTGCGCATGGGGCGAGAGGCACTTAGGAGCACAAATGGCTCCTCTCCTCTGCCTTTCGCAGTGCTGCAGATATCTTGTGAGACGAAGCATAACTTTGTTTACAAGTCTCTTTTTACTGTGACGAATCAAACTATAGAAGATTGAAAATTAGCTATATGCTGATAATCATGTGTATTCTTTGGCCGGCCGGCACACCATGACCAAAACCGGCTATGCAAAACTTAAGGGCACCTCCGGAGGTTTTTCCACACTCGCATATTAAGGTAAAAATTTTACTGTATGTGTTTTCATCGTCGCCCTGACGCAAATTTGGTCGCCGTGCAATAATTCATTTGTGCGCATGCAACCCGATTTTAAAAAGTCCAGTTTTCGTGGTCTCAGTTTAGGCAATTTCTGCGCTTAGCATTGCATTTGTGATGTCACAAGCATTAGACTCGCGTTACTGCCCGTTCCCCGCGTCATCAAGAAAATTTGACGTCTGTATATATTAGGCTATCTCTGGCATTTTATGTACTGCGTCATGATTTCTAGACAGGAACGTCATATCTGGCCATGAAACGAGATTCAATTTCGGTTTGCTGTTGTTTGTTTGTTTCTTTCTTTTTTTCTTAGACACTGTTCAAGAGGGGGTCGAGGTTAAAGGTGACTGAACACCTTATAAGGGCCCCGATCCCTTTACACAATATATGCAGGCAATAAATAGCGACGTTTTACAATGTTCGGTCCAGCAGTCATCCTAGACTACAAGAAATGATACAAAAAATGGCTAATCACTATTAAAATGGCATGACAACACAGCAGTTTTATTGACGATACAGTAACATGTCAAAAGGAAAAAGATTAAACGATACACCAGAAGCATGTCCCAGCAACAGAAAAATGCGCACACAATAGGCTGCAATAAGAGTTTTCTATGTCTTCACGCAGAGCCATGGCAGTCTATACTCCTTGTGCATCTTATAGGCACAGCAGCACAGCAGCACAGCTTTATCACATCACAATTTTAGGAAATAACAGCAGCATAACAAAATAACACTTTTTTGGAATAATTTACAGTCATGAAAGCCTAATATTGCTATTCACAGAAAATTGCCTGCAGTATTTCTTAAATGCTTGTTTATCTTTATATTTAAATCTATCTGCACATCACGTCGGTTCAAAGTCTCGTTATTTGCAAAGGTTGAGCTTGTCTTCCATAGTTCTAATTTGTGGCATTTTTCGTTTTGGTTTCCGGATGTTGTACGAACTGGAGCTGGGTACTGGGGAAGTATATGTAACTTGTGTTGATGGATCCACTGCAAAACTTAAACAAGTAAACCATGGTCAGACTTCAACATAATACATTTGATAAACAATGGCTGTGTTCTAAAGACTGTTTATTCCCTTTGTAATCTTCCAGTATGTGTACATATATGCTTTTGTAATATATTAAGTTTGTAGAGTTAAAGCTCGTTACCGTCCCCCAAGTCAGAATACCATATAGCTTATTTTGGAGCAAACTAGTGAGTAGTTTAGCGTTTGTTTTAGTCGTTTGAGTATAAGATCTTGCACTTTATAAATGCGCCCAAGAGTGGGAGACAGGCTTAATTTAACTTGACTAACATGCGTGTTTTATGAGAGGTCCTGGCTGAACGAGACACCGAGAAATTTTTTCTTGGTGACCTGTTCCAAACAACGTCCTTCAAATCGAATGTTAACGAAGTTAGTCATGTTTATTATTTGACTTGAAAATTATATATTTTGTTTTGTTTATATTTACACTCAAGAAGTTTCTTTGCATTCGTTTAGATAATTGTACCAAATAATTATCAACAGAGTTTTGTCTACAGTGTGCAGTTTCTCCGGTAAAAAACAAAAAACAAAAACAAAAAAGAACGTTAATATCTTCTGCATACATCATCATTTGCTGGGATCGGGTATTCTTGTGATGTGACTCACTATACGTAAACAAGAAAATGAAGGGGTCCTAAAATGGAGCCCTAGCGAAGACCAATTACTGACACGGACATATTCGTAGTGTTTTTCAAGATAACGGCAAATAAGTTTTAGTACCCCTCCCCTAATGCCGTATGTTTCAAGCTTAAAATATAGTTCTACTCGGAATTTCGATAACCGGGTTTTTGTGTCGCAGTCAGGGCACACCGAGGAATGCAATACAGCAATAACCGGAAGTGACGAAAAAGGCCGCTAGAGCGCAACGTATTCCAATGCCTTCTGCACCCCCCTTTCGCTCATGGACTCTGCAGACCGGCGACCAATCAAGGCATACATAAAGAAGGTTGTCGGATATTAAAAATGACATGTATACAAATGTTTATACGGAAGGAAACGCATAAGAAAAAAGTATTCATGCATGACGTACCGGAGGTAGCCAGAGCACCCCCAGCCCGCAAGCTATTACAAAACAATGAGCCAGAGGCTCATGACTGGCCGAAGTATACATGGAACCTTTCAGCTTTAACAGAGCATGCACATTTTTTCACGGGCAACCAAAGAAAAAAAAAAAATTGGACATGGGCACCGGTTTTGAATTGCAATTTTAGTTGAATAACTTATTTAGTGATTTTAGATTTTTTCGGTTTTTCTTTTTTGAGGTCGTGCCCTCGACGGAGATCGTTGAGATGAGATTAGGTGAAAACGTTGCTAATGCCGTCTCAAAAATTAAGGTGAGGGCGCCTCAGCATAACTCTGCAGCTTCACGTGGCGAGGTTGAGGTTAAATGAGGTCGCGTGCAATCTTAGTCGAGGTTGAAGTGAGGTCGCAATCTAAATGCCCACCCCCACCGCTACTGGTGACTTCCGCCATATATAACGGCAACCGCGGGGTACACAAGTGTCGAAGATCCGTTGTTTTTCGGGAGGTGAGACTGCTGCAGGGAAGTGCGGGAACAAGTTGTCCCCACCCTCTCGGAAACTGGTGTTCCGTCTCGAGCATCATGCTTGTTATGTTGGTTCCGTTCGCCGCCGGGCGCTAGATCTCTCGCCCCGCGTCCGCCCGACTCCCCCTTGGCCCATTTCTCCCATGCCAGCGCTATGCCGGCCGTGCGTCGGGGTTCCTCATTTTTTATTGCACCGGACGCCCGCGCGGTCCTCCTTTTTCTTTTTTCACCTCGATCCATATATATCTTCCTTTTCATGCCTCTCAGCAGTAGCGGGCCGTGTTAACATGCTCTCGCTTGTGATTTCTTTGTCTTCCCTCTCTCTATGCATGGTTTCTTTCCCTTGCCGACTATTTCTTCCTTTACTTTTTACTTTTGCCGCCGTGCTTGTTTGGAGCAAATGCCAGCATTCGCAGCAATAGCAGTTGTGATTTCGTGCATGCATGGCTCTCTCCTATCTCTCTCTCATATTTTTTTGCTCTCTCCCTTCATTGCATGTTTTTTTTTTTTTTCTTTTTTCACTTGGCTTTTGGCCTGGAAGAGGATACGCGCGCGCACGCTACGTACCGGGGTCCAGCGGCCGCCACCGTTGCGTGTCAAACCGAGCGAGAAAAACGAATGCCCCGCAGCGCGTCGTGTGTGTTTAGCTAGTTCCTCCCCTTTCCATTTAATATTTACTTTTTTCAGCTAGTTTTCAAGTGGCGCAGCGTGTCCGTTTGTTTTATCACGGTGCATCCTTCAGGGAGGAGACTGCCGGCAAACGCGCATATTTATCTTTACTCTCGGCTTTCTCTGAGCTGCTCTCTTTCTTCTTCCTTCTGTCATTTGTTCGTTCCGCGCAACGTGTAAGCTCCGGAGGGAGTAGTCAAAACGCAAATGCAATAAAAGGAAGGACAAATGATCAAAGGCAGAGGAAGCGGACTCGAAATGCACCCTCAAAGCGCACAGCCAATTGAACATCATGCGGCCGCGGTGCGCAGTGCATGGATAGCGCGTCCACGGCCGCCAGCGCTGGACGCACGCCGTGTTCGCAGAAGACTTGACGCGCCTATCTGGTACAGCAGCTACGCTTTCCGCGTTCAAAACCCTGGTGTGTCATTTGTGACGAGGCGGTTGTGTGTGCATGCAAAAGCATCCATTTCCCCTTTGGTCCCAGAGCGTGATGCTTCCTATACTCTTTTCCTTTTCCTTTTTTTTTTTTTTTGTGTGTGTGTGTGTCTTCGATTTTTTTTTCCCTACACCTCCGCTGCATCGCGCGGCTGTCGGGGCTTGTCCGCTAATGGGCCACGGAGAGCAGAGCATCACTGCTTGCCAGCTGCAGCCGTCTGCTGACAGCGAGCGGTGTCGGGAACGTTTCCTGGCGAGGTATTTTTTATGGCCATTAATTTCGGCGTTGTGCGCCCGCTGAAAAACGATGCAGGCTCATTAGCGCTGGTCCTTCTTCTGACCTCTCTTTTCTTTTCAGAGGCTGATTATTGTTTCTGTTTTCATGAATAAATTGGCAAAACGATAAAGCATTCAGCCTTTCAGGCCGCCGAGTGCTGCTCCAGATGTGCTCTGCCTATTCTTTGCGTCTGATACACTGCCAATTCCTTCCGGTTACATATATGATTCGATCCCTAAAGAACCTCCCGTTGAAGTTATTCTGGAGGCCTCCACGACGACATCTACTCTCTTATTTCACTCCCGCGTTCCTCCGTCGCTTCACTCACTGTGCGGTCGGTCGAAGATGTTCACCAATACGGGAGAAATCTCTGGCACTGCAGTGACTTATAGTGTTCGTCTCTTTTGCTCAGAATCAACTTTCACACCGATTTGAATAATGCGCTAACCGTACGACAATGAGGATTTGAACGGCAGAGCAGGTAGGATGGCTTTGCGGGAAAAAAAAAAAAATTAACTACGCCACCAACACTAGGCTATTCGGCTTTGTCACATCTTTATGGGAAATTCCCTTGCCTGGGGAGCGAGTTGACAGGGAGTGCCATCTAGGGAAGAAAAATAGAAACAAGGAATACGGGGTCTTATATAGATCTCAGGTCATACTTATGAATAAAGATTTATGATCGATTGGACGAATTCTTCTTGCAGTGCGGCATTTCCGCTCCCTTCCGTGCTCGCGCAGAGTTCGCGTGCTGCATTTGTGGCGCGTCGGAGTGTATACCGCTCGCAGCGCGGCTTCAGAACAATCTGCTTGGTGGAATTTTATTTTCCGTGTAGCAAACTTGAATAAGGTTAAATAGCTCATTCATAACGTGTACGTGTAAAACGTCGATATACGACTAGACGAAGTGAACTTCGGAAGTAAGCGTTCACGTCGTTATATACCCCGCATGAATCCTTCGTATTATAGTTAGCCAATTTGTTGTATGCTCAAAATACGGAACTATTTATAAGCACTGGAAATGAAGCATTCAATGACGCGCTCGATCCAGTTTCTGCGCTGTCGAATATGAGGCGCACGGTTTATATGTTTTGATATGGCATCATCGTGGAAGAAATCGTCTTCTCTTGGGGACGAAAGCTTCGGCTTGCGAAAAGCACTTATACCATGAACAGAAAAGTATTGGAAGGTAATAAGCTCGCGTTCTCCATCCATTATCAACCCATTGAATTGTCTGCTGTTTTACTGAGAAGCTGTAGGCTAGAAGCTATATAGGCTGAGACTAGTCTCATGTATTTCGGTTCTCACGCTATGATTGAGCCGAGTTTTATGAGAATATGGGTGCAACAGACTAACAACCATACCAGCCCACGTAACGCGTACGTTTAAAAAGAAAGAAAGATAAAAAACGCTTTACTGATGCTTTGTATCCGGTCCCGAATTATTGGACAGAGATGCAAGCAAGGTGAGCGTTTGCTGAAGGAAGTTTGAGAAGCTAAGAGCACCTTTAAGACAGCGGTAAAAAGTCGTTAGCTCACATTTGTTTATTTCATAGCGGGCATGCATGAGCGTGCCATGAAAAATGGGAGCTTTTCAGTCGAGACGAGTATGCCCTTTAAAGCTGGAACTTATGCTCACTGCAAGCATCAAGCTAGTGGCCTTCATGTATATTATCACAAAGTAAATTCATAAAACAGTGGTGTAATAGCCAATATTTGTAGACCTCTTCGTCCGCGAGTTAGACAGGTATTCATGCTGTATAATGCAGTGCTTCGGTAAAATCATGCATCAATTTTCAACCCACGAGGAATGCTTTCCGGCGAACAACACGTTCATCTTTAATTCAAGGGGCAGCTTCCACTTTCTTAATGAATCATTAACCTGTTCACCTGTCATTTCATTCTTAATTGGCAACGGCACCGAAATTCTTGAACAAAAACCTACTGAATAAAATCTGTAACTTTCCAGAAAAAGGCGTCCACTGACAGAGGTTCCCTAAAAGCAAGACCATGCCGGCATTTGCACGTGCAAGCCGAAATTCGGACGCGTGGCTACCTTACCGCCTTAGAAAACTCCAAGCTTCCACGTGAGACTCGCGGACGACCAAGAACAGACTATATACGTTGACTCACTTCCCCGCAGAAGCACAAGAACAAGAGGGTTCCATACGTCACATTTCGGAAACAATCATAGTTCAAAAGTCAGACAGGTTGACGACTGAATTGGAAGCTACATACTCGAGTATTTGGAGCAGTGGGAAAAAATATAAATCTTCCTCTAACTGAGGAGTCGAGATTATTTGGGGGTAACCGTCACGAAAACTGTCGTGTGTCCCGGCCACGGCGGTGCTCAGTGGCCGTGATGTAACTACCTTAATGGGGCCCACACCCTCGGCGCCCGATCTCTTTTCGCATATACTTCTTTCCGTTGCATAAACCCGTGCATAGACAGTGCACGGTTCACGCGCTCGCCGCACCGACCCCGAAAACGCGCAGAAAGCGGCGGGCAGCGGCGGCGCAGCGCTCCGCGGCGTCCGGTCCCTGGGGTCCCGTACAGGAGGCCGGGACATTATTCGCGCGATCCGCGCATAACTCAGCGGCGCGTGCGCACTTTTACGGCCCTCCGAAGGCCGCCGGAGCGCAGCCGACGATCTTTTTCCCCCATCGCTAGCCGCGCCACCCGTACGGAGGCGATAGTCGCGACGCCGTGCTTGACAAGGGCCCATCGAGCGCGCCGCATGGATTAGTCCTCTATGATGGCCACACGCATGGACCACGGCGGGGTCGCGCGCAGAGGATGAATGGCCGCTGTATGCATACACGGTATGGTGTATATAGTGGCATACGTACAGAGGGAAGGACACGTGTTGCGCTGTCCATCGCATGGATGGTACGTATACACACACGCACGCGTGCCGTGCCGATATTTTCATTGCAAATGGTGAACATTGGAGCCAAAGTGTTGTGCTTCAAGCCTTCCTAGAAAACATGAATAGAGATAAGAGCACCCTTCCCTAACATTTATTTTTTTTGTCCTGACACATCTCAGGCAAGGTTATACCCAAGAAATGGCAGCAAGAAAAGTTCTGGTAGACCTGAAATGCACTGTAGTACGTGCAAGGTGGCCATAGAAAAAGCAGAAAATTTGGTGGGTTCGGACACTGCAGGCGATGTATTCGGTAAGACATACATGTGAATGCACGATAACACGATAACACGCTCACATGTATAGCAATCCCTCCTGCGATGCGGAACGGCGTAATACAAGTCGGCTTCCTCGCTCGCGGGACACCAGATATACGGTAAACAGAAAAAAGGAGTGTACTTTATAGCTGCGACAAGATGCTGACTGGTTCGTCAAGAAACCTGTATACTCTCACCACTATAGCTCCACAAATTCATGCAAAACGCTTGGCGACACTTAAGAAATTCAGAGTCATAAAGACCACTAACAATTCGTCGCCGATGCTGCTTTGGGCATGAGTCATGACTCATGACCCTTTCCCAATATGTATACAGAAAACAGGACACCTCTACTCTTATAGTGCCAAGAGCTTCTGTGTTGAGAGAATCCCAGGTAGGCATCATTCTGTTGTTCATTTTTCATTTGATTTTTTTTTTATTTTAATATTTCCTACCCCTTCCCACGCATCTCTTCCTGTCGCTCCCTATGTTTATTTCCTATCCCTGTCTTTTTGCTGCCTCTTTATTGCTCTCGCTGCAGCTCAGAGTCCGCGTGCTCGATGACAGATGCCGCGGTTGGCAAAAACTTTTTTTTTTTGTATTATTGATTTACCACGTACTGCTACTGCTTTCCATTACCTGTCAGGATACGCAATCCGGGCTATCAGGAATTCGGTTGAGCTTGTCTCCACTATATATTATGCTACGGTATATTTTAGTCACTTTACCGAAAGGGCATTGTCTGTCTGTGAGTACTCTGCAGCGTTGAAACAAATATACATGGCCGCAACTGAATTTTGGATCACGCGAACGCGATAAGCCGCAACCGTACACATATTTAACTGCCTCTCTTTCAAGCTGTGCATCGAATGCATGTCGTGGTTTGTATAAACTTCCATCGGTGTGCAATGCACCCAGAAGTCAGTATACACCACTATCGCATTACCCTCTTCTATATAGCGCTCTACCCCCAAGGTGTCAGCCGCCGATTTTGCCGATATTCGCCTGAAGCCTGACCTTGAAACCCTATACGGCGTGAACTATATATAAGCGAGGTGAAAAGCCACGTGATACTTCGCATTGCCTAACTAAGCTAAATCGGCTGCAAGCATGGCATATTTTAAACCTTTCATATAGATAGTGGTTCAGGTTTGAGACAGCGTTTTCGCCATATGAGTACCGCGTCTGATGCGATAATTGGCGTTTGTCCGTCGAGGTTTTTTTCCATCATACTGTTAATGCGAAATAATTTTACATATCTTTACTAACAAAAACCGGCGTTTATCCATGGTCACGGAAAATCACGTGGTCACGGGAAATCACGCGAACAGACCAAAAATGTTCGCAATGATACCTTACTTCACAGGGTATACAGGGACGTTATGTCCATGGACCTTTAAATCGTCAAGAACAATGAGTTGAAACTACACTAGTAGAAGATGTTTAATAAGCGACGCAGTATAAATGATGCAGAATGGTCTAGAAATGGTTTCTCATTCACAGCGCGTAAGCAATCCTAGGTGCACTATATGATAAAGTTTCTTTTTAGGAGCGTCTTCTCAAGTTTGGCGATTTCGCGCCGGCTTGTCCTTGTCTGTCACGTGACCACCAAAGACATGAGTTAGAATTTGCCTATAAGCCCGAAGCAGTGTTCACCATGGTGGGTTACCACACCAGCCACAAAAGATGGCGGCCACCCTAAGACCCACCCTAGGTCACGTGATGGCATCCAAGATGGCGGCCACCCTAAGCCCATCATAGGTCCTTCATCGCTGGAGTCCAGTGTGCCGAGTGAAGCATTAGCCTTTAGCGTTCTGTGTTCGGCTGCCGGCGTGGCCGAAATGAAAGAGGGAAAGGGTCGCCATAGTGAAGGGCTCCGGAATAATTCCGACCACCTAGTCGAAATTACCTGGATAGTGATGATTGCAGGCGCGATGTCATTGCACGTTCAAGATCCTCAGGAGGTTGGAATTAACACAAAGCCGCTAAACTGCGTACCTCTGGAGCGCAGAATCATATATATATAATAGCATATCCAAGCTCGCGGTCACCTTCATTCGTCCGAAAGAAGTCCGTTCCTTTCGAATTACGGAACTTTCAGAACTTATAAGTACTGTGCAACTTGTATTTCTACAACGGGTTCTTTTGTTATCTGATACATCGCCCCCATGCAGCCATCAGTGTCCTACTTTTCTTGCAGCGTATACACGAGTATTGAACAGCGCCCCACCATCGACGTCGCCGTCACTGCTGCCACATGATGCAGCCTCCCAACGCCCGCGCTTCCCGCAAAGGCACCCCGCGGTCTCCCGCCGTGAACCGTGTATAAATCGCGCAGAAGCCGCGGAGACGCTTTAAAAGCCATCAGGCTCTGTTTTTACGATCCGGCCAAAAGTTGAATCACGGCTGGTGAGTTGCCTCGCACTGGTGGCGGCGGTGGCTAACAGCTCCCAGAGGTCATTAGGTGGGCCGCGCTAACACGGGACCCATTAACTCGACGGCTTTGACGAAATTAACGGGACCCCGGCCGCCGGTCTTCGGGCGGGCGCGATTGGAGACGAGGCCACTGCGTAGCGGTGGCAGCCAATATCTTGGCCGCGAGATCGAAGCCAGCTGCCGCTTCCTCCTCGGTGCTGGCGCGGATGTGCACGCTCAGTTGTATGCAGCTAGCTCGATCAACGGCGGGAGTCCGAAGCTTTGTGTCGCCGGGACTGGCAGCTCGTGCATTTCTCCTTTCATGGAAGGAAATGTCTGAGTATACAAATTCGGAGCTCTGCCGGAGTGCCTTTATCCATCAAGCGTCAGGACAGCATTGGGACGTGCTGGAGTGTGTAGAAGTTTGAAAATGCGCAGGCGTATTACGCTGCGTGGTTAATGAAGACAGCAGCCACCTTTGGGCACATATTTCCCTTCTCTGCTATAATTAGCAGATGCATTTCTGCAACGCTGGCGATTGTGATAGTTTGCAAAACAGAGCGTAACTATGATTAGATAGGAATAGGTATACTGCCAAGAGACCGCGCGCAGACTGACTCACTCACTCACTCACTCACTCACTCACTCACTCACTCACTCACTCACTCACTCACTCACTCACTCACTCACTCACTCACTCACTCACTCACTCACTCACTCACTCACTCACTCACTCACTCACTCACTCACTCACTCACTCACTCACTCACTCACTCACTCACTCACTCACTCACTCACTCACTCACTCACTCTCAGCCGCTCGCAACTTCAGTATACAAAGATGGACAACCTCGCTGTCTATGCACGCTGAAAGCTGCGGAAACCGCCACTAAGAATGAAAACGTTTCGCGTAGTAACGCTTTTTGTGAACCTCGTCTGCGGGCTCAAAGAGTTGACAGCTAGCAGTTCAAACGCATGCAAAATTCCGACATATTGTCTCGGTGTCATTTTTTTTTTTTTTTTTTTTTTTTTTTTTTGCGCTGGCGAGACGAGTGATAGTGGGTGTTTGAACAGGTTGCGTGTGAGGTAGAACGGTTAATTTTGCGGCTCAGGCTTTCGAAAGAGGCAAGATATATGATAAGAGCGTCACCGTTCCACAAGCACTGTGTGGCATACAAGCACTGCGCAGAACTATTGCAAATCAAGACGAGGAAGCCCCGGAGATCCTCCGTGTGCGGTATATAGGATGGGTTGGAGACTGGAGCTCGGTGGAACCCTTTCGCTCCTATGGCGGCAGCTCGTTAGCCGCGCTGCATCTTCCTGGGGCTTATCCCTGGAGCCGAGACCTGCCTTCCACCCCAACACCCCTCCGTCGCAGAGGGCGACAACTGTACCTTCCCCTCCTCTTAGCCGCCTTCCCCACGTTGCTCTGGATCCGTAGGACAGGCTGGAGGCACGGCAGCACGGGCCGCGGGGTTGACTTTGGCAGAGATTAATTTTGGGAAAACGAGGGTCTTCGACTGAAGCTATGTGATGACGCTGTCCATCGCTGTACGGGCCGGGGGCACTCTATTGGCCGCGGCTTAAGAGTGATTGAGAGGTCGACAGCATTTGCCACCCTTTTTCGGGAGATTTGAACTCGTCTGTTCGTCAGTTGTGACAGACCGGTGTGATTACTTTCGCGTTAACGCTTCTGCCACCTAATGAGTGCGACGGCTGGCGTTTTCTTGCCGTCCGAACTTCGAAGTGCAAGGACAGAATACATGCGGTGCTAACATTTCAGGACACTTGTGGAAGTCGTTCTGCAGTGCCTTCCCTTACTCTCCTCCCCTCCTGTGTTATATATATATATATATATATATATATATATATATATATGAAGGAAAGAAGCCAACAGTCGGCGAGGCCAAGGAAAGCGTTGGGGATGGTATCTTTATGTCATTTTTTTTTAATGTTTACTTCGATAACCACAGAAATTAGTAATGTAATCTGTTTAGGGGAAAGATAATTAGACACAAAGTAGAAGAAAAAACAACGTGCCGATGGTGGGATCCGAACCCACGACCTCCGAATAACGCGTCCGGTGCTCTACCAACTGAGCTACATCGGCCGCTGTCCCCCCTGCTACTTTCTTGGGTATTTATGTTGTCTGTATACGAACCTTGAGAGTGTTCACCAGCGCCACCCTCAGCCATAGCGGCGGACGTGGGACGTCCTTTGTTACCGCCAGCGTCACGTAGAACGTGATCAAGAGCGAGGGCGAAAGCTGTGCTAGAACCCTCTTACGCTACCTATGGCTTCAAGACTGCCAGAACCGAGACCCCCGTAAGCTACAAGCAGATAAATCAAGGGGAAATGAGGGTGCTCGTTATAATACATGAAGGAAAGAAGCCAACAGTCGACGAGGCGAAGGAAAGCGTTGGGGATGGTATCTTTATGTCATTTTTTTTTTTTTAATGTTTACTTCGATAACCACAGAAATTAGTAATGTAATCTGTTTAGGGGAAAGATAATTAGACACAAAGTAGAAGAAAAAACAACGTGCCGATGGTGGGATCCGAACCCATGGCTGAGGGTGGCGCTGGTGAACACTCTCAAGGTTCGTATACAGACAACATAAATACCCAAGAAAGTAGCAGGGGGGACAGCGGCCGATGTAGCTCAGTTGGTAGAGCACCGGACGCGTTATTCGGAGGTCGTGGGTTCGGATCCCACCATCGGCACGTTGTTTTTTCTTCTACTTTGTGTCTAATTATCTTTCCCCTAAACAGATTACATTACTAATTTCTGTGGTTATCGAAGTAAACATTAAAAAAAAAAATGACATAAAGATACCATCCCCAACGCTTTCCTTGGCCTCGCCGACTGTTGGCTTCTTTCCTTCATGTATTATAACGAGCACCCTCATTTCCCCTTGATTTATCTGCTTGTAGCTTACGGGGGTCTCGGTTCTGGCAGTCTTGAAGCCATAGGTAGCGTAAGAGGGTTCTAGCACAGCTTTCGCCCTCGCTCTTGATCACGTTCTACGTGACGCTGGCGGTAACAAAGGACGTCCCACGTCCGCCGCTATGGCTGAGGGTGGCGCTGGTGAACACTCTCAAGGTTCGTATAGAGACAACATAAATACCCAAGAAAGTAGCAGGGGGGACAGCGGCCGATGTAGCTCAGTTGGTAGAGCACCGGACGCGTTATTCGGAGGTCGTGGGTTCGGATCCCACCATCGGCACGTTGTTTTTTCTTCTACTTTGTGTCTAATTATCTTTCCCCTAAACAGATTACATTACTAATTTCTGTGGTTATCGAAGTAAACATTAAAAAAAAAATGACATAAAGATACCATCCCCAACGCTTTCCTTGGCCTCGCCGACTGTTGGCTTCTTTCCTTCATGTATTATAACGAGCACCCTCATTTCCCCTTGATTTATCTGCTTGTAGCTTACGGGGGTCTCGGTTCTGGCAGTCTTGAAGCCATAGGTAGCGTAAGAGGGTTCTAGCACAGCTTTCGCCCTCGCTCTTGATCACGTTCTACGTGACGCTGGCGGTAACAAAGGACGTCCCACGTCCGCCGCTATGGCTGAGGGTGGCGCTGGTGAACACTCTCAAGGTTCGTATACAGACAACATAAATACCCAAGAAAGTAGCAGGGGGGACAGCGGCCGATGTAGCTCAGTTGGTAGAGCACCGGACGCGTTATTCGGAGATCGTGGGTTCGGATCCCACCATCGGCACGTTGTTTTTTCTTCTACTTTGTGTCTAATTATCTTTCCCCTAAACAGATTACATTACTAATTTCTGTGGTTATCGAAGTAAACATTAAAAAAAAATGACATAAAGATACCATCCCCAACGCTTTCCTTGGCCTCGCCGACTGTTGGCTTCTTTCCTTCATGTATTATAACGAGCACCCTCATTTCCCCTTTATTTATCTGCTTATATATATATATATATATATATATATATATATATATATATATATATATATATATATATATATATATATATATATATATATGACAGGAGGGGAGGAGAGTAAGGGAAGGCACTGCACAACGACTTCCACAAGTGTCCTATATATATATATATATTGTTACATGGCGGCAAGCGATGAAAACAGAACAGAGAACAGAGAGTTGCTGCGCGATGGTCATGAGATGACGTTTAATGAATATGTTAGCGGGCCTAGCGTGAGCGCTCCTGCCCGCGCCACTGCCCGCTTCTTCTTCGTTGCTCGTCCGTAACAATATATATATGTGTGTGTGTGTGTGTGTGTGTGTGTGTGTGTGTGTGTGTGTGTGTGTGTGTGTGTGTGTGTGTGTGTGTGTGTGTGTGTGTGTGCGTGCGTGCGTGCGTGCGTGCGTGCGTGCGTGCGTGTGTGTGTGTGTGTGTGTGTGAGAGAGAGAGAGAGAGAGAGAGAGAGAGAGAGAGAGAGAGAGAGAGAGAGAGAGAGAGAGAGAGAGAGAGAGAGAGAGAGAGAGAGATCTTTGTGTCCATAAGTGCATACACGACCGCTCCTTTTCTTTTTCTTTTGCGCAGTATCACTAAAGGTTTGTTCATTGTTTGTGTGATTTTAAACGTTTCCCGTTCAAGCGCTGCTTTGTGTGCGATAAAAAATAGTTGCCATTGTCTGAAAGCAGTCAGCAGATTCTACTCCACTGACTACATCGTGATCCTGCAAGAGCAGCAAACATACTTTGGCACTGTAACAGTAGAGCCGCGATATGTTACGAGAAATGTTACATCAAAGTGGATGCCAACAGGATGCTTTACCATACGTTATAGATAACTCATCTGGCTTGTATATGCTACATTGTAGGGCTGCTCAAAAGTGAGCGTCAAAAAACAATGAAAAAAAAAAAAAAGCGTGGTTCATCCACTCCTTTAAGAGATAACTATAAAGGGGTACGGGTAGCAAAACATGCAGTGCAACCGATTCTCATCGACTTCTTCGATCTCTTTGCAGTAATAATACGAAGCGTGTGCTGCACAGTGTCTCGTGAAGAGGATGAGCTCGGCCTGGAGTGGCTGACGTAGTACAGTTTGAGCACCCGATTTGTTGATTTGGTTCAAGGAGTTTAACGTCCCAAACCAGCTGGGGCTATGAGAGACGCCGTATAGTGGAGGGCTCCGGAAATGTCGACCACCTGGGGTTCTTTAACGTGCACTGACATCGCACAGCGGCGGGCGCCTAGCTTTTCGCCTCTTATCGAAAAGCAGCGCAGAGGCTGGGATTTGATCCCGACTATACTTGGGCACGGAAGTCGAGCGCCCTAACCGTGCACTGCGCCACAGCGGCGGGGCGAATTTCCGTTCAGAAACACGATGTTCCCATACTACTACTAACCGCTACATTGACATTGCTTCGCCTCTCTCGGTACCTCGGAGACGACCTCCAGCCCTCAGCATGTCCAGGTTTCACCTCAAGATGTCCTCCTGCAACTCAGGTCATCGATTCCACGCCTGTAAACGAGGCTTACGCGCCGCACCGGCGCTCGACTAATAAGCCATTCGAGAACGTCAGTCACTGAAATATGTTGGAAAACCTCCACAGCACGCACTGAGGGGTCCGCAGATCTATAACCGTATATATACAACAACGAATTCCTGCAAGATCTCCAAGTACACGTCGAGTGGGCGATGAGTGATTGAACCCCATATACATGATAAGGGCACGCCACAAGGGGCGGTACTCTCTCCGCTCTTTTTTAATCTGACTCTAATTCGTACCTATCGGTCCAACACAACACCATAAAGAAGGAATACACTATGCCCACTGTGCAGATGCAGTCCCCATTTTGGCAACAACGGGTAACTGACAGGAAGCCTTGAATACGATACAAAACTACGTCACCGATTGCGGCCTCACCTGTTCCGTCATAAAGATAGAAGTCATTAAGTCAGGCGCCCCCGCGATAGCAAAGATCCGATTCAAATCAAAACCCATGGCGCACCCATTCTCGGAGCATTCGCCATTTGCAACCTTCGCGCAAAAGAGTCAACACGACAGTCATGTCGCGAAGATCAGCACGAAGTGCGAACAAGTTAGCAGAGTGCTCTCACATCCACCGACTAATTCAGGCCTTTACCGTCAGCAGCATAGCTTATATGATACCCTTTATCCCAAGATACGGAAGACCGACATAGGAACCTCGACCTGCATACTTCGCATGACCTATACAAGCGGGATCTATAGGGCTACCCATCACTGCATCTGCTGGCTGTCTCCTTAATCTTGGCGTCCACAACGTTATTGGCAAAGTCATACAGAGACTGACATACATACAAACGCGAGTTTCCATTTTTATCGTACCGTAATACTTCGAGATCTTCGAATTATAGCCTGCCCCGCACCACCGACTGCGACATGACATGCCCAACGAATGACGGGAAAAATTCCATAGCGTGTATACGTATGCGATCAGGCACGAGGAAAGCATGAGCCAGGACGATGGACAAGGAATAATCCAGGAACAAAGGAGCGTTCTCCATATAGACGCAGCGGGTCTCTCCAAGGGTATCCCAACAGTAGCCGCCATGCGCCTTTGCCATACGTTAGTGTGGCTAGCGGTTAGAAATGCAGGCATCACACATAGAGGAAGCGGCGATCGCATTGGCCGCAACGTACGCGCGATCAATGTGCATTTATACCGGCTCCCAAACCACGCATCTACACTGCATAAACTAAGTGAGGTAGGACAGGCCCCTACCCTGAAAGAGTTGACCAAAGCCAAGCAGCAGGTTTCAAACAAAGATAGTTTGTGTGGTTTAACGTCCCAAAGCTATAGCTATGAGAGACGCGAACAAATAAGCCATGTGGCTGCCTGGTCATCAATCGAGTTAAGGAAAACGAGCGTGCACACACATGTGCCCGATAATTATTCTCTTGGGATCCATCATCTCCCCAGCCCAAGCACTCACTGCACATCGTGAGATACTCAGCAGACGTTCCAGTGACCCGCTGAGGGACTGAATAACTCAGGCCAACCCTTACAAACTCTGTCCTCTGAGTACAGATAGAACACACATTGTTCCCCGAATAAACGTTTTCTACTACCACTGTTACTGAAATGGCTTCACGAGATCGAATACAAAGTGTGCGAACATTGCCCTGCTTTGAGAGCATTCGCAATGGTGTTAACCTTTTCATATCGTGCCAAGAGAACGACTGCTATTCCTTTCCCTCTTCTTTTGATCATTCGGGAGGTAGCAGGCAGTGCATGGTGTTTTCAGTTGCGCTCTAGTGGAAACATCCCGATTTAATCAACGATCAAAAAATCAGTTCTTCACTGCTAATATAGCCCCTGTATACATACAAGTTTCCTGGTCCTAATCTGCTTCGTAAAAGTGCAACTTGCGACTTTCGTGTAACTTCAGATGCGAAGGTGTCTCTCACTGCTCGGTGCAACTAGCCGTCGCTCACACCCTTTTGCGCTTTGCGAGCAAGAGCAGTCTTGCAGGCCCTCGAAGGGCACGCGACGCGGCCGAGAGCACTACAGCGGGCCGCACCGCCGTCCCGCGGGAGCGCGTGGCGGCCGCGTTCTCCATCCCCGGGATCCGCTAACGACCCCGCCGCCGAGCGCCGGGTGCATCCGCGCGGTCCGTTCTAACGAAGCCATCGATCGGACAAACAGTCTCGCGCCCGTCTCCCATCGCGCGAGCTTCTCGCTCATGTATGCTTTGTGCGTATGTAAGTGCAAAGACAGGCTGTGCGGTAAGTGGGAACTCGCGCAGCGTGTCTGGTATACACGCACACCATGAGAAGCCGTTGACGACCGGTGGACCCCCAAGACCGCAGAACATTTTCTTTTCTCTCCTCCTATCCGCAGGGACGACGGAGTACATCTCGTCCCGTGACCCCGAACAAATTACGTCGACAGAGACGAGAAAGAATGCACAAGCCGCGGCCGCCCTGATGGCTTCGCTGAGCGAAAAGAGGGCTCTGGACACGTACTCCTCTAACTCCTCTTTGTTTGTGTGCGCTAAAGGCTGCAAACATGACCCCCCCTTACTCCCCCATAGCAACTAAGTGATGCGGTCTGGCGCTCGGTGGTCTGACGATGTGGTCCGAGACGAGACCCGCTGTCCTTACTTCCCCACTCGCTCGCTCTCTTTTAGGTCCTCAGTACCCGCCTTCACAAGATTGATATTTCAGTGTGCCGCTGAAGCTGAGAAAATTTCATTTCCAAGCTGACGGAAATGCTGTTTTTTTCCCCTCCTTATGCTTTTAACGTTGAGAAATTTCGTACAGTTCCAGTGCCGCGACGCGGATTCTGGTCGATTGAACATTTGCATGCGGAAATAGATCCGATGCACCATCCGGTGGACCATATTGCCTACGCGCGGTCAGGTCCCAACTCGATCGGAAGCGGCAAACATGTATAGTTTCGCGCAGCATTATAGTGTCTTAAGCATACTACTCTATGGCTCACCGCCATTATGAGCGACGTGCGGCTTACGTATACGTACATATATGGCCATTCGTTGATTTTGATTAAATATTAATCACTCACACTGTTGGGCATGTTCCACATCTCAACTACAGGGTGCGTAAATTTTATAAAAGATGAACTACAGACGTGTTTTCCTAGCTTTTACTTCTCCGCCCTTCGCGATGGCACACTGAACCTTTGTGAACAAGTGAGCTTCTCCTGCCTCTCTGCCGGAAACCTCGTTATGGAGGGTGGGGAGTGCGATCCCTAGTCAGCTCATTCTGGGCCTCATTTCGCGACTACGCTCTGGTTAGAATGTAAAAGTAATTTTTGTGTCAATTTGTTGTCGTTGCATAGAAATGGGTGTAAAGAGAAAGGCAGGGAAAAAATGAGCTGGGGTTTAGCTTTAGTTAAACCGGTAGGTTGCGTAAGCAAAGCCGACGTAGCTTCTCTTTCTGTTCTTTCTTCTTCTTCTTCTTCTTCTTCTTCTTCTTCTTCTTCTTCTTCTTCTTCTTCTTCTTCTTCTTCTTCTTCTTCTTCTTCTGCGGCGCGGCGTGGCTACCGACCGGGTTTACCCGACGGCTTGAATTCATAGGGGCCGCTGTGGTCGCTTTAAGGGTCAAACGTGGCTACCGGCCGGGTTTACGCGACGGGCTGCCCCGCCTTAGTAGTATTGCTTACACAATAAAAGGGATATAATTGCTATGCGTACCGAGGCTACTCCACTGCCTAATACCTGCATGGACTGGAGACGTTTCACGGCGTGCCCTTTCTTTACTACCTGCTGTCACTGTTGTGCCCCTCCGCCAGCCATGCTCTGTCTTTTCTACCAAATGATTTGGGGCTACGTCGGATAATGGCATCATTCATCCCCAATGTCGAATAGCAAGAGAATCAGCAAGCTCCATTACAGGAAGTTCGCAGCTTGAGACACTCAGTGAGCTAAACTCGCAAACCATAACTCTAATAAGCGATTCTGGGAGGACCTTTTATGTGGTTGGTTCGCTGTATTGGAGCCAGTTTATTCGGAACCATTTCCGCCTGATTTCCTCGTGACATATACGCAACCACGGTCATCATCACTGTCGAAAGATGAGCCCTAAAGCTTTCTGGCGAAGACTCCCTTCCATAGTTCAGAAGAGCGCCAGTGCCCGAAAGGCCAAAGTTCCGAGTAATGCCCCCCTCCCCGACATCTTTCCTCTCCCCACCGTACATCATCGCCGAATGCGGCCGTGTCCGGCGAGCCGCGATCGGTGTTCGCGAGGTCCGGCCGCACCGGGGCGGAAAGAGCGCCGCCCCGACGCGGGAGCCCCGGCTGCCTCTGCCACCCCTGCTCGGATGCGCCGCCGTGCGCCTGAGCGGCGCTGTTCGCACCGTTTCATAATGAAATTTGACGGCCAGTGGCTCGCTCGGCTATGCTGGGCACGCGGATGCTCTCTCACTCTCGGACAGGAAGCGATTGACCGTGAAACGAGTCCGGCGCCATTTTTCTCTCCCTGATTACGATCATTACAAGCGAACGCGCGCGCGCCTCAGTGACGGACCATCGCCCTCTCTTTTCAGCAGCGGCGGCCAAAAATCGCGCTGCTGCTCTTCAACGCGCGATCGCGTGCGCCTGGTCGCTCGTTCCTTTCTGTTTTACTCTGTTCGTCCTCGCTGTGCTGCTCCCGGCGGCGATCGTGGTCGCTCGGTCGTGCAGTGCGGCTCTCTCCTCTACAGTTGTACATAAGGTGAGAGAAGGCTGTGATTACACGCGGGCCGCCGTCGATGCTGTGAGACTGCGCCCACGTGACCAAGGCCGGCGCACGCCGCGCGCTTTCTGCTCGAACACGCTCCGGACGCCCGCGCGCGCGACTGCGCGGGGAGGCAGGGGACGCTGGCAGCGCAGTTAGTGGCCGCTTTTAGTACAGGCCCATAAACTTGCCCGCTGCAGTGACTGGGCAACTCTGTGCACTGCGCAGGCTCTCCAACCGAAGGCTGCCTCAAAGCCAGGGTGGTGAAAAACATACCAAATCTAGTATTGTCGCCTCCTCGGTGTACGTCACTTTCTTCTTGTATTGTCCCTCTGTATCGAGGCAGCGAAGATGTAACACATAATAATAGTGCTTCAGTGTATGTAACCAACCATCATTGCTCCAACTATCCCATGAAGATAGTGTTCACATATGCATAACGACTAGACCATGACGGTGCAACTCATTCCGCCTTCAGGGAAGGTGGGTGTTAGGAAGGCGCGTCCTTAAAAAAAAAATGCACATTTTTTTAAAGGGTGAGTTTCTCTTACCCGCGGCACTATAGTGACACGGGTAGTCTCCTTCTATGAGACTCACCTACATTTTGTCTATAACTCGCACCCTTGCACTCTATAAAATGGGTTCAGAGTGCACGTCACGCAGGAGTGATCGGCATCGCTGAACTCCTTTCCCGACTACTTGGCAGCCTCACAGCCACTAATCGCTCTGCAGTTTCAAAGCAAAGCGTAGTAACTGCTTTTAAAAATGCTACTCGTTTTTGCACTGCATGACCTCTTAGTGGTATCCTGGTCATTATCAACTGCTTTATTCGTATCGAAGCATTAAAAAAAAAGGGACACCTTGTCGATGTTTAGCTAAATTCTATAGTGACAGGGCTGAAAGCAGGCAACAAATACGAAGTGGCAAAAGAGATCACAACGAGCAACTTTGTCGGAAAACATGGAGGGTGCGTCTTCGGAACAAGAAAACAAAGACTTTGTCTATAAAAGTCTGCAACGTACAAAAGGGAAAAGAAAAGCTAAAAAGGCACAAACAGTTTTTTTACAACCAACCAACATGTAGCACGAATTTTACAGTGGATTTTCATTTTCATAAGAATAAACCAAAGATGTGTTGTCATGTCGCACACGACAAAACAAAGAAGTGCCACAAAGGTGTCGATTCAAAATGGTTTGGAGCAAGAAACAGCGTCCTTCATTGCGCAGAAAAAAGGCTGCCTATACGAAAAGCTGTTAACCCCCTTGCTCTATGCATGCCCCTAGAATATGGCACCTCGCACTATAATTACCTAACTTAGACATATCTTTCATGGTGTGTCTTTGAGGTGTAATCGCGTTTCCGATATCAGTATAACGTACACGGCGCCACTTTCTGGAACATAATGAGAAAAGGAAAAGAAAAACATGCTCGCAAACCTGCAAGCCTGCTCAGAAGTTTCCCTCTCTCTCTTTCTCTATCACACACACACACACACACACACACACACACACACACACACACACACACACACACACACACACACACACACACACACACACACACACACACACACACACACACACACACACACACACACACACACACACACACACACACACACACACACACACACACACACACACACACACACACACACACTGTGGGGCCCTGCGCCACATATCTGTAGGGCCCGTGGCGCGCCGTGCATTCGAAGGCCGCGCCACTTCCCAATGCTCCCTGCGCGCTGCCTGTTTCCCTCTCCCCGCTCGTCCGGGGATAACCGGTCCCGCGCGAGGGGGCTATAAAGGAAGGCACGCGCCGCCGTCTCGCCCTCTTCGCTCCTACTCTTCGTTCCCGCTTCTTCGCTCCTGGCGCTTCTCCACGGAGACGACCCGCAGCCCCCCGGACGACGACCCCGCACCGCCTTGGACGACCCCCGCGCTGACGTGAGATTAAAGATGTTTGTTACACGGCCCGCTGTGTATTTGTCGTGCGCATCCCTCGGGCAGAGGAATCGCCCACAACTGGGAGAAGGATTAAGCCGTCCTTCTGATACAAGACACCACGGGCGGGCGCTCTGTATACTTGCCCCAAGCGAGAATATTTCTGCTGTATTTGTACGCCATTTGAGCGAGCCGTCATTTGGAGTCAGTGGCTCTAAGCAGTCGAGCTTATATGATAAAACAACTCATGGTTTAGGTAAACGTGAAGGGTTAAATAAAATATCAAGTCAATGTTCGATGTCAGGTTATGATCAGTCATTGTCCAGTCATAGACTAATCTATATCGGCCTACTTTGACTTTCTCACGCGAGGCCATGAGGTTGTGAGTCGTCAAGAAAAAGCTTGACCAATCAGAGCGATGACACTTAATATTCGACGATGTGAGATTCTCATCTCACCCTTACATTAAAAGTACCTGCCAGCTTAATTCCAACTCGATGATGACGTCTGGTCTCGTGACATCGCACAACCCCCATGCAACGACCGGCGTTGTCATCTGCTAACTATATGCACCTGCCGGATGAATGTTCGCGATTTTATGAGGCTGCGAACTTCAAACGGGGTAACAGTGACAGCAACCAGCAGGTGTATACGTTGCTTTGACAGCACTAATGGCGTCAATCGCAGCGATGACATCACGAAACAGCTAATCCAATCAGAGTGACGAAACACAATTCCGGTGCTCGGCTAGTGATCCTATTAATGAGTGCATTTCTCAGCACACTCAAACGTTTCAGAGCGCCCGTACACCCTCACCTACAATTGCACCCCATCAAGCTGCTAAACCTTCACGCACGTGAACCATTAAAGCGGGTTGGTGCATTAATGGCGTTTGCGTGCTGAGCATACGTTTTCAAGAAAAGAAAAAATAAAGGTGAGAGAAGGGTGCACTCATCAGCTTTACGTTCTCAAGATGCAATATTCATTTTTTTTTAAGGTGTGGGCGATCCTGTTCTTAAATATGCTGATGAGATTCTCCACTGCTGAATCTAATTTAAAGATTCAGGATTCAATAGGTCGTTTTCACAGAAAAAAATTTACGCATTCATTCATTCTGCTTCACGCCTGCCTTGCATTCGCTTTCTGCAGCTCTAACCTTTCAGCTGTATTGTTCATTCTGCTCCACTACAGCCTGTTGCCGCAGAACTCAATGAAACCAACTGAACCCGACGGCACGCGGGTTTGTGAAAAGGTTGGCATAAGGTTCAATATAGCTAACAAATCGGCACTTTCTAATTGTAGGATAATTTAACAGCCATTCCAGAATGATGCTTCACTTTGCGATCGATATGAGCTAGAGCAGATATATATATATATATATATATATATATATATATATATATATATATATATATATATATATATATATATATATATATATATATATATATATATATTTACGCCCTCAGGTCCACACCGAGTATAATCCGCAAAAAGTGTATGCTGTTTGATTTCTACACTATTCTTTCATTACTTGTTAGCGACAAGTTATCTGAACCATACAACTTCCACAATGAAAAGTGGGCTCGGACATGGCACGCAGGTGGTACTCCACGTAATAGCCTATACCGGGCCCAAAAAACAATAAATATTATGCGGAATGCTTTTGGGGAATGAGTGCGTCAACGTTGCGGTCACCCTCCGCAGTTCGGAGCATGCCGTGAATGATAACAGCGACACTGAAGGCAATGAATTTACAGAAGAGATAACGCACATGGCCACGTATAGAGCGCCGAACACCAACAATCAATGGGTTCGCTTTTTACCCTTGATTTTTTTTCTTTCCGTTTCATCCTTGTTTGGTTTGTTATTTTCATTCATTATTGTTTTGCTGTTACGCCTAAAGAACGCATATTTTCCTCCGTAGTCACGCATAATGTGGTACCATTGCTGTTAAAACATTACTATAAGCACGCCATAATTTATTATGCGATAGCATTATACGCCTTGCTCACCAAATATTCGGCGTCGGTGCCGGTGTTGGCGCTGTAAGGGAAAAAACATCAAGGGTATGACACGCACTAGCAGGCGGTAGCTGGCAGCTGACACACAATTAGTGGACGTAGGATTGCCTGAGATTACTCCGGCTTTCCTTGACATCACTTCAGTTGTGAAACAACTGTGGAATATTGCATGATACGCGTTGCAAAATCTTGCTTTTAAGTAAGTCTGCAGCGTTCGCGCTGAGTAGTTACGATTCCCAAAGAAAATCAGCCGGGTGCGTCTTAGATAGTGAAGTGAAGAATTATAAGTACAAACAGTGGTTATGCTTATTTATTGAATGTTATTTGATTTTGAGCTTTAAAGTCCCAAAGCGACTCAGGCTATGAGAGACGCCGTAGTGGAGGACTCTGGAAATTTCGACCACCTGGGGTTCATTAACGTGCACCAAACCATCGCACAGCACACGGGCGCCTAGCTTTTCGCCTCCATCGAAAAGCGGTCGCCGCGGTCGGGATTCGACCCCGCATCCTCGGACACAGTAGTCGAGCGCCCTAACCACTGCGCCACCCCGGCGGGGTTATTGAGTGTAATGGTCAAATCTTATGATGTAAATGAAAAATGTGTTCAAAAACACTTCCCGCTGAAAAATTCGCGTCTCCGGAATTTCACTACGTGTCGAAGCGTACCGTGCACATGATTATAAAACAGGCTGTCTCCTTCTGTTTACCTATATACACCTCTTGACTACCGTTATTTGTACGATGTGATAGTGCGCAGGTTTTTAAAATTAATTGCATAGCTGGTCGAATTCGCTTGCATGCGCTTCGAATCCGATGTCAAATAGCAGCTAGGTATTTTTCCTTAGATGCGGGCTGGACATAAAACAGCGGGGGAAGGGGGGGGGGGGGGGGGGCAAATGCTGCTGCACTTTACAATCAAGGGCGCTCTGAGATAGTCCAAATACAGCACATTTTTATCTGGTCGTGCATTTCAGGTATTTAAGCCGCTCTCCATTGGCACATCATGTGATTCAGATAGGAATGTGCTTCAGAACAGTAGAGAAATGATAGCGAAGGAGTGAACTATCGGTGTAAGAACAGTAGCTTACTCAAAACCCAGTCGACTACGAGACGAATACGAACGGAATAGCGAAGCAATGGAAGGCATGTTTACGAATATTTTCGCTAGTACCGAAAATTCGCACAACGAACAATCGCGTTACGGACCTATATAATTTATGATGGCATAGAGCTATGGCGCTTAAAATACGCAATTCTGATCTCCACTACATGATACGCAAAGCAACGTAACCATATTAAACTTACTGCCTTCATGTAACTCACTTTGGAAAAGTACCGTTTTGTATCCTATGATGGCGACAGGAAAATAGAGGCACAGTTCAGTGGTGGTTGATCAGAAAGCCACGATGGCATATGAGGTCAGGAATTAAAACATGGCTTACTTAAACGTGTCAGAGCATTTCCGCCACGTTAGCCAATTGCGGAGGCCACGATCGCGGCAGCACGTTGTATGGCTGTGGACCGTGCCGCCCATTCTGCTCACTATTTGAGTTTTTCGAATATTTAATTGCCTATCTGTATAGGAAACGGTGGGCGGCAGCCCAGGAAGCATAATGACGGCTGAACTGAGGAATCTGAAAAAAAAAAAACAATATATATATATATATATATATATATATATATATATATATATATATATATATATATATATATATATATATATATATATATATATATATATATATATTGAAATGGCAGTATACGAAAAGTGTCCGATAAGTAATGCTCGTAATTTTTTCTCGATCACTGATAATTTGTGAAATTCACAGGTATCAAAGTCGCATACCTGTCAGACTTAAGTTAATTTCCCGCATGATCTCAGTCAATTTTGTATGGTTTTGCGTAACCGGTGAACTAAAGTATGGATTCTTTCTTTGTTCTACTAGATTTTAGGGCTATGAATAACAGTGAAGCGACGTCAGCATGGCTGGAAAGTCCTAAGTGGTCGAGGTGGGTCGTGCTATGACGCCACAATTAGAGACGTCATGACACAAGTAATGATGGATGTACCTCGTTAAATGATTGCTTTATCGTCGCAATGAGCCAGAAATTACGGTTACAAAAGCTAATAGAACGCAAAATTTAATTACATGCCCATCACACAGCTATTCCATCGGCCTGTGTCACGTCAGCAGAAGGATGAATCGCTTTTACTGTATACGGTACCAAATACACGTAATACGCTCGTATCGGGGTCGATTGTCAAGCCGTCTCTCCTCAAAGAATATCCCCTATATGCACTTCCTACGGTTGTATAACACATAACGTAGACACATAATTGGAAGCAAAGTCCTGAAACTATGGTGCAACCTCGAGGAACAGCGTAAGGACAGCGTGGGAAGAACAAGGCCGCAGCGAAGCTAGGGTGCGAAGCGCGCTTTGGGCGCTGTTTACCGCGCACCCGAAGCGGTCGGTCGCAGTTATTCCCGAATTTCCCGTCCCATCTTTCTCTCTCTCCCTCTCAGCCTAGAGGAATGATGGACGACGACGCGAAGCCTCTCGGCGCGTACGCCACGCCGCGTTGCGTTAGCGCCACGGGCAGCGTCTTTCCTCGCGTCGGCGATGGACAAGAAAGCGTGCACACCAGCGCTAGAAGACTGTCCGGCCGAGATGGATGGTGATCGCACAGCGTGCAGCTAGCCGCACCAGCGCGCTCCGCGGCGTCCCAAACGCTGTCTCGGACGCACTCGGAAGCAGCATCTAGCTGGACTGCCGTCAGGCCAAACTCATTTCCCGCGCCGAGAAGAAAGTCGCGCCTTCCTTTCGCGCCAAAAAAGAAAAAAGAGGAAACAAAGCGGTAGCGTGGCTGCTGCCGTTCGTTTGGCGCGGAAGAGAAGGCATTCGGGGGAGCGCAGACTGAACCCAATACAAAGCGCAGAGTACGAGCATCTCTCTCTCTCTCTCTCTCTCTCTCTCTGGTGCACTTTTTCCTTTGTTTATTGTCGACGGGATGTGTATCGCTTTTGGCCATCCGTGAAAGCCTCGGCGATGGCGTCGGCCCATCCAAGGGAGAAAAACGCATCTTTCCAGATTGTGCGCCCCTCAGCGAGGAACCCCTTTCGCTAGGAGACGACACCGATGCCATGACGCTCCAGTTCATTTACTCCGCGTTGGCAGGAAGACGACAGCGACTCGGAAATGGCCGAAGATAGGCCTGTGCTTCTAAACGGCTGCATCGCTCAGACCGGAATGAGCGATGACGAACGCGCAGACTATAGACGGTTCAGTATATCGTTACTTAGGCACTTTGTTTTTATTGGAGTGCACACTTGCATGGTGCCAAATATGTGATTTAAAAGGCGAGAAAATGAGCTAGAGTTATGTATTTTGTCTAGTGCAAACACACCGAGTGGGGACACGTGTTACTTCTGAGCCGTTTCATGTGTGAGTGTCCTCCACAATGCCAACGTTACACTGCCATTTTAGTAATAGGCATTTGATGCATCTTCCAGGAAAGGTGCATCCTGCTATACTCGTGAGAACTAATGCCAGCTGCTGCAGATCCGACGGGCGGTACCTGTATACGAATCGGTGATGTATACTGTAAACATATCAGGGACGTTGAGAACTTTCTGAACACCGCCACTGTCCAGACTGGCGACTGCACCTTCCTTTATACAGAATAAAAGAAATTAGCGCGATAACTTGGACGAAGACATAGAAGAAAACATACGACGATCGACAAGCGTTATGTAGACCAAATTATCCCGCCAACACGCCCTTGTGAGTTCCTTCGCCTTTGCGGATCAGCACAGATTATCCCCGTAACCACTGCGATCCTGGCCGTTTTTTTTTTTTTTTCGGCCAAATGAGTCCAAGACATTCTTCTGCAACCCGGCAGAGAAAGAGGAGAGGAGAAGGGCGCCTCTGCCAACTCAAAGAAACGGCGGATACCCTCGCCCTCCTGCATGCTTCTCTGACTTGCTGTTTTCTCAGCTGCGGTTCATTCCGGTCCTCTGCAGAAGTTTTTCGGCGAAACTTCTATTAAGGTGCATGATTTTTGCAAATCCGGCAATTTGCCCGAAGATGCAATTTATGCGGAATTTATACTTACATCTGACATTGCGTGCATTCGTGCGAAGTTACGCGGCAACTTCCTCGTCAGTAAAAGACGCCGCAGACCGCATGTTATCACCGCACAAGCAGTCAGCTTTCCTTTGGTGCTTTCCTTGTGTTACTTGGGCCTCAGTTTTTCTTATGCGCGTGTATAATGCTGGGGCAGTGTGCTGATACAAGTATATTTAAGTACATGCTTGATCATCTCACACTCCGCCTACGGTAAAATAGCAATAGATTTTTTTAAAGGTGCCAGGCAAGCGAAAGACACGCGGCGCCCGCGCGGGGGGGGGGGTTCGATGCAAAGACGCCCTGAGGCTGGCCAATGCATTCGTGACCAGCCGGATTCTCTATGCGGCACCCTACCTCCACTTGCGGAAATGCGATGAGAGCGCCCTAGAGGTGATCCTTCGCAAAATTTATAAGCGCGCCTTCGACCTCCCCATAACGACGTCCAATCAAAGGCTCATTGCTCTAGGGATGACCAACACGTTTTCAGAGTTGCAGGAGGCGCACTTAAGCAACCAATACTTGCGGTTAAGCAAATCACCTGCAGGCAAACGCCTCCTAGACCGCCTGCACATTGCTTACAATGCGCGAACAGAGGAACGAACCGAAGTTCCAGAGGACTGGCGCTACGCGCTCAAGGTTCGACCTCTGCCACAAAACATGACAAAGGAGACTCACGAGGGCCGTCGCATAGCACGTGCGGCGAACCTAAAAGAGCGCTACGGCTCTCGTCACGGAGTCCTCTACACGGATGCTGCTGGCCCACACCATGGAGGGTGGTACA
This sequence comes from Amblyomma maculatum, assembly GCF_055883805.1. Classification (NCBI taxonomy): domain Eukaryota; kingdom Metazoa; phylum Arthropoda; class Arachnida; order Ixodida; family Ixodidae; genus Amblyomma; species Amblyomma maculatum. The sequence continues at coordinate 211,516,410 of NC_139346.1, read as the reverse complement.
CGGCCGCGGTCATTCACCAGAACACATACATTCAGGGACTCACTTTCCGCGCCCAAAACATCACACAAGCAGAGGAGGTCGCCATAGCGCTGGCCGCTGCAGAGCATGACTCCAGGGTTATCATCACTGACTCCCGGGGAGCTTGTCGGAATTTAGAGCAAGGGCGCATTTCGCAACGCGCCGCCGAAATCCTCCGCAGATGCGAGTACCGGGATCGCCCGGACACACGTGTCGTCATCTGGGCCCCAGCACATGCGGGACTCGAGGGAAACGAGGCCGCAGACGCCTCAGCCCACGCGCTTAACCACCGGGCATCGCCTCAACTCCCGCCGCTTGAGGAACTGGAACCCAATCCCGCCATTACCTACAAAGAAATTGCTGACTTGTACAAAACTCGACACTGTCTTTTTCACCCCCCCCCCCCCCCCCCCCCCCCTCCTTGCTAAAGGACTAACTAAAACTGAGGAGCGCTGGCTCCTTCGTCTATACACCAATACAGTTCTGTGCCCGGCAGTATACTGCAGTATTTCAATCCGGCTTTTAATGGCGAATGCCCGCACTGTGGGTGCGCATTTTCAGATGTGTACCATATGGTGTGGGCTTGCCCCTCTAACCCCGCTTACTCCCCTTTCCCTTCACCCACCCGAGAGAGCTGGGAGGCTGCCCTGCTCGGCTGCTCTACCTTGGAGAGCCAACGTGCTCTCGTGGCTAGGGCCCGAGCTGCCGCGGAAGCCACAGGAGTCCCGGACTAGGGGCCCCTCCTAAACTTTGTAAGAGGCTGGCCCTTAAAGCCTGCCTTCCATATTTTTTTTTCTCTCTCATGTAAATATTATCTAATAAATGTTTTTCACCACCACCACCACCCGGTTCGTGATGGGCGCCATTCTGCACTTTTCAAGAATATGAAAAGCGCTGTGCTGCCTCAACTTCTCGACGCCATTAAGAAAAATATGGATTCACGTTATCATGTAGCAAAATCAGAAATTGGCTATTACAATTCCCATTCTGAAACCAGGGGTGCCACCGACATACCCTAGAAACCTCCAGCCCACATCATTTACGCTAATGCTGTATAACTGAGAAAAAAAGAAAGGATAAGCTACTCGACTGTCATGGTGACTTGAGCGCCCCAATTTCTGTCATCCCTCCGTCCAGAATGGCTTCCGCGGATGCTTTGTAAGTTCGTTCCTTGATGGTTAGACATTCGCAATACGCATAAACACTGAAGCTGTGGCATAATTGATCTCGCTATACAGACATCAGGATGCGGATGCGAGAATCCAGAGTTGATAAAAAATTGTGGGGGTATAAAAATGACTTGAACTACCGTTATAAGAGCTAAATATCTGAAAAGCATGGTTTAGAAAGGTATTGTACTGTGTACACGGTGTGACTTTGAGCAAAATTTATAACGGTTCAAATGATCTGACTTTATGTAAAATCAGTGCTGCCGTCCTTGACATTTTTCTCCTCCTCCCCATCTTCACTGTTGTCCTTACCCCCAACAATCTTCGGCGTTTTTACGCTATAGTCACGGAAATTATAGGCTGGTCCTTTTCGGATGTTTTCCCAGGCAGTAAAGAGAGAGAAAAAAAAGGCTTTGTAGAGTAGGGGTTAGCGCGCTTCTGCGCCATAGAAGGATTCTGCTTTGATTACAGGCGTATAAGACACTTTAAATAGTTTTATTATCTTTGTTTCAGTCGCACTTTGAGCCTGGTGAGCCCTTAAAGGTCATTTGGTCCCGGCGAAGCGAAATACGAAGTTGCACGCCGAGTAGTAGAGCTTCTGCTCTCGTAACAATAGCACAGTCCACTGCCTCTATGAGATGAATGGTGTCCAGGAGACGCTTTCCTCTGTGGCCATCAACACTTAGCCTCTTGTCGCATTTGTTGATATCCGCACAGAAGCCGTTCAGGTGATACGCCTGCTAAGAAGCCTCGGCCCAGTGACTTGCCAAATTATTCATCGTCTGGCAGGTCGCTTCCATCAGCCAATTCGCATTGAATGGGTTCCACATCAGCTCATTAGTTCTCAAAGTGTGCGAGTGAGTAAAAGCGAAGACAAAAATAACATCTGAAATTGTAGACTAAAATCAGTGCTACCGGTATTCGTTAAATGAATACGATTTCGTCAATAGCTGACACGCTTCTTGAACAAAAGTAAATACCGGGCAGCTTTGAGTCAAAACTGCTTCACTATGTAGTGCTGAATAAATTAAAACTTGCAGTGTTTGCATGAGACTTGATCAGAACCTATACTTATACCACATCGAATTAAGGGCATGGGAAACAAAAAAAAAAAGGGGGGAAATAAAGATTTCAGCGCATTCAAGTCCGGAGTGTACCCCAACTAGAAGCCTAAAAACCGTTGTTGTTTAAGTTGTTTATTAATGACATTGTAAAGATTCATCCATATGTAAGATTCATCATACAACAGAACTAGCCTTTCTATTATTGGAGCTACCAGCAGAGCATGTATCCACATTGGCCACCATTATCTCCCCCACCCCCTTTTTTTTTCTTTTGCTAAGAAATAAATAAAAAGAAAGACACCTCCATAAATGGAGCCAAAATAGACTACCGTTGTATTAGGATCTAGAAATAATGCACTACAAGCTATGCCATGCCTTTCTCTGGGTAATGAAAGGATGCCCTAAGTGATGTAAGAACCTGGCAGAGTCAGTTTAACGAGCACCTTGCATGGAACAAAATCGATTGACTTACTTGTATGGCAAAGTTATAATGGGTAAGATGCGTTGAACAAAGATAGATGCCTTTCGCTTGGAAATATAAAAATTGCTCATCTACATCGATTTCCTCCGGCGACATGAGATATGATCACTTATTACACCAGGTATTCTTTTTTTTTTTTGTTAAAGGTTCAAAATTAAAGCGAAAAAGTCAACTCACTTTAGAACAATTTTAGCCCTGGGGCTATATTGGAGGCTACGGCGGACAGCAGGTAAGATGCAGAAGGCTTCAATTAGCTGACATGTTGTATTTTCAGAATGGAGCTCGTTCTCCAAATAGTGTAACAAAAAAGATTTTTTTAAATATAGTCACAAGGCCCACAAATGTAACTTTGATAGGCGGCTTCACTGATTAACACAGCGCCAGCAGCGCATGTAGCGTACACCGCTCGGCCAATGCGCGCTTTGAGTTCGAACCGCAAGCGCAATATGACTGCGCGCATTGTGTACCGACGCGGCGGCTATCAGCGGGGTCGCGGTCGAAACGAAATTGACAAACAACCACCGTGCGCCCATATGGCTCGCAGGTGATGCCAGCAGTGTGCCGAAATCTCTGGGTGGCACAATCTATGTCATAGGCGCCGTTTACGTTGCGAAGGTCAGGGTGACATTTGAGAGCCCTTATAATGCGCTACAATTTTTTCTCAGAAAATCTTTGTCACGGCTGTACTATTCGGAGGACGAGCTCCAATTATACAGACACAGTATACCCCCTAAAGTGGAGATTAAAAATTTAGTTAGCCTTACTTGTTAATTAGCAAACTAATTGAGGCAGTTTGCGTATTACCTGTTGCTTGCCGTAGCCTCCAATATACAGGGATAAAATAAATCTAAAGCTAGTTACCTTTGTCTTAAATTTTGGACCTTATATATAAACATTATGTATATATTGCAGAATCTGACGTAAATAAAATCAGTCTTGCATATAAAAACGACACGCGTCATACAAAACATGCTCTGTGACTCGCCAGGTATGCACCTATTTCATGAACATGCCCGATCAATGAAGAAACCTGGACGAGTTGATACAAATTCGTGACTCACCAGTGACCACAGGGTAGCAAACGCGGACCGGAGGGTCCATTGTTTCTAATATCCGTTCTGTCCATGTTTATTGCGCTCTTGGGAATCAGACATACCTGGAAACGGCTTTCCATGTAATATATAATTATACCAAGCAAAAAAGGCGGACAGCAAATTACTTGACCATATTTCAATACTAACACCAAATTTGAAAACACGACCGCTGCGATAATACCATCATGCATGACGTATTTCGGTCAAGCTGTTTACCTACATCATCATCATCATCATCATCATCATCATCATCATCATCATCATCATCAGCCTGACTATACCCACTGCAGGGCGAAGGTCTCTCCCATATTTCTCCACTTAACCCGGTTCTGTACTAGCTGCATCCACTTGACCGGCCTTGCAAACTTCTTAACCTCATCCGCCCACCTGATTTTCTGCCGCTCCCTGCTACGCTTTTCTTCCCTTGGAATCCAGTTTGTTACCCTAAGCGACCATCGGTTATCCTCTCTTCGCACTACATGTCCTGCCCATGCCCATTTCTCCTTCTTAATTTCCACTAGAATTTCGGTAATTTGAGTTATTTCTCTGACCCACTCTGCACGCTTCCTATCTCTTAATGTTACCCCTACCATTTTTCGTTCCATAGCCCTCTGCGTTGTCATCAACTAAAGTAGAACCCTCTTTGTTAGCCTCCACGTTTCAGCCCCATAGGTGAGTACAGGTAAGATGCAACTATTGTATATTTTCCTCTTGAGCGATACGCAAGTCATAATCAGCGAGTGCTTGCCAAGTGCAAATAGAAGTGCTCTTACCATCACCAGCTTTCACTGATACTACTTTAAATCTTATGTGGTTTCAGCTGGAACCTAGTCTGCATTTTGTTCCCAACGCTTTCCTTTGTTTTTTAAATTTCTACGCGCTATGAGGAGCAAATGGAGCTTCCTGGTGAGCTAATAATAGGAAATTATAAAACATCATCTATGCTAGCTGATAAACAAACGACACTTATGAATTGCTCATGTTAAGTCACTGAACCCACGTACATGAAAAGTGCACTGCCTTCTTTCAGTTACGATCGTAATGCAAAGTTCATATGTGCCTTTTATATATTTGTGACTGGTTAATGGTAAAGTGAGTGATGTGAATTTTTATCGGAAGTGCACCTGTATTTTTTGTTACTCATATTGGTGTTACTATCTTTTAATTGTGAATCCCCGAGAGCCTACCAGCCGCTTCAAATTCTAAAAGAAAAACAAAAAGTGCCGTCTTGAATGCTACAACATAGTGTTTTAGTTACCTCATTTTTCATTTTCCAATTTTAATTACACGTTTGTATCATACAGTTTTCTTGTATTAACACTGGTGTTGCAGCCACTGTATAGTGGGGCATGGCACTTCACAGCCAGAGCTTCTGTTGCTCTTCCACCATGCTTCAAGGTCTTGTAACGGCGCTCAATAAGAAATGAATTGACCTGAATGCGCCTCGCCAGCTACCACCTCGACACCGCGTCAGCTCCTCGACGTGGACGTTGCGAACCTCCCGTTGATAAGGAAGAAGCACCTACAGCTCTGCGCACGTGCCACACTCCCTGCGTGTGCGGTAATCCTCCCCATGGTGGACAGAAACCGACAATTTATCACATCACATGGGCCTGCCAGAAAATAATGCAGTGCCGATAATTCACAACGCCACGCCGGAGCAAGTGGGAGGCTGCGCTGTCCAGTTCGGAGTCGAAAGACCAGCTTCGGCTGATTGAACGGGCCAGCAGGGCAGCAAACCGTGTTTCACGGGGTTCAAAACTGAAAACGAGTCGTGTCCTGAATACGCGAAAACTCAGAAAAGCCTTGTTTCAAGTGCAAAACGCTTTAAGTCAGCGTGTCGAAAGACGTAAAAGGTTCACTGTCACTGATGAAGTTCACTCTCAGAGATCACTGCAGTCCCATGGCAAGTCCGATTTTCGGCTGTCTGACTTTGCGAGAAAGGCCGCGGGAAGTCGAGGACCCAACCACGGGAGCTCTAGATTATTTTTCTTTTTTTGCATTATATAAAGTTCTCTCTCTCTCTCTCTCTCTCTCTCTCTCTCTCTCTCTCTCTCTCTCTCTCTTTCTCTCTCTCTCTCTCTCTCTCCAGGTTCCGGTAAAATGTCACCGGAAAATGGAAAAAACTGGCCCGGAACAAAAGTTCCCGGAAAAAATGGCCCCGGTAAAAACGTTTCCAGAAGAGAAGTCCCCATTTTCGAAGTAAAAAAAATGCCCCAAACGCAATCCAAAACATTGTAACGTCATACTTCACCTCCCCTCGGTGCCCGCTTATCAGTGATGAATTGCTTTTCATCACTGATCACCGGCTTTCACTGATATTACTTTAAATCTTCTGTGGTTTAAGCTTGAACCTATAATGTGCATTTTGTTCCCAACGTTTTTTTTTTTTTTAATTTCCACGTGCTATAAGGCGCGAATTGCGCTTCCCCGTGACCTACTGCAGTAATATATGGTACAGCATTTTCACCCGTAGGACTCGAAGTGGTCAAAAGTCAAAACATCATACTGATGCGGGGCGGGGCGCTCATATAAAAAATAATGATACTAGCAGAAAATTATTGGCACAGGGCAAGTGCCTTTCTGGATTATTCAGCGACATCAACGGTCGACGACATCACTGGCCGAAGTGTTTTGTAGTGCGATATTTCATGACATTACCTGCGTTGCACTGTCGTGGTGTGATACACCAATAGCGGCCCCGTCGACAGCGAACGAGCGGTTAGGGCTGGACCTGCCGTCCATAGTACAACATCTCCATCACCACCAGAAGTGTGGCAAGGATTCTACATTATCGCCATCGAAAGGGTTTACGCCCGTCAGCAGAACATCTGAGAAGGTCTTCCAGTGACCCCTCCTGCTGTGGATGGTTCTCGAAAACAATACCAGTTCAACCAGCCGATTGTACGTTTCTTAATTAGTATCATTATCTAAATGAGACCTGTCTTATTAACTGCTTAAATATACGTATAGAGAACTGGGCATCAGACAATGCTTTTACGAAACAAGTTCCGAAAGGATACATTCTTATGGCAATTAACTTTTTGGCTTGGAGATGTTTATTCCTCGGGGCTGTTTTCTCAGGGGCCTTTTCTTCGGGGGATGTTTTTTTCCGAGGAATTATCTTCCAGGAACATTTTTTCCTGGACGTTTTTACCTACACACAACCCACCCCAATGACCTCACCCGAAGGAGAAGGTTAGCTTCGGAGGATACGGATCAGAGTTGTTCGCAATCCACTCGTTACTCGGAATCGAAACTGCACGTAAACGTGTTACAAGAAACAGATTACTGAGTCATTTACATCTTCCTGCAATCTTGAAATTTTATAGTTATTTGATTACCTCCTTCAAACGGTAACACTGCAGGTAATTCAATTACTTTTTCTTGGAACCGATTACTGGTAGACAGATGATTCGTTTTCAAAAGTTGGAACCAAAGTTCCAGCTTCGAGAATCTGAACTCGCCGGCAAACACCGGTGATAGCGGTTATGTTTATTTCGTGATAGAGCGACAACGCACCGGTTGCGGATAATAATACCGAGCGCGATCGTGTTGTGTTATGCCTAGTCACTGCTGTCCTTTAAGAAACGGCATGTAGTGGCACGATCATGTTAGAAACGGCATTGACCTGCAGTCATGACACAAACGGGAGCTGCTTCAATTACGGTAGTGTCTGTTACGAAAAATATGACGCTTCCGATAAGTAGGAACCCTTCAACCTGTCAGATGACACAAAAATAACGCAACTGATGAATGTAGTTTGGAAGGTTAAACCACAGAAGCCACATTAGTGCTGCTTGGTTTGCGCAATATGTTCACATGAACACACTGGGTACATTTTCTAGGGGTGAAAACGTCATATTTAGAGTACGGGAAAAACGCGGACTAATTGCAGATGAATCATCCGTTTTAAACACATGTTACGGCACATGTGACCTCTAATTACACATGTGTCTGCTATACAATTGAGAGATTTTCACGGTGATATATGCACGAAGTCGAATCCCACATTAACCACCAATGGCCCAGCTTTATTACCGGCAGCAAGAATCCTGGACATCGGCACAGCAAGTTGTTTGCAGGACAGCTCTGCATAATGTTTGGAAACCGGTCTCTCGTATAAATACCTGTACCCATCTTTTCTCGTTTATGGTCATTTACCTTGTTTCGTTCCTATAAGAATTTTATTTATGCACTTAAGCAATAAACATTTCAAGAAAGAGCACTGCGTCGAATTTCTTGCATGGTTAGCTACATCCGCAGTGGAGAACCTACATGCGCCTTCTTTATTCTTCTTCTTCATATAAAGGAGGACATTTCTTTTCCCGCGCACTTTCTAGAGGAGAATCGCCTGGCATAAACAAATGGCGGCACCCATGCACGGGCAGGCGTCACGCGTCCCCGGCCAAGTTGCGCGTCGCCTCATTCTCGGAGGCGTCCGCCGGTGTCGCGTTTAGCGCGGGTAATTGTGCAGAGAGAAAAGTCGTCGCCCTGTCCCAGTCGCGCGACATCCGGTCGCGCCAGCACCACAGCCGCCATTGCCAGCTCTCGAGAAATTAACTCGTGGACCCATACGAAAAAAAAAAAAATTGGAAAAAAGAATCATGTATACGAGCACAAAATCGCTCTCCAAATGTTTCTATATACTCTACGCGCTTAGTACCAACGACCAGTGTGCGCCATTATCTGACGCGTTAATTTCGGCACAGGCTCCCACATTCATCCCACAGCGCCAGTTCTGCTTACCAAAAGTGGCCCACTTGGCACTCTCATCGCAGCGGGAGGCCTCAACCCAGAAGGCCTCCCGTACACCCATTGAAAGTTTGAGAATAGGTTGAGGACGTTTCGACCCCAATGCCTCTAATCATTCGCTTTACCAGATGTGACTGCTCTCCCATCGAGCGCCAGCTATCCTGAGGGAAACTTCGGAGGGAACTAGCTACTAGATGGTTCGTATGGTCTTTCACCCCCATACCCGGATCGGACGATCGATTTGCACGTCAGAATCGCTTCGGACCTCCACCAGAGTTTCCTCTGGCCTCGTCCTCAAGGAAGGAACACTCACTTTTTCATCAGCTTTTTATTACCATATACGTGGCATCTGGTAACAAAAAAGTAGTGAGGTTGACATGCTGCCCAACAAATGTTAATGCATATTTAACTGCTACTACTACTACTAACACTAAAATTATATACTAACGCTACTCTACGACTGCGACTTCTCTTTACACACACACACACACACACACACACACACACACACACACACACACACACACACACACACACACACACACACACACACACACACACACACACACACACACACACACACACACACACACACACACACACACACACACACACACACACACACACACACACACACACACACACACACACACACACACACACACACACACACACACACACACACACACACACACACACACACACACACACACACACACACACACACACATATATATATATATATATATATACAAGTGAAAAATTGCTTCATACTGTTTCCAAGTTTATTTGGAGTCGACGTTTCGGCAGGAGCCCTGCCTTTCTCAAGACTGAGAAAGGCAGGGCTCATGCCAAAACGTCGACTCCAAATAAACTTGGAAACAGTATGAAGCAATTTTTCACTTGTATATATATATATATATATGTGCGTGTGTGTGTGTGTGTGTGTGTGTGTGTGTGTGTGTGTGTGTGTGTGTGTGTGTGTGTGTGTGTGTGTGTGTGTGTGTGTGTGTGTGTGTGTGTGTGTGTGTGTGTGTGTGTGTGTGTGTGTGTGTGTGTGTGTGTGTGTGTGTGCAAAGAGAAGTCGCAGTCGTATAGTATAGCGATAGTATATAATTGTATATAATTGTGTTGTTTGTGTGTTTGTGTGTGTGTACACTGAAAACCTTTTTGTTGAAAAATACAGAAATTTTCTCTTCTGCTATGTTTGCTGTTGTTAATTTTTCTGTAGTTTTAGCTTTTTTTCTGTTTACAACTGATGGAAAATTTTTGTAAATTGACAAAAAATTTTCTGTTATATGGCGTTTTTTGTTTTTGGTCGCAGTAAAAGTATGATGCAAAAACAATATTTTTTTTACTCGTCTTTCATTTCATACGCAAAAGCTGTTAGAAGATTTTTCTGGTCTGTTAAATTCCTCTCTAGACTGCAATCGGGTAGCATGTGCTCTCTTTTTGCATGATGCCTCTAACTACCACTACTCTAACCTAACTTTTTGCAAGATAGACCACAATGTGCAAAGGTTGGAAATAGATTTTGTTTTTGTTTTTTTTTTTTGTCTCTTGAATCAGGAGTTCTCCAGGGCTCAATATTAAGTCCTTTGCTTCGTAAAATCTCCGTGAACGATCTAACCGACGCAGTAGACAGTTATTTATATGTATACGCCGATGTTATGTCTATTGTATCATGTGCAAGTAATTACTCCGACACAATCAGCTGCTTGCTAAACAAGGCAATTAAATATATGGGCTGATTCGCTGCAAAACCCAATCCGCGTCAGCCCCAATAAAACAAGTCTGGTATGTTTCTATAGCCTGCTGAAAAGTTACTCGCATTGAAATCATTGTTCCTTCACACATCAGACTGCGATACATGCCCTTGCCATCCAATTAAATACGTATCCTCAGCAAAGCACCTGGGTTATTTTTCTGACAGTGATTTTTCTGTGGAACACGCATTTGTCACGCCTATATAAAAAGATGCGCGAGGTTTCCTGCGTAGTGTACAATGTGCATTATCCCATGCCAATCTTCATGCGAAAAATTATTGTTCGTGTTTTGCTGTGCTATGGGTTGACTGTTTATGGCCATTGTACTGTGTGGACATTACAATTAGTTCAACTTTTGAACTCCTATCAACAAAGGCATAAGGGCATATGTGTAAGCAAAGATACAAATGCCTTTACGCTGATGAATTTACCAAACTTAAGCGCCCTGATGGTCGAACCTATTGTAACCAAGCGCTTTTGGAACGACGATTATAAAATACAATATACCCCAGCTCGCTGCTTATTACCCAAACAACCATACCTGATCTATAAAACTGCTAGCAAATACTGAAAGAGAACGCGTCTGTGTTATGTTCCTGATCTATTTAATAACCTACCGGCGTCCGCCTTAGATGCCAACTGAAGATATTAGATTAAGCAAGGAATCAAGCTTCAAAAGTTTAAAATAATTTTTGTTTTACTTTTTCTGCTAATAGTTTGGGAAGTGTGTGTAACCTGACTACTACTGCCAGTCAAGCCCTCTGAGGCTTTGGCACGACTGCTATCTGTATTTTGTATCCTTTATTGTACAATAAAGAATGTACTGTATAGTTAAAAAAAAAAATACGCCGTTTACGAATCGCTTCGTGTCACTTTTGAGATCTGCTGAGGCCACTGCTGTCTTCTATTTATGTTGATTTGCCAGATGTCGTCTCTAATTATTTCCCGATGACTGTTTATTGTTAAGTAGTTAAGGAAAACCTTTGATCATGAGGTACTCCAAGATTCCTTGATGCCTACCGATCAATAGAGTGAAAAAGGGGGTGGGGGGGTGAGGCGAAAACTCTGACGAGAAAAAAAAAATGTATCTTAGTGCTTCCCGCAACCATCTCTATACGGAGAGAGCTCCCATGTTCGGGAAGTACCTAGCCACAGGTATTTAGAAACTTAACCATTCGAATTGGCGGTTGCACATGACATTAATTTCTTCTTATTTGGAGTTTGAAATGTTGTTTATTTTAAAAGAGAAACACGCTCTCGCCCTTTCTAACGAAACAACTTTTCGGTCGATAACAATTTCATTCGGGCTATCATTCGAGCATGTCTTATTTATTTGCTATCTGCACGAAAAAAAAAAAAAAACAAATTTTCTTCACCACATTCTAAGAAAAACAGAGTTTGTTTTCAATAAACAACCTAGATTTCTATATCCAACAATTCTGGTTCTTTTTTCGCTTGTTTCGTTAAGCCTCAAAATAAACCAGTTCTTGCTACTCCGTAAATTTTTCCACACGAATTAAGTAACTGTTCCGACATCGAATTTATTCTACCAGGGTCAATTTGATATTTTCTGCTTCCTGGAATCTCAATGGTCTGTACTCACGTACTATAAAGAAGAGAAAGAGAATAAACTTCATTTATTAGGAACGTATTATCCAACGTCTCTTAGCCGCGGTCGGTGTCCTTAGTCCAGATGACTCTGGTTGCTTTAGCTATATATCATATACGGGTTGTTCAATGAAGGCTGACACTGGGTCTAGTGCTCTTTGCTGTGCGGCCGCTGAGCCATATTTTCGCAATTTTATTAAACATCGTTACAGCACTAATATCACACCATACTCAGTCTATAGCTCTGATGCGGCGGCAGCAATATTTATTCAAACAGGCGACAGTATTTCATCGTCTCCAAGTGTGCTTGTTGCGTGACCCAAGTGGACTTTACGTGAACAACACTGCGCTATCAAGTTCTTTGTGCGGCTTGACCAAATGGCCACGGAAACATGCTGATGTGACGCGCACATTTGGTGAGGACATCACGTCTGGCGCAATTTGTTTTCAGTGGTTCAAGGACTTCAAAATTGGCACGAAATACTTTTATTTGAAAAGAGGTGACTTGTTACAGGTGTTTCTGAAGAAACCATAAACAGAGTGGTTGCAATAATAAAGACTGATGAATGCCTCCCTATCGTACAACATACCCATTACCGGCTTGCGTGACAAACTCTGACTGTGCTCCACGTCCACTTTCTCTTCCCCTCTTTAATCCCCTTATCCTTTTTCCACCAGTGAAGGGTAGCCAACCGGAGGCCTTTCTGGTTAACATCCCTGCCTTCCGTCCTCATCCCTATCTATCTAATACCAGGCGATTTTAATAGAAAGCACCGAGAGAATACTGGACGAACGTCTTCACGTGTCAAGAATGTGTGCGCAGCTGATCCCCTGCCTTCTTATGCCAGTCCAGAAACAAAACCGCGTAGACGTTTATCTCGATGGAGGCGGAGGGTAGGAGAGAAGTGAAGACTGGTAGAAGACCATTATTACTTGAGGCGAGACCTGGGCATACTGGTATGGCCCAGAGGTGGTGCCGAAGCACTCACTGGGTTGAAAAGGGGAGCCTCGACCATTGGAGGACAAACACAAAGGGGACTGTATTCACCCGCGCAGTTCCTAGAGGCAGATGGTAAAAGCAGAGTACTGCAGAAGTGGCAACGAACAGATACTAAGAGAATAGACGGTGATTACATAAGTGAAACATTAGAGGTACTACGCAGGCGTGAACTGCTTTTTATCAGTTTTTTTTCTTTTTTTTTTTTTCAATAACACCATCGGTGCTTGCTGTCTGCCCCGCTGCTCGTCAGTCGAGATGCGGATAAACGAGCGCCCATCGCCAAATAATGCTTGTTTATAGCACAGCGGTCGTTCAGTCTCCTCACTTTGGCTATGCCCATAACTTCACGCTCCCATATCTTTCCTGATGCATCCTTCAGCTACAGTGTAGTTACCTCGAAGGACGCGATTAAGAGCGTCACCGCGGCGTCGCGTCGGAGCGCCCGTCAGCGTGCCTGGACTGGATACACGACAAGGGGGGCCCAGTGGCGTCCACCGGAGGTGTTTGCTCGCGGCGCGCTGCTCCAGTGCGTTCCGTAGCGCGACGAACGAGACGAGCGTGGCAAGCAAGGCGTGACTCCATTTTCCGCGCCGCGCTGACTCCGCCGCTGCCTCCGAAGGCGCCGGGACGATCCGGCTCAGCTGCTGCAGCCTCCACCCTTTCCTCTTCGGAAGAATCGCCGCCTCCTCGTGAGGCAAGAGAGGGAACAGTTAAATTCTTCTCGCTTCGGCTTCATCGTCGCGCGCTTTTCTTTTGCGTTTCTTTGCCATAACGCGCCGGCCGCTGCTAAACAAGTTCCAGTTAGAGGTGCCCCATTGTGCCCGCCGAGTGGGAACGGCGCGCTTGGACACGCACGCGCTCGCTGCCCGCCAAGCGACCTTCCGCGCCGGAGAGCTGGGCGCGATTACGAGACCGCCGCGGAGGATAATGCCGTTTCCTCGTCCCCGCAGAGCTCTGTCGCTCCTCTGAGTCGCTGCGCGGCGCTCTTCTTTTAGCAGAATTTCGCAGGAATATAAAGAACGAGCAGGGTGATTGCTTTGGAACAGGTGTAATCAGGGTTTCACGTTTCCGCTAGGTGAGCTAGCTGCGTTTTTTTTTTTTTTTTGTTAGCTTTTCCCGGGGCGGTCTGTTAAAAGTGGTGACCGTTATTTTGGACCATTTTCCGTGGTTCCGGCTCCCTGCTCGGATGCTGAGGAGATTTGTGACTGGCGCCCAGTTTCGTGACGGGAAATGAGATGCCCCTCTATCCAAAAGCTGAGAAAGAGCATATGCTATTTGAGGATGGTATAGTCGACTCTGTTATGTACTGACGTTTCGGAATACTTTCCCCAGTATAATGTCGCCTACTGGACTATGAAAATCAATGAGCAATGGGTTGCCAAGTGACCGGATGCAGCCCAGTGGTTTATTTATGGCTTTATTTACAGGAATGGGGGGTTCCGGCCTCATTCGAACGATCTATTTCTTCGACCTTTTTAATAGAAAAAAAAATTAAGGGGGGGAGGGGGGGCTTCGGTATCCGTAAAGTTTTTCGATTGAGAATGGGAGAGAGGGGAAAGTGACCATCCCCGCCATTTCCTCATAAATCCTTCTGAACTGGAGCCCAGCTCAAAACCTGCTCTCCTGTGAAAAGAATTTGGCTTCTACGATGCATGAGGTAACGCGTAAAAATGTTATTTCGTTCGATGACTCAAGCTTCTACTCGTCTGGAAACGACAGGATCCTTTGCATGCATTGCACCAAAGCTCGTCATCAGCTTTTCACGTTAAACTATACCGAGACGGAAACGTTACGACACAGGCCTGAAGGTATAATCATGAGCAAAGAGAATTATCAGGGAACGGTAGGAAAGATTCCTATGGCAGGCAAGAATCTTGGCTTTGTATGTCGGTTTGAATAAAACGACGACCCGAGACACTTTTATGCTCTCGTAATAAATTGGCAGAAGAGGGTGACCTTAGGAAGGAGCGAAGCCGGTGTGCTGAGATTATTTGAATTGAATATGTTTGCATTGGCTTCGCGCATGCGTCATCTGAGAGATACAAAAGCCGACAAAGTAGAGCAAAAAAATGACCAACTGCAGCAAGAGCAGGGAAGCATAGACTAGCAATTCTAGCTTTCTCAGCTTCCTGCAATCAATTATTCATAAGCTTGTATCCACAGTGCTAACAAACGAAGAAGGAAAGATGCAACACGAAGCGAGCGCCTGTCCGTGCTGCACCGTTTCTTCTTTGTGCTCGTCTGTTAGCGCTGTGGATACAAACCTATGGATAACCAACTAGCCCAATCTGCCGTTCTGCATCAATTATTCGAGAGTGGAAAGCAGTGAGCGAAATCAAGGGCTTGCGCAGGTATTGCTGACGGCGTTACGTAATTATGAATAGTCGTTTTTAAAATGGGTGCTTCGTTTTCTTTTCTTTTTTACCTATAGTACTGCCGATACCTTCACAGAACACGGAAAGCAAATCCCCCTTCCTCTTTTCTTTTTTATTTTTTTTTATGCTGCGTGAACACATTATAGTCTAATACGGTGATAAAAATTTTGGGAGACGTTTACTCTCCGATAAAGAGTTTAAGCGAAAGTGATTGCATAAGTTTTCTTTACATTTCTTATTTTGTTCTTATTTTTCATGTTTTTTAGTCTTTTTTTTTTTTTTTTTGTCGCAGGCAGCGTTCCCCAGGTGCCCCTCAACACGCCTGGCACCATAGACTCTTTATCGTAGCTATGGTCTAGTAGCAATTTTGTACACAAAAATAAATAAAGGTGTCTTGTTTTAAAAAAAAAAATACCCTTCGTGGTCTAGGTGTTTGCTTCTCACCTGGCATGCAGTGGGCACGGGCTGAAACCCTATTGGCGATAAGTTTATTTTATTGAATTACTTGTGTTTCACAAGATTAGAGGAACCTCTTCCCTAATTCTGACTTCATTTGGACCCACCGTAAATTCGTAGCTTTATTTGAAAGTTGGGCGTTTGAAATTCCCGCGCAAGCTCAGGTGTTTGTGGCGTCATGAAACTGTTGACCAATTAGGAGCTTATCCGACACGTGTGGGGATTGTTGGTGCGATGCCAGGTTATGGCGAAAGCTTTTCGTCACAACAAAGTCAACGCACGCGAAATAATGGTTGCTATTGTACAAAGCTCTGACACTGTCTTCCCAGCGACGAAAGTTTAGTGCGATAAATAAAAATTAATCCCAAAACTGAAATTCATATATTCTTCATTGCTTTACCACATAGCGAGAGGTGCAGTATTTAATGGCTGCTGTCAGCTGGGGGCAGTTACTGGCCGCAGATGGCGCGGCCTGTCCAAACGCCTGTGGGCTATCGCACGTGTTACACTGATCTGTGCAAGGAAAAAATCAGGTGGAGAGAGGCTCTGGTATGCATTGGAAACAAGAGTTCCAAGATGAAAGCAAAAACCTCCAAATATTTCATCAGTTTCGCGCGAAGGTAAATTCACTCTGCCCATTACTACTGACCAGTGTACGAGTGTACAACTAATTAACTAATGATTATAGTTCCTATTATTCCAATTACTATTAATTCGTTACCCTGCATCTAGCACTATACTCTGCAACTGCATGCGCTTGTGGGTGCCTAGGCAGTCACGCAGACAAGCAAATGAGGTAGAATGTATACGTGCATGGGCACGTTCTCAAGCACAATTTTCTAGTGATTTATGTAGTGTCGGTGCAAGTGCGGTAATGCCAGGTGCAGCCTGAGCCGCGAGAAATGTGCAGGTCGTTTGCAGGTTCCGTAGTACTGCGAAAAGTCTAGACAGGTACGCACACATGGAATAAACCCTTTTATCCTTTCGCGTTTTGCGTGACTGTTATGTCTGCTGTCTGAATTTGCCGCTACTTAAAGAGGGTAACTGAACCATACTGCGATAATCCAATATGTGCACTCAAGGAACCGCTAGTTCCACATCGTATTCAAGGAGCCCGTTTTACTCATGCTCCGCTCCGCTTGCATTTTGTAGACACAGAATGAAAGTGCATCACTCGCAAACAGTCCACACAAGGACTGTACAGATTTTTACCACGGCTCGGCGCACTTCGGTGAATGAGGGCAACCACGCAGATTATTGTGCTTGCGCGCTCGTTCCTCCGTCAGAATGTTGTGCTTACCAGAGGTGAACCGCGCGAATCGTGCGCCGTGTGGCTTGCTGTCGCATTATTTGGTTCAGCCTGTTCCACGGGCTTCGTAATTCCTGTTGTCGTTGGCACGAACAAATGAGATAAGGGAGTCTCCTGCTGTTGTATGAATCCGCTGAAACTGATTCTGAGGATAGCGTTAGAGGGAAAAGGACAAAGAAGGAACCCAAAAACAACAGGGCAGGCGCTAACTTTCAACTGAGGATCATTCGCGCAAACCCTTGCATTGTTATGAAGCGCCCAAGTCGTGTCACAAAGGCCTATCCCATAGTAATAGTAATGCACACGGAGCATTCAGATAACTGGTGCTTCTGGTCACAGGCCAGAAAAAAAAAATTATCACAGTACAGCACACCAGTCAAAACAATATAGGAATTAATTACGGTAGAGCACGCCAGTCTTAAACGCAACTTGTTGGAATGAGTCCCAAGATTTTCCTATAGAGCACAAAAAAAAAAAAAAAGAAACAAATAACAATCAGGAGCTTGAATTCAATCAGACGCCACAAATGCGCTCCTGCCCAGATAAAACACGGTGCGAGACTTTCCCCTCCGCATTAAGGTAAACAGGTGACAATAATTAACAAAAATTTCCAACAGAAACGCAAAAAAAAAATGCACATGAAAGTTTAAAATCTAAGAGAATCATCTCAGCGTCACGTAAAACGAAATAAAAGCTTCAAAAGGAGTTACCAACTGAAAACGCTTATCAAGAACAAAGAAAAAGAAGCAGAACCCGAGTATAAAATCTATAGGAATCCTTCAAGAAAAGCTGCCTCAGCTTCGCTGATCGATATGGACGGCCTGCTAACGCAAAAAACTTCTTGCTTTCTTGATGAAATAAGCCTCTACCACTTCTTTCTCTACTTTATCTATACCGGATTTCAAAAAATTGTCTTGTCTAGTACCGGACGACACCACCGGTAGGCTTCACAGTGGTCTGATAGGAAGCTTCCATGTTGATTGCGTACATTCCGCAAGAGTTCACGGGCACGCTCATTGAAACATCGACTGGTTTGCCCTATTTAGATCAAACCGCAGCTCAAAGGAATCTGGTACACAACTCGTGACATACATTTGGTGAACTTATTTTGATGTTTAATAGCGCAAACCGGTTGTTTCTCTGGCTTGCAAACCGGTTGTTTCTCTGGCTTATGCATGGAGCAAAGTTTATAATGTTTAGAAGGTGCAGTAAACACAACTTGACCCCGCCGGGGTGGTGCAGTGGCTACGACGCTCGACCACTGTTCCCAAGGACGCGGGATCGAATCCCGGCCTCGGCGGCAGCTTTTCGGTGGAGGCGAAAAGCAAGGCGTCCGTGTGCTGTGCGATGTCAGTGCACGTTAAAGAACCCCAGGTGGTCGAAATTTCCGGAGTCCTCCACTACGGCGTCTCTCATAGCCTGAGCTGCTTTGGGACGTTAAACCCCACACACCAAACCAAACCAAACACAACTTGATCCTTGAAAATTAGTTGGAACTTTTTTGATGCCATGGAATATTTTATGTAGTAAGGAATAACCGGTAGAGTCGTCGTCGTCTTCTCCTTCTTTTATTTATTTTGATTTGCTTCGACTTCATTAATTCGTATAAATTGCCACGCTTTAATATTACTTTCATTCCATGAGTGACGTCACGTTTAACCGGGGCGCTGTGCATGGGATGCTTCAAGTTCTTGCGCAAGGCCGTGTGGCTTTGATGTCATGACGCTGTGGACGAATCAGAATTATCCACTCACTGCCAACTACGCCGACGGCAACGACGCCGTCTTTTCTGCGACAAGAGACATTTAAGCTATCGCATGAGATGCAAAGTTACAGAGCGGTGATTGCAAAGGACGCTAGCCAACCACGAAGCAAATTTCAGTATTAACAGTGACCGAGGTCAGCGCGACAGTGTGCATTTCGTATAGAAATATTTATTTATTTATTTATTTATTTATTTATTTATTTATTTATTTATTCAAATACCCTAAAGGCCCGGGCGGGCATTACATAGGGGGGGGGGGGGGGGGGGGAAGTGGGACAACAGTACAAACAATGCATCCAAAATTGCGATAAGTATACAGTGGTTAACAATATAGCCAGGCGCAAAATGTTGAAAAGCTAATGCTTCAAACACTCAAATAAAGATACAGATGGCACCTAACATTCACGTTTTTCGAAGAGCAGCGCTTTAATACGAAAAAAAGAAATGCAAAGATGAAGGTTACAGCTCGAAGTGATTTTTTAGTCCGGTTACAAACGTTTCATAATCACTGGAAGATGCAATGGTGGCAGGCAGCAAATTCCATTGACGGATGGCGAGGAGGAGAGGCGAGTGAAAGAACAGATTGGTTCGAGCAAAGATGGGTTGCACTTTCAGTTGGTGATCAATGCGTGGGAATACATGATGAGCCGGCGTAATATGATACAACGCAAAGGAAGAATTACTATAATATAATTTGAAGAAAAAGGACAGTAAGGAAGGACAGTATAGCGGCTGGAGGTACTCAAGTCAAAGAAGGTTCATCACAGTTCCGTCCGCGCCAGGTAAGCCGTGACATCCGCGATACTCGAGTCCGAAAACAGCGCTCCGTCGCATAATCCGCACGCTTCCTGAAACACGACGTCCGCAGTATAGCATCTGCACGTGGGAAGTAAAGCGACCTCGATCACCGTCGCGTGCTGCTGGGAGACCAGCGGCCTCAGGCGCATGGCCTCGAATGCCTAATGAATTCCCTTCTCGCACTGCGGAACACTGAAGATGCTGAGGACGGCGACCGCGCATGTCCCAAAGATGCTGCGCGGCGGCGCAGCGGACCACGTCCACAGCGCCAGGAATAAGAACCTCATGCCGTAGGAGGAGGAGGTGAGCTCATTTCTCGCCGCGCTCAAGCGGAGGTGTTCCGTGATGGGTCGCGATGCCGTGATGAGCATCGCGTGCCGTCGGCTCATCGCCGCGGTCACAACCCTCCTACGCTAACGTGCTGCGGGGACTTCGGTGGTGCACACCCAGACCGTGGTGTCGGCCTCGAGAAACCGCACAGACGCCGCAGCGAAGAGTCACACGCAACGAGTACACCCCACACACGTACTGTGGCCTGTCGTAAAGAAATTCTTTTTCGAGAACTTTCTTCAAATGCGCGAAACGGAGGCTGCTTGCCAGTCAGAAAGCTTCTGCCGCGATAAGCAAAGAGATGCTGCAATGGCTAGGCTGCGAATAAGATGTAACGGTGTGGTCACGGCTCCTCCGATATCACTCTGCGCGGGCCTATGGCAGGCTGTTTACGTGCTTCCCACACGTGCACGTGCGAATTCTTACACGCGGAAGGAAGCGCTGCGGGAAGGGCAGGAAAACAATGGGAATGCTCACGAAGCCACCGCTTCCCGATGTAGGCGGTAAGTGGAGGCTGGCCTAACCAGGTCACACGCATGACTGACACCACAGGAGAGAAGGGTCGATGTGAGGTATATAGCCTCACTGAGCCAGCATTCAGCGATCCGGAGGACTCCGTCGTATGTGTCTTTGACATAAATTCTCGCAAAGGACACTGCTAATGCTATATACCGTCATAACTCTTGCTCCTTAACGTGGCATGGCAATAGTCCATGCGTGTTTCTCGAGGACTGGCAGCCCTGTGAAGACAGTAAAAGCGTGTCAGTGTGGCCAGCAGTAATTCACTGAACATAAGAAATGGGTATCTGGACGAGAGAAGCGCCACGGGAGGTTTCGGAATAACCGCTACGCAAGCATCCTACTTTCTGGCATGATATGCCGCCAGGCATGGCTCACTAAGCCGCACAGATGTCTATATAGACTGCTGCTGAGCATCGGAGAATGCAGATTTCCGGCGAGTGACAGGAACAGAACATGTGGAAATGTAAGCTTAGCACCTTGCTTACAGATGTACAAGATACTCGTTTGACTTGGCACAATCTGTGGGCAGCCTCCACTTCAGAAATGAGTTTCTTCATTCTGGCCGCAAGTTTCTTCATTCTGGCCCCTATAGCTGTGCATCGGTATTCTAGGTGAACCTTCAGAACGCTAAATGTTTTTAATTAAGTGTCAATAATGATTATACTTGGCATAGAGATGAAAGTATAATCAAGATTTCGTCAATTGATCAGATTATCCTTCAACATAATTTGGACCATTTATTGATGCGGTACGGTGACTCCAGGATGCTTAATGCTGAAAAATTAATATTTCTTCGTGTTAGTCGCGGAGAAAGCCCCGTTTATATTTTATTACTCACTAGATAGCTCAACGCTATGCGAAGCTAACAATAACACATTCTTCAGTGCTAATTTACCTTAATTTGAAACATGCATATCTATAGACTCCGTCCTTCTGCTTTCCGCAAAGTATGCTTAATGTGAAAAACTCAAAAAACACCCCTCGCCGTGGAATAACGGCACTGTCGCTCATTTGCTAGGCCAGAACTTGAGTATGCATTTACAGCAGACATCCGCACAATAAGTAAAATATCAACGACCTTGAAAAAATACTACGAAAAGTCGCCAGATTGATATTTATATATTTTCAAGGGTGGGCCATCCCTCCCAAACTATAATAGAACATTCCATACCTATAGCATGCTGCCAACAACAGCTAGATGAGCCATAAATTTCTTTCCCTCCTGTGAAACGAGAAGTTTGAAATGAACCAATCGGTACACAGGACATTATAATCCTCAGTGACATGTCAACATGTCCGAACTGATTCCTTTTAAATTTCAATTTTTTCCCTCCATAAATAGTATCATATCGGAACAATGGTTTACAAGAAGCTACACAGTGTCAATAAAATTGTATAAATTTCTATTTCTTCGTGATTTGTTTCTTATCGTTTGAATGCATTTACGTCCCTCTGCTTGGACCCATGGGCTTAAAGTATGAAATAAATAAATAAATAAATAAATAAATAAATAAATAAATAAATAAATAAATAAATAAATAAATAAATAAATAAATAAATAAATAAATAAATAAATAAATAAATAAATAAATTAAAAATAAACCAAAAATAAATAAATAAGGAAGTCAAAGCGTGTAGAATTGAAACGGGACATGCTGCACAAAGTGAGCGAAAGAAAAAAGGCCAGGTGAAGTTGTAAGCGAGATGACACTATGCATGACAAAGAGACTATGACAGTATGGAGTTAAAATATATCGAGGGAAGAATGGCTACGTAATAGCACTGAAGACGCGGGAAAAGGGTTTCGTCATATTAGTCACTTCATGAAGAAGGATGAAGAATATGTCAGAACAGAATAAAACATGAAGGCTCTGAAGCGAAGATGGAGGGAAGTGGCTGAGATAGATCTTCAAGAAATACATCTTCAGTGGAGACAAGCCACCAGAACAGCGAGCCCACACGGACTTGGGATGACATGTCCTTAAACGTACTATATGATATTATTAGTATCACTGTTCCAGGATAACAAAAAAAAAATCGACTCGGCAAACCAGTTTCGCTGCCCCATTGAGGATATAAATTCTGCAGCCCAACATGTACAGAGAATATCGGCGGGCGACTGCGCGCTCTCCGCTCGCGGTGGTCCTGCAGCTGAGCGCGTCCTCGCGTCCTCCGCTGATGCTGCGTGCGTGCGCGCATTTCGGGGTGAAACAATTACGGCGAGCGGCGTGACCGTCGCCAGCGTCGTGCTGCATCGGCGGCGGCGCAGATCGCGATGAGGCGACTCAGTCGTGCCTGTCCACCCGCTCCAGCGACGACAACGGACGAGGCTGCTTAGGTTGAACGAACTTCGTGGACGAGCGCGAACCATCCTGGGGAAAAGAAACGACGCGTGGCGTGCGCGCTTGTTGATGCGCCGTCGCCAGCGCTGCATGCGTGCACCTCAGCCCAAAGTGGCCGTCCATGGAGTACGTGCATAGCGTCCACTCGCGTGTCCCCTGAACGATTTCGTTGCGCCACACCCAAGGAGACTCGATGCAAGCGTATTGCAACGTCCGCCATCACTGACCTCGTCAGCAGCACTGAGCACGCTGCAGGTGACTAAACGCGGGATTACTGGGACGAAAATATTATCGAAATTAGTACGAAATCAGGGCGGGAAACAAACATTCACCACGTTCTTCGAAACAGCGTGCGAGAGTTAACGGTTTCAAAGCGCTGTTACAGCCTTCAGACGCTCTGAGATGGAACAGTATTTGGTATGTTTCCTTCACCGAAACGCATTTTTCATCCATTTAAATTCAAGAAGACCGCAGGAGCATCTGATGGGCGTATTTGATTACGCTGTATCTCTTCTCCGCAAAGATATTCGCGAGAGTAAAACCGATCTATGGAGTACTTGCTGGGCAAGTATAATACTAGAGCCGTCGTTTTTAAGTCCATGTTAGCGCCATATCGAAGCTGTGTCTCCCGATCTAAATCCACGCTTTCCCGAAAACTTGTGTCACTATAGCTCTCGGAAGAAATCCTTACTGGTATCATGTGTATACAGCTCAGTGGCAAGAGCTGGTTGCAGTTACTGGCAAGTTGCATTAACTTATAGTGAGAGGAGACGCCCTTTTTAATTTCTTCATTAAGTTTGCTACCTCTCCGCTGGTTTTCTGCAGTATACTTCGCTGCTGTTGGAAATGTGCGCCGTCGGCTCACCACTGATTCACAAGGCAAGGAAGCATTCATGGTAAAGAGAAGAAAAACGAGTGACCCTTTGCAGGTTTATACGTCATTCTTCTCATTTTGCAGAAAAAACGTTAAACCATGCCGCGAATATCTTCTGACACGCGGTGCAGAAATTAGGCGATAGAAGTGGCGTGATGTACGTTAGGAAGAATAGGTTTAGACTTTGCAACGCGGAATTTGTACAGACAACTCAGCTGGTCGTTAAAGCGGCCAGTATTCCATACTGGACCCCTTTTTTCTTTTAAACCGTGAACCATTTTGTGGTGTCGTCGCTTGGGTGTCGTACTAAGAACACCGATCGAGGCGGCAAACAGAGATAATAGAACAGAAACGGGTGATTATATGGAAGAAATGGGGGCTGTCACCAACGAAGGGACAGAAAAGAGAGAAAAAAAAAAGGGGTGTTATTTGAGTTCCGTTATATATAGGGTATGACACGAATGCGTTAACGACTTCTGTTTGCAACTCCCCCGGGTCGAACGCCGGATGTAGGCACCTGAATAGTTGGTCCTCATCCCCGACCCTCACTATTTTTTCTTTAAAAGTCAGGTTTGTACATGCATTTCTAAAAAAATATTTTATGCTGGAAGGCATGCCCTCCTCTTGAGGAACCTCATCCACAAACGCGCTCTCTTCTATTCGCCTTATTTCTAATACCCTAAATTGTGCCTCTGTTACCTGGCTCGTGCTCATTAGCATGTAGCCTTAAGATACGTGTGAAAGACTGCACTCAGCAGAGATATAAAGCCACGCTTTAATGAAGTCATGCGAACGTGTGTGCGTGGCCTGTAGACTAGCGTGATTGACACTGGATCCAAACGTGCCGGTAAGTTCGATTTCCCCATCTCTTCCTCCAATCACCAGTGTGCGGCACGAGTTGGCAGGTGGTCGCGTGAAGTCACACGACCAGCCGACCAATCAATGCCTGGTCATGTCATTTGCCAACTACCACCATCCAAAGACACGATCATGATTTTTCGCTCACTCCGCCAGCAAGGCTGAAACCGACACCGCCGACGATGCCAGATTTTCTAGAGGATGCCTAGGGCCTTCAACGCCATCGCGTTCAAACCCGAGGACTTCCTCCTCACCGCTCTAGCCCACCGCTATCAGCGCTGACGTCATACTACAAGTGCTGCGAGGCGGTTATTGCCTGCTGGCCTTGCTAACCCGCTCCTGTTAGTGTCTTAATTTCTTCCTCACCAAGGCTAGTGGTTGCAACGCGGAAGCGAAAGTGTTGAAAGAGAGTGAGTTTAGCAAAGATTCGGAATGAGGGCAGAAAGACAAATAAAAAATAAAATAATAAAAAAAAAGCCTGCAAGCGCCTGTAGTTTTCTCCGCGGCTGTCGTGCAGCAGTGATGTTGAGGAGGAGAGTCGGCGTATACAACGAAGTTGTTTTCGTCGCCGAGCGGGAAGACGACAGGCGACGTAGCAAGACCGAGGCGCTGCGCGGTGGCAACATAATTCGAAACCGCCCTCTCTGACGCAGTCCGTTCTATAGGAAGGAGCGAGAGCATATAGGAACCGTCAGCCTGGAATCAAACGCTGCCGAGCCGCAGGTTCGCACCGAATGTTTCCCTATGCCAGTCAATATATTTTATTGGTCCTCCCATATAGAAAAAAAGTAAATGAAAGTGGTTCGGTTAACAGGGTTTAAATTCCGGAAACGCCTCAGGCTATGAGCGACGCCATATGAGAGGGCTCCGGAAATTTCGACCACGTGGGGTTCTTTTAACATGCACTTACGTGGCCCTTACTCGACCGTTTTGCGTTTCGCCTCCATCGTGTTCAGATCGGGCGCCCTGACCGGAAGTGAAAGGCAGGAGCAGGTAAAGCTTTACGTGGCCTAAAGGAACGAGAAACTAAAAACACCGACCTTTACGGCGAATAAAATGTACAAAGATATTATAGAAGAAACAATCGTGTAAAAAATAATTAGAAGAGACAACCCCAGCGGCCAAATCGAAAAGGCATCGCAGTAGGATCCAAGCAACAATAAGAGAACACTCAGAACCCAGCCTAAGAGATAAGCAATGCGGGTATATATAGATGGCGTAAAAACAGATGGCCAGCAGCTAAAAGTAAACAGATCGAAAACGGAGCTACAAGAAAGAGCTACAATGTAGCAATAGCAGAACGAGCAGGAACAAATAAATTCACATGGTAAATTCACACTCCCCCCATTCAAGAAGAACCTCAAGTTCTTCCTCAAGTGTGTGTGTGTGTGTGTGTGTGTGTGTGTGTGTGTGGTGTGTGTGTGTGTGTGTGTGTGTGTGTGTGTGTGTGTGTGTGTGTGTGTGTGTGTGTGTGTGTGTGTGTGTGTGTGTGTGTGTGTGTGTGTGTGTGTGTGTGTGTGTGTGTGTGTGTGTGTGTGTGTGTGTGTGTGTGTGTGTGTGTGTGTGTGTGTGTGTGTGTGTGTGTGTGTGTGTGTGTGTGTGTGTGTGTGTGTGTGTGTGTGTGTGTGTGTGTGTGTGTGTGTGTGTGTGTGTGTGTGTGTGTGTGTGTGTGTGTGTGTGTGTGTGTGTGTGTGTGTGTGTGTGTGTGTGTGTGTGTGTGTGTGTGTGTGTGTGTGTGTGTGTGTGTGTGTGTGTGTGTGTGTGTGTGTGTGTGTGTGTGTGTGTGTGTGTGTGTGTGTGTGTGTGTGTGTGTGTGTGTGTGTGTTTAAGAAGGAAAAGAAAATGCACGGGCCTGCTACTGGCTCTGTTGTAGCTGAGCCACCTCCGCTGCCTCATGCGGACAGAAGAGATTGATTGATTTATAGGAAGGGAGAGGCGCGGTAACTGTGTCGCTTGTTTTTCTGTGGGCACCTCAACCGCGCCGTAAGGGAAGGGAGGAAGGTGGGAGTGAAGGTGGAAAGAGAGAAAGAGGAGCTGTAGTGGTGGGCTACGGGGTTATTTCGACCACCTGGGGATATTTAATGTGCGCTGACATCGCACAGCACACGGACGCTTCATCGTTTCGCCTCCATCGAAACGCAACCGCAGAGGTCGGGTTCGAGCCCGGGTACTCCGGCACAGTAGTCGGGCGTCTTACCACTGCACCACCCCGGCGGGGCGGACAGAAGAGAAAATAGAGAAGAAAGAAAAAAAAAAGAGGGAGAGAAAAAGGTGCGCCGCAACAGCCGTCGTCCACCACCAAAGCGGTGGCGGGTGCAATGACGGCCTGCAACAGATAAAAACATTCGGTGGCAGGCTATCCGCCGCCGCAAGCAGCGGCGACCTACCTGTCCCAGCCCCATCAGTGCCAGGATCAGCCACCCCCTTCCACACCTACAGTAGGTTTTTTTTTATCTGCCTAGAGGTTATTTTAAACTCTGCGAGCATATGTCAATGCGGTCTGTGCAGGTGGATTGTACAACAAGGCGGACATTATGGACGTGAAGAGCTCGGTAATCAAGCAAAATATTGATTCAGGTTGACTAATCAACATTTTTATTTTTTACTTTACCGGCCGACATTACATTAAGAAAATGGCCATCAGCATGAAAGTTCAGCCCAGATTTTAAATGTTTGTTATCGGCATTATTGTTTCAAATATATATATAGCCCCAAAAATATCCTTTCTTTTTGCCACGAAAAGCTGTTTTCCCGCAGTGCACCTTCTAAAATGGCGTATTTTTCGAACTGTACTGCCGATAAAGAATTTAGAAACCGGACTGAGTTTTTATGTTGACGGCCTTCAGTTCCTTAATATAACGTCGGCCTCGATAATCAAAAATTAAAAAGCTCATTTAATATTTTTATTAACCTGAATGGTTAATTACTGATCTCTGTCACGTGGAGAACGTCCTCCTTGCTGTGCAGTCCACCGGAACAAACCGCACTGGTGAATCTCTCCCAGAATTTAAAAGAACAGTCTGTAAACAGTTGAAAATAACACCCGCTATATACTATGATAAGAAAAAGCGCGGGGATGAGTTGCTTCAATATTTTGCAAGTGAACAGCCGAGTGACTCACATGTACTTCAGTGTGCTTGAATATCGTTTTGTCGGTAAATCACTTAGTGTTGAGACTTGACCAAAATGTTCTTGTCAGGAAAGTTCTATTCACGCTATAGTTAGAAGTATAGTTCCCGACTGCTGGGTGATCCAGCACGTGAAGGAGAATCTTTCCAAGGGCCGCGGGGTTTACGCGAGATCATCGCTGAAGGCCCGCTGGAGATCAACGCACCCTCGTTGCTGTCGTATAGGATTCCGTGAATATTGGCCTGTTTCCCATAAAAGCTATATGTTGGCGTTTCATTCTCCAGTGGAGTTGATATATCTCATACGTCCTTTACTGATGTTTGGATCATATACTGTCCTGTGTTTAAATGATTAGGATACGTTAGAAAAACCAGGTGGTCCAAATTAATGCGGAGCCAATTCACTGCGGTACCTACACTTGGGAGGTCACTTCGAATGCACGTAACGACGACGAGAGGGCGGTTGGAAAAAGAAAAAAAAAATGATGGAGATAATAAAGTTACCTTAGGAGTCAAATGTTTCTGCTACGTATACGCCTGCCATTGAAGCCCGACGTGACATTTGGCGCTGTTCTGCTGCCAGTATGGCTTTGATGGCGAAATACAACGGTCCTCTTACTCGGTTTAGTGGACCCGCCGTTGCTGTAAATTGGGAGCGAGGATGCACTCCCCGCTGCTTTAGAGATGTGTATATCAGGTCGCGGACCCGACCACGCAACTTCGAGTTGTGTTTCAATTTTGAATTATTTTGCCGTGGTCACGTACCCTTCTCGCTACATGTTTCTGTGACTGCCGCCTGTCGTGCTCATAGTCGCTCTTTCGATTTTATTTTAGTAAGTTGTGCGTCGAACTTGGGGACTCTAGCTAGTTTTCCGATACGGTAGACACAGGCAGCGTTGATTCCGGCTCCACTACTATCTGGTATACGTTGATACGGGCCCACAATGGAAGCGTCCTAAGTTCTTCGAATCCTCCCTTAGTCAATGAAATAATTGTGGAATAAGGAGACGCACATTTTGTGTAAGACTGTGTGGATTTGCTCCCTTGAATTTGTTTTACTCGCGACGCGTATACCTATATCCAACCCCCATCAGGTGTAAAATGAAGATTTATATGTGCTTCGCTGTTCCTATAATAACGGTCCGCTATTGGGCTAGGAGGCTACGCAAAAACACAACTAAGAACAGCGCGTAAAAACAGGACAAGGAAGAGGCCACACATACGGCTTGGCTTCTATGTGCATGTTCAGATATATATACATAAGAAGCGAGGGTACGAGCACTGTCCCGTCCCCACACATCGTTCGTGTGAGTGCTTTGAGCTTCTGTAACAAATGAACAAATGAAATTGGATACACAAGAAGCGAGGGTACGAGCACTGTCCCGTCCCCACACATCGTTCGTGTGAGTGCTTTGAGCTTCTGTAACAAATGAACAAATGAAATTGGATACACAAGAAGCGAGGGTACGAGCACTGTCCCGTCCCCACACACCGTTCGTGTGAGTGCTTTGAGCTTCTGTAACAAATGAACGTTCGCTCCGCAAAATCGAAGCCATCGAGATGAGCAGAATAAGAAACAAAAGTAAAAAAAAAAAAAAAAAAATAACGCAAGGGTTAGGGAAAGCCGTATATCTGAAGGCCAACGACCGTCAGCTCCCCTAGCATGTTGTCTATTTCTCGTCCTGTTTCCATGCGCTGGTTTCTATCATGTTCTTACTTTTCCTAACTTGGTGAGATATGATATCCATCCTTCCCTCGTTCGCATGCTATAGTTGCGCTGCGATTGCTTTTCCATTCTCTGTAGCTTACTCTCTGAAGCTACTCTGGAGCTGCATTGGAGCCGTGAATACCAGTATACCAATGTTCGAATTTACGGTTGAATAAATACGCAAACATCTTTTTATTAAGCGCCCCCAGCACTGCGTGAAGCCGTGAAATGCCAAGGCTCCTGATGGAGAAAAATCGACACTAAAGTCACACTGTTTTTCACAGATGACGCGCTGCAAAAGCCTCCTCAGTACATTTTCTTTTGTTAAACCTTTTTACTGATGTCAGCCTTATTTTTTTTTTTTTTCGCGTACGCATGTATCGGAATACAATAGAAATTCAACCATTATTCCCACGCATACATTTTAAGACGGATCCAAGTTCCTCAGCGCATAAGCCGAGACCCGAAGTAAATTGAAGCCAGATACTGAACGGAGCATAGGTGTTCAACGCAGGGCGAAGTTTTCAGTCCTTAAAATTATACGTTCTGTCGAGTGCAAAGAGCGCTCGCCAGGTCTGGCCAGGCTGTGCTGCGGCCCTCATGACCAAACGTCCTGCGCTCTCACCCACATCCGGTGTGCAAGTCAGTGACATCATCTCCTCCCTGAAACCATTCTCTCTGCCCCCTTCCTTTACCACGAGGGACGGAAAGGAGAGCGGTTCGTATAAAGGGCCAACCTCCGCAGAATCCTTCCTACCGTGCGCGATGGCATTTTAGAGCGAAACTGGCGAGCCTCCCGCGTTACCGCGGGCTATCAGACACCTGCGGTGCATGCCAATTTGGAACCTACGCGCGGCCCACTGTTGTGACCGCAGACGCGCGTTAAGGAGCGCTCCCTACGCGACGCACATTAAGGTTTTAAACTTTTCTCCAATGAGACCCTCTGCAGACTGCGAAGAACTCGAGGCTATTTTAATTGACATACGCTTAGTTCTTGCGAGGTCAAGTGCGTCGCGCAGTGGCCAATTAGGAATATATATTTGCATTGCAAAGAGGTTGATGAGAGGAGAAAGGGGGGGCCTGAGACGCATCCAGGTGTTGAGGGAAAAAGTTGAGAGTTTCGAACGTCTGGGGCCACATTTGAAATTCAGCTGCCCCGTCACCTCAAGCGTTGCGATGCCGTGGACTGATAAATCAGCCTCAGAAAGCATAACCGCTCAGCTACAGAGTGCAGTCTCGGTAAAGTCATCTGCATTCATTGGGACAAAGAGACAGAAGTATGTTGCATAGTTGTTGTCAGGCGAATAAGAGGCAGTCTTAATTTAGAAAGATAAAACTATGCTGAGTGTAAAGAAAAGAAGTAAGCAAAATGATAAGTCTCTATTGCGAGCTGTTTCCAAACTCTTTTTAAACCGACGCTAGCCATCGCGTCACCAGCGCAGTGATGACACTTTAGCCAGCGCTGATTCCGACGGAGCCATGATAACTTCTACGCTGCCGTCCTCCGGACAAGCGTGGCTCCCATGCCGCAACGAAACGAAGAAATCGAGAAGCAATGATATATGTTCAGAAATAACAACCTCACCAATCGCGCAACCACACAGCACCTGCGCTGGGTAAACGCATTAACGAGAAGAGTAATCGTCCAGGCACTGAAAATGTGCTCGCTGGCATCGTCATATCAACTTGTGAGGTGAACGATGCTTTGTCTTTGTCAAGGGTGCCCTGCACAAGGTGTCTCGTTCCTGACCGAGTAGTTAGCGCTTCTGAGCATTCTGCACTTGCCATTAAACGGCACCCCAAAAATGATACGAAGCGCAATTATGCAAAACTGGAATCCCGCTCAGGTCGAGTATTTAATAGAGCGTTATGCTGAGAAATGCGACCCAGCACAATACCGCGCTTTGCATCGAAATCGCTTGCGCGGCACTGCGCGTAGCGTCACTTCTCGAGTAAGTTAAAGTTTGCTTTCTCATAGCCCATAGAGAGTACCTGATGGCGCGGGCCATTTTCCAAAAGCGACCATAAAACGAGGTTTTAACGCGACAGTATTAAAGGCCCAGTTTAGCAGAAAAGCCGTCGTCGCTGTTATTGTTCTCCGTTGTAACGCGAAAATCTGCAAATAAATAAAAATTGTTCCGAACGCACGGGGGGAGTCTAGCTCCGGCCATTCAGATTGCGAGACAAGCACGCAACCGATACAGCACAGAATTTGTTTTCGTTATTGCCTTCTCAGACAACAATTCAAACAATACAGACACTGATAAAACACGCCATTACAGGCATAGGCCTGAAACGTTACTACATCCAGGTGCGTCTAGCGTATGTTTTGCCGTACAACTGTATGCTAACGAACAGCTGTCATTAGAAATTGCAACTATTACGGAGCTAATAATTAAGTGAGTAACAAACATTTCCGCTAAATTTGCGCCTATACTTGCATGTAATTTTAGCGCCAGCATGCAGCGCCCACAGGAAACCCGCGATCATACTCCCGTGATTGTACGGCGCTGCCGCAACAGATGGCGCGCAACCAGTACAAAATGCACAGTGTTCTTGTATAAGTGGAATGGGAGCGGACGCGTTTCTTGTACTGCATGTGTGATGGATACGCTGCCGTCTACCAGTGCAGATTGTTCATATGAGTCGTCACCGTATTGTGTACGATTGCGGATGGTGCATCTACGGC
The DNA here is from genome assembly GCF_055883805.1 of Amblyomma maculatum. Lineage (NCBI taxonomy): Eukaryota > Metazoa > Arthropoda > Arachnida > Ixodida > Ixodidae > Amblyomma > Amblyomma maculatum. The sequence goes on along the minus strand of NC_139346.1, from coordinate 211,484,301 downwards.
TGGCCCCCAGCAACGGAGTCGGCCATGTCAGTCCGAAGCTGAAAAGGCGGAGACGAAGGCGAGTCGTTAGGTGGCGCGAAAATGCCGAGAAGCGGGCACGAGAGGCGGAGGCAATGCGACAGAAGCGGGATGGAGACGCGGATTATAGCAAAAAGCGCGTTCTCCTGAACGCGCACCGGGACGGATCAAGTTTTAAGAAGTGGCGTCCGAGCTTAGCGGTGACGTCATCGCCTGGCAGGCAATACGACAAAAGTATAGATAGTAAGAAAATATTAAAGTAAAAAAAAAAGCGCGCGGACCACATGGACCAACACACTTTTGCCACTTTGTGAGGGAGCATCGAGGCGTAGCCATCATGGCCAACTGTGCAAGGTGGGTAAGCTACCACTGTTATAATCGTCGGAAATAATTTTTCAGCACCATGCGTTCATGAACAGCACACAGGAACTGCGGAAAAAAAAAAAAATTTAAGAGCACTGCAGAATCTGCACTGGAGCAAAGCGAAAGCACGGATGCTGCTGTTGGTTGCTTCTGATTGCTTAATTCACTTCTTGTTTACCCATTTTAGTCTTTGGTACTTACAAATAGCGCGCCAAACCCTTCCCATGACATTTTTCGGCTCTACTTTCAGTTGCGTGACGTCACATCCTCTACGTCACATTAATTCACTTCTTGTTTACCCATTTTAGTCTTTGGTACTTACAAATAGCGCGCCAGTCCCTTCCTACGCCCTTTTTCGGCTCTACTTCCAGTTGCGTGAGGCCACATCTTTGATGTCACCCTAATTCATTGCCTTAACTACTTTGATATTTGGTTCTTTCAAATTGCGCGCCAATCCCATCTATGCCCTTTTTTTTGGCTCGACTTCAGGTTGCGTGATGTCACATCTTTGACGTCACCCTAACTGACTTCATCATCATCAGCCTGATTATAACCACTGCAGGGCGAAGGCCTCTCCCATATTTCTCCACTTAACCCGGTTGACTTATTTGACTTATTTATATACTATTTTAGTATTTGATACATTCAAATGTGGCGCCAAGCCATTCGTTAATGAGACCATTTTTGCCTTTACTGTTAAATTTTTTTACTATAACTAAATATTTTTTTCGCATACATTAAGTCACCCTGCATCGATTGACACCACTCATTAACCTCTACGACTTCTCAATTACTCACAACTGCTGCAAACACGATTTTGAGTGTTTTGCCTCTATTTAATTAGCTAATTACCTTATTGGCCTAATTATTATTTCGAACACAAACTTACGTCACCCTCTATCGATTGACACCACCCATCAACCCCTACCCCTTCTCAATTACAACTGTTGCCTGTAATTACCTGTACAATTACCTGTAATTATTTACCTAATTAACGTATTGGCCTAATTATTTGTTCTGCAGCAACATTACGTCAACCACTATCGATTGGCACCACTAATTAACCTCTACTATTTCTTAGTTACAACTGCGGACATGATTTTGCGGACGCAGTCTGCGGACACGGTTGCGGACACGGTCTGCGGACAGAAATCTGTGAACATAGCGAAGTAACGCTTTCGCGTTAATAAAGGCAGCAGACATTTTCCGTTCCTGTCTCATTCTTGTGGTGTTATGCTTTTCTTTTTTAATATGCATCAAAAAGCCTGGCGCGCGAGCAACCTCTCTCGGGCCGCAGGCAGGCGTTGGCCACTACTGGAAACGCCACCGAAGGAGCATGCAACAGACGGCGTTCACATCTATGTGGTTCCAACAGTGATGATGACACAATGGCGGTAGCTCAAACGAAGCCGCGTCTTTTTTTCCCTCTTTTTCTCTTTAATCAGCCTCGTCAGCTTCCACACGGCTGCGTACAACCACGCCGTGCGCGTGCGTCCGGATGCTCAGGTTTCGCTCGCTCTTCTATGTGGGAGAGCCGCTCCGAGCGGGCGCGCGCCACAGCGACACGCCCCCTCCTCTCGACGCACTTTGAAGTCGGCCGCGAGCGCCTCGGGCGACCAAAGCCGTTCGGGATGTGCGGTGAAGAAGAGGGAAAGAGAAACGCCGGCCGCAGCCACTCCGTAAACGGACCCGCTCGTCCATGCTAATTAAGGGCGGACTCGATTTCTCGTTGATTGGACGCAGTTGGCAAAAGAGGTGATGAATCGACCGCTAATACTCGCCGCGCTCCTCTGCACCCTCATTTTCTTCCTCCTGATCTCGCATTCGGAGGACTCATGTTTCCGGATAGTGCTTGCTACATTTGGTCGGAGTTGCCCCTGTGGGTCTTTGGCTTTTATCACCTCTTCGTTTCTGTCCTGGCGAGAAATTGGCCGCCCACTGTGCAGCTCGAAGTGCGGCAGGCAAGTATAGATAAAACTAAAAACAAAGCTGCAATATCCGCTTAAGGCGACCGGCTGACGTCATCGTTAGTGGCCCCTCTCCCAACCACCGCCAAAATCATGCAGGAGCTGAAGATGTAGGATATGCGACTGAAATGAGCTAGGAGGCGGGAAAAGACCGGGACAAATAGCGCAGCCAAAAGGACATTGAAATCGCTCTGCGCACTGGCAACGCATGCGGGCACTAGTTAACCGGTTACCCGGAAGCACCGGCAATATATCCCGTTGGCTGTTCCCTCAGTTTACCCGCTGTTGACAGGGAAGGAGCGTTGATGCTGCGCACCAGGGTATGTGCGTATCAACCTCAAGTGACCCACTACATGCAGAGCCCATGCCTGCTCGCATCTCCTGCGTTGCTCCCGAAGCCCATTCTTTTAACGCTGCGAAGGGGTAGAGGCTGTAGAGTGTGCGTCAGAAGCTCCCACGCCAGCCTCTCTTAAGTCGCGCAGTGACTAATGCATGTAACGACACCCTCCAATCTCAGAATATCTGTAAATGGTTTATGAGTGGTACACCATTCTCACCGGTCTTGACAGCTTCATAAAAACATCAAGTATCCGCATATGCTGCTGAAGAAACGGCGGGGTTTCAGCAGAGTTAAACCGAGTATAGACATGCAGAATATTTTTGAGCAAAAATTTCACGGAGACGACGACGTGCAGCGAACACTGCGACACTGCGAGGGAGTTTCGCATCCTGCACGCAGGGCGATCGGCAGGGCCGATAGCTATCGGACGTTCTGTACTCGCCTCCCACGATAAATTCCCGCATGCGAATCAGCTCCAACGTGATTTCTTATTTTCCTTTTAGTGTGAAATCACTCCATGCGGATGATGGAAGCGTTAAGCGATTTTGCCAGACGCCGAACCTCATGGATTAGTGATTTCGCTCCAAAAACAGACCCTGTGTCTTAAGAACTTTTGGTTCACGCTGTGCACAAACATACTGCATAACCCGACCAAGAATGGCATTGCGCCGCACGCATGACCTTACGCTTGTGTGTAGGACACTATATCGTGCTGTAAGGTTTCCGTTTTCAATATAGCGTGGTCCACAAGTTCGGGTCTTTAGGTGGTATAGTGGTTTATTAAACATAATCACCAAAAAGAAAGGAAAAGAAAGCTGCCGGCTGTGCACATCACTACGGAATAAGCTCCTGAGCTGTGGCCAGTAGGGAGGGGGGGAGGACGGAAAGGGTAGCGAAGGAAAGTACGGAGGGAAGCGATAACAAGGAAGGGCAGGGGGTGCTTTGTAGATTACTTACAAAAAAATAGAATGTGAAGGAGCTCACGTCGGTCACTACCAAGTGTCCAAGTACTGTGACGACTGTCAGCGAACGGCTACTGCAGTTATTTACGCAATATAGCAAAAAAAAAAAAAAAAACGATGTACGTTTGCGACGTTGCGTTTCGGGTTGTCTTTCTGTCCAGGTGGCAGATAATTGGGACAAATGTCGCGCCCCAAAAACACATCGCACGTCGCTATACGGACTGAGTGTTGTCTCGTTGACTGCGTGTGTCTCCCAAAATGGCCCATAAAGCTGAAACCGATATAAGAAAATGAGAATGTGCACAAATGGATAGAGATGCACGCATATATGTATCACCTATAAAAAGGAAAGGCGTACATCATTGACGGCGTGTGTTCAAGTCCGGCGTTCAATCGCTCTGGAATTCTAAGGGATCTGTTCTTGACCCATCTCTCTCTCTCTCTCTCTCTCTCTCTCACACACACACACACACACACACACACACACACACACACACACACACACACACACACACACACACACACACACACACACACACACACACACACACACACACACACACACACACACACACACACACACACACACACACACACACACACACACACACACACACACACACACACACACACACACACACACACACACACACACACATTATTTTGTCACGAATATATCGGTGAAAGATTGGGGACAAGCAACCGAATAACTCAACAGGGAAGTTACCCCGCCAGGGTGGCACAGTGGTTACGGCGCTCGACTACTGTTCCCAAGGATGCGGGATCCGAATCCCGGCCTCGGCGGCCGCTTTTCGATGGAGGCGAAAAGAAACGCGCCCGTGTGCTGTGTGATGTCAGTACACGTTAAAGAACCCCAGGATGTCTAAATTTCCAGAGTCCTCCACTACGGCGTATCTCATAGCCTGAGTTGCTTTGGGACGTTAAACCCCACAAACCAATCAACTGGGAAGTTAACAAGCCTCCTCTTAATTCTATATTCACTACAGAAAGACAGTGGACGACATGGAAAATAAATATTTATTCAAAGCTAACAACATCAATGACGACCACGCGCGGACAACTATTAAATATTCAATGCGTAGACTAACAAGCTCTCTCTCTTCTGTTAAAAGTTCCAAATACTTCAGTGCAGCGCTAGCGTTTGACTACCGATTAATTAGGCATAAAACGTACGTTCCAAAAAAGGTCGTGGAGAAGGTGTGTTTTGCGGCACCTGACCCGAGAAATAAAACTTGTAGTATATTAATTTTTTTTTTTATAGCGCTCTCTTCAACACAGCTCTTTTAATTATGTGCGATCATATATACTCAAGGTACCATCCACAGGTTAAAATACGCTGAGAGAAAATCGGCAAGGCTTGCATTCGTATACAGCTGAAATTTCTAAAGACTCATTACAATTAGCTGTCATGGTGACAGACTGAGATTCGTGTTGTTGCTGTGCCATATACATTCAGAACAGGGAAGAATACATACACTCAAAAGTCGCCAGACGTCGAACACGGTTTGAACGATACTTGATTTAAAGAAGTTAGAGAATTTGCTTGCAGAAATCTTGTTTTCAGAAATTCGTTTCTTGTGCGCTATAAAACTAGAGTCATTTCACCGATTTCGATTATGTGTTTGTTTGTGTATCTGTATGTTTGTCTGAAGAATTTGCAGGAGCTGTCAACTTGAGCAACACTTTTTGGGTGGAAATCAAATCCTCCAGGACCTTTGGATCCTGAGACAGGCACGCTACTCCTAAGCCGCGAAGGTGCGTTCACAGGGCTTGGTTAAATGTTTACGTCTATGTCAGGTGGCACTCCACATAGTGATAGCTTACGGCTCTACCTAAATGAGTATATACGACCTGAAACTGAAACCGGCGGGAGTGAAAACCGAAGTATAGCGCACCAAATTTTCCAATGGCCACGCTACACCGCCGTCATATTTTCTTTTTTCTTTTTTTCAACGACAGATCCGAGACTGGAAACCCGCTAAAACCACTGCAGGACCTATACGGAAAGCCTGTCAGTCTATATAATCATTTTGCGAAGCGATCAGGCAGAATTTATTCTAGCTAAATTTATAAACTTTTGTTGCGCGGTTGGTGAACAATACGTTGCTTATTTTACTCTTTATGTTGGTGTTACCATTTGTGCACCTTCATTTTTGTATGCGTTATCCGCGCTAAGATTTATTGGCATACTCTCTTAGACTGCGCTCTGTTCGACCTTGTTTCTTCTGCCCACGGCCTTAAACAAAGGGTGATGGTAATATTCAGGTTGGTTGGTTGGTTGGTTTGTGGGGTTTAACGTCCCAAAGCAACTCAGGCTATGAGAGACGCCGTAGTGGAGGACTCCGGAAATTTCGACCACCTGGGGTTTTTTAACGTGCACTGACATCGCACAGCACACGGGCGCCTTGCTTTTCGCCTCCATCGAAAAGCGGCCACCGAGGCCGGGATTCGATCCCGCGTCCTTGGGAGCAGTAGTCGAGCGCCGTAACCACTGCGCCACCCCGGCGGGGCAATGGTAACATTCAAAATAATTGAAATAAATTAAATAAATAATACGTGTGTCCCAGCGTACTAAAAATGCCTTAACTTCGGAGCCACCTTAGCTCTATGACAACGTCCATCTAGTTTGCAACTACGTTCTTTAAATCGTGCCACAACACAAAGGGGATTTCTAGCCTCACAGTTGGCGCACCGCATATGCGTGGAGAACGAAACCTCGGACGCCTATGAAGACCGACAGCTCTCTCGACGGCCAGACAGGGTTACGGGACCACAACTTTTGCGTGAGCGCGGAGAGGTGCGAGTAGCGAGGACACCGGAAGCCGTCCGTGAGTTGCGACCGCCGCGCCGCACCATGCGAGCCATCTCAGCAGCTCCAGTGCGGGCCAGTGTCCGCGCTCAAGGCCGGAGTACCTTACAGCGCTCCGTCGGCTCCACTCCGCCACCTGTCGTTGAGGTGCAATCACGAGGTGACGTAACTTCCGCTTCCGGATGATTTAATTGGAGCCGAAGCGATCTCTCCCAGTTCTTTATTTTCTGGACGAGGGTGACCGCCGTGGAAGACAGAGCGGGCACTGTCTCAAGACACTTCCACTACGGCATCTGTCAGGGACTTCCTTCGTCCTCCGCGGCGCCCGACGCGTGAGAACCGCGGGGAGGTGTTTAAATCACGGTGCAAGGAGGGAAGCGAGCGTTTCGCGGGGCACTTCCAGCTGCGAATTTCCCATCGGCGATTACTGGGCATGGACGGCGAATAGGTCGTTGTTTCTGGGCGTGGGCGGACAACCTCTAGACACGTCATGTTATACCAGACCGAGCGAACGAAGGAAAAGTCAGGCATCAAGCATAGTAACGAATGTGTCACTCGGCGGACACTCACCGAAGTAGCTATGGCCTAGTTTCGAGGAGCGCGAGAGTGTCAGGCCGCCTTCGGGAAAGCAAACCACGCGCGTTATTCATTCACTGGACGGCGGGCGCTCAGTTGCGCCGGAAATGTGGACAGCAAGAAGGAATCTGTGCAGTTGCTTCCCACGGACATTTCCCGCGATGCTTCGTTGCGCTCGTCGCTTATATGGTGCCATTGCCGTTGCCGATGCCCGGACCAGTGTCTGTACAGTCACAGATGTGTGTCTGTCAAATAAAAGTGCAGACACTCGGCATGCACTTTTTCAATTGCGGGAATATGTACTCCGAAAAGCAATGTTAGTACAGGAGAACTGTGATAATGAACAGGTCTTGCTATTCTATATAGAAAAGTTTTCCCACGCCACCTATGACGTCACATAGTGCACCTCGGAGACGAGAGCTCCCCCTCTCTCACCCCCTATCCCTAATTAAACCGGGTTTCCTCAAAATTTGACTACAATACAGGAAACACGAATTTCGTTCCTAATTACAACTTATCCACATCCACTACTGTGGCGATTTCTGAGTGCGCGTTCTTACTAAATCAATACTTGTTGCAACTGTTAGAAGCTCCTCTCTACGAAAAAAAAAAAGGAGGGGGAGGGGGGGGGGGACACTTAAACACCACACATTGAGAAAGCGACAACATTAATACTAGAAGTACCCTCTGCCATACTCCTCCGTCACCGTCGCTCGCTGAGCTTGCGCTGCCGCCGATACTCCATTTTAGAGACGCATTTCGGTGCTCACCCTTTCTGCTTGAAGAAATTTTCGACTGTGGTATAGACAAACGTGGCGTTGGTTCTGCCTCCATTCCAGGCTGACACGCAGAGCTACCTGGACACGTGTGCACACAACCAAGTGCACCTGCCAACTTCCGCCGAGCGCCGCCATAGCGCTCGGCCTTGTTGTGTGACCAGCGCCCTTCAACAACTCGGCCATCCCATGTAGTCTCACGACGTCACAGCCTGAGAACACCGACGGATGCCTGTTCTCTGCTCCAACGAGGTGTATGCTCTATAGCTTTATAGTAGGGATCTACCAAAGGGAAGCTGAAGTGGTTGTTCAATATTTGGACAATATACAGCGATTCTAATTTATTACGAAGACTGTAGATAAAGCATGGCAACTGGTTTTGCGCTAGAATTTAGAATGATGGCTTAATCACAAATTAAAAGTTAAGTCTTCCCCTCAATGCTTCGCAGCAGTGCAGGAAAACGCATAATGAGATCACTGTTATCGAATTTTTAGGTTTCCAGTGCTCACGACAGTTGTCGTGAGTCGCCCAATGTTGCACCAAATTACTTTTCATGAGCTAAATATTCGCTGGGGTCTGTTTTCTCTCTTCAAGTAACGATTTATTCGCTTGAAACGCAGCGCCGCTATACATCACGTAATCGTTGCCACCCCAGCCTGGTGCGGTGTACTGCAAAGCCTCAAAGTCTAAACAACTTAATTCGATAATTACATAGTCATTTGGAATACTAGCAGAAAATGACTTCGCATTATTTACCTGCAGGTTTTAGACAATTCTCCTCTTTAAGCTCGTCGAATTTTAAAATCTCTTCAGTTGACCTTGAATTGAAGAATTGCCGCCGATCACAATAAAGTAGCTTTTTCAACCACGCAGAGTCTGCCGTGTGCGCAACGTTTCGGTGATGATGACGATGTTAAACATTGCTGCGCATCAACTGACCTCACTGTCTATATACTATATCCAAAAAGAAGCCTATAGATGCATCACGTGCATACTTTAGAAGTATAGCTGTAGCGTCACAACGAGCGGTACACCTCAAGCGGAATTCAACGCAGAGGTATGGTTCCCTGGACTCCCATGACTCAACTCCCAACTAAGGTGTTTGTGCTCATTTTTTTCTTTTTTTTTTTTCTTTTTAAGCTTGCACTGAACACGCACAGCAGCCTCATTTATGTCTCATGCTTGCATAAAATTCTGCCGCCTTCCAAATTACTCTGAAAAGAGAAAAGGAGACAGTGACGTTAGCCACTTCACAGGAATGAATAGGGACTTCGCTGGGCTCACGTAACGGATCTAAACTTCAGATTCGAACTGTTTTGGCGCGGCAAATAAGATATTTGCAACTTGTTTATCATTACACGTCATTTTCAACAGCAGAAAGAGTTAAAAACAAGGGCGGTACTATTAAATAGAGCCTTAATGTGCTGCTTAGTGCGATATAGTCCTTGTGTGCTCTAACTCCAGCTCAGGAGCGCTCCACCGGAAACTTTGATACGCCAGTCATTTCATAACACCATCGCAGCGGCATGTCTTTGTACCGTTACGAGGTCACTACCTCCGAGCGCTGCACTTACCAGATCGAAAATCCGAGGTCCACTTATTTAAGCAGCTGAAGTCAGGATTGTGTTTTGTCTTGGAAAAGCCTTAGCCTTCGCAGCCAGGAGGTCATCCACCCTCCCGGACGGTCGCGCCTTACGCGGAAACTGCTTCACGCGTTTCCTCAAAGCGCCACTTTGGAGCCCCAAAAAGACCGTCCGGGGCTAATTGCGCGCGGGCGCCATTAGAGGCGCCAATTTGGCCGACGCCTACGCCGTCCCGTCCGGACCGTCACGGACGGCGGGACACGCGAGGCCGCCGGCGGCAGGAAAGGCACCGGAAGACGGGACGGCCGGACACGCGCGCCACCAACACCCACTGGTGGCACTCAGCCACGATTACTGCGCTCCAGCCGCCTCCGCCGCCGACGGCTGACCGAGGCTCGCGAAAGAAGCACAGTCCACTCTATGATTCCGAGCGGACACGGAAAACTAGAAGACTCCCTCGGGACTTCCGCGTGGGATGCCTCTTTGAACGCTTCTTTAAGGCACTTAATTGCAGGGCGGCCGGCAACTTCATTTGGAGAGATCACGTTGCCACTAACTTCTTTAAATTCCCATTTGTTTCGCACAGACCCATTTAGACACTTTAAAGCGGTTCTTCCACACGGCGATAATTGTTAAAAGGGCGGCGCAGTGATGAGTGATGACAATGACTCACATAATCATCCAATGAATCTGTTTCGACGCCTTCCCATTTCACCGGCATGGGCTTCATAATTATCGCCTCCACCACCACTACAGTCGTCATCCGGGATGCTATGAAGATGCAGAAGCTCACGGGCAGCGTGAAAGAGATCCGTCACCTTGCTTTCGATAGCCAGACTACTCTACAAATGCGTTGAAGCTGAATGACCACCGCTCTGCTTGTGCCAGAGATCTACACAAGAAAATGGTTATACATGACCATGTCAGTTATTCCTATACTTGTGAACTAATTATTGGCTGCACACGCACGAATGTGATATTTAGCATCGGCCTGACGTGTATGTTCCACAAGGCATGCATGGCTCTGATCAACGTACACACTCTGCAGTGTACTGTGCGCTCAAACTCTTTTACGCAAAACGAATGCAGCTCGTTCGGCCGAAAAGCAGTTACTGTAACCCAAATTGAGAGAAATGGTGCAGCAGAAAATATGCACATGTATGACGCAAACGTTCCTTGTGCAGCGTCCGGGGTAATGTCATTTACGTTTCGCTTTTAATTTAGTAATAATCCAACTTTGGAGGCTAGTTTGCGATAGGGACTCGAACCAACTTGCCCCCAAAACTGTTACTGAATCGTCTCTGAACAAGCCTCCCTTCAATATAAAGCCTGTCACTGATCATACGCTATCGTCCAGCGAGGGAGTCCGGTAACATCGACCAGCCCTCTGCCCTCTCACCTTAGCGGTCACACATGGGTCGTGAAACTTGTAATTAGCGTTCTGTTGAGTACACAAACATATACGCAGTATCCCGAAGAAGCGCGAACAGTTAAGCATATTTCTTAATTCATGTGCAGCCCACATAGTAGTGCTGACAAAAACATGGCTTTCGTGTAAAATATGAGGCCGTGAAATTTTGGAACGGTAACAAACGTTACAAGTTTCACAGCAATGATAGAGATTACAGGTCAGGTAGCGGAGTATTAATTGCTCATTTCCTGTGACAAGCAATCTAGAAACTCTATGGGTTTTATTACACGCGAAAGGCAGAAAACTCATAATTCGCGCATGTTATCGACCATCGACGAGAGATCCAGCTTTTGCAGATAACCTCCATGACGTAATTAATCTCATTTGTGTGCAGTTCCCTGGTTCTCATATTTTTCTACTAGGTGACTTTATCCAAATATTTCTTGGGAGGTAAATGGTTTCAGCAATACTGATACCGATTCAGAATCTAAATCCTTTGTAGATCTGTGCTCAACTTTCCATTTATCTCAACTCATCACACAACCTACAAGATGCACTAGTCATCCTGAGAACATACTTGACCTTATCTTAATAACGTGTACTGAATCAATTTCAAACATTAGTATTCCTCCTGGCTTTAACGACCATCCACTGCTTGAATTTACACTGGGTTAATTCCCATCCCACGTGTTCGCAGAAATTATGGCCGTGGAAATTACAAAGCAACTAATTACGAATTATCGCCTTTTTATGATGCATTTCTGCGCCATTTTTAGAATCCCACACTACAGGTAAACTGGCATACGTTCAGAAACAAAGAAGCCGAACTTGTAAAAAAAAAAAAATACAATCTGACACGGGTAATTAGAACCACTAAATCACCACGCTTTAACAAAGCTCCCACAAGACTTGCCAATAAAAAGAAGTGCTTATATCGCATGTCAAAAAGCCCCATTTTAACGGTTATCTATATTCAACAATCCCTCCGTTTACTGTCAATCCACCAGAGTGGAAAAACTTAATTATAACCTGAAACTTTCTTCTGCCTCTGGTCCTGATGAGATGAACTCATAATTTCTTAAAAAAAAAAAGAAACTAAATTTTACTTTTTAATCATTTTAACAAAACTTTTCAAGCAGTCCTTATCCACGGGCTTGGTAGCTGACGACTGGAGACTGGGGAAGGTGGTTCCCATACATAAACCTGTGACAAATGTGTTAATAACTACCGTCCCATTTCATTAACCAGCATCCCTTGCAAAACTCTTGAACATATCATATCGTTCCAAATTGCTACCCACCTCGATTATCATTCATCCTTCCATAGTTCCCAACTTGGTTTCAGAAAGCACTACTTATGTGAAACAGAGCTGCCATCATTCACCCGTTTTCTTCATAGCGTCCTCGACCGAAACGGTATTGTCCACAATATATTTTTAGATTTCTCTGAGGCTATTGACGATATATCTCAAAGCGCTTTACAAATTAAACAAACTAAACCTAGATCCTAATATTATTGCGTGGTTGAGTTTTCTTACTAACCGCTGCCAATATGTAATGGTTAACGTAAACTACTTATATCGCATCTCTGTTCATTCTGGTGTGCCGCAAGGCTCCGTTTTTGCTCCTTTGCTATTTCTAATCTACATAAATGATATGAAACAGATTTCAATCATGCGTCGGCCTTTTTGTAGACGGCTGTGTAATGTATCGCGAAATAACTAATTCTCTCCAGTCGGACCTTAACTCAATAACTGCATGGTGTCAATACTGGTTAATGAATCTTAACTCTGAAAAATATAAGGTAATGCATGAGTCACGTGCTAATTCGCAGGTTTCATCTGATCACCTACAGAATTCTCCGATGGATCAGGTAACAACAGCCTACAAATATTTCGGTATGTTTATCGCTTCTAACCTATCATGGGAACCGCATCAACCATATAACTAACAATTCTAACGCTCGTTAGGCTATTTGAAACGTAACTTTCCAAACATTCCTTCCTCCCTGAAGCTTCAACTTTACAAAACATTTACCCGTCCCAAACTTGAATATGCAGCCTAAGTATGCGATCCCGGCCTTGATTTTCTAATAACCTCCGTCGAAGACATTCAGAATCGATTTGCTCGTTACATACTAATTACCACCGTACCGCTAGCATGACATGAAAAACACCTTACCACTCCCTGCTCTCTCATTGAGACGCCAGATACTCCGACTATGTCTGCTACATAAAATTTACCATCATAGTACATTTCACGGTCATTTCCTTTCAGTGTCCTCTTACACTTCACCTCATGTGGATCATCGTCATAAAATTGGATCCAGTACAGAGCACAAACGCTTTTTACAATTCATTCCTCCCGCGTTTTATTCATGATTAGAACCACCTTACTGCGGCGCTAGTATTGTTAACATATATAGAATTGTTTAAAAAATGCTCTTACTGCACATTATGGTGCTCCAAATTGACCATTTTGCAGTTTATTATTTTTCGATCCGTACCCGCATATGTTTTTTCTGTGATTTTCTCTTATTCCTCAAAGTTTGTCTTGTATACCACTGCCCTTTGTGACGCTCGACTGGGGTCTTGAGGATAAATAAATAAATAAATAAATAAATAAATAAATAAATAAATAAATAAATAAATAAATAAATAAATAAATAAATAAATAAATAAATAAATAAATAAATAAATAAATAAATAAATAAATAAATAAATAAATAAATAAATAAATAAATAAATAAATAAATAAATAAATAAATACAGCTCTGACAAATGTAGATGTGCACTGAGAAGTGAGGCATACTGCGCGTTCTTTTCATCGAAAAGCCAACTTAGAAAAAGTATATATTGAGGGAATGAAATAAAGTTTGTTTTTTAACGTTAATTCGAGGACACATAATGCGACATAATGTGCGGCTGCCATGTACTATGGACGCTCGTGGTGGTTATTTCCATCCAGAAACCTACTCCGACTCTTATTGTTTTGTGGCAGCCACAAAATTCCGACTTAGCATTTAGACCCAACTTTCAGCAGCCGTCTTGTGCATGAAAGTCCTTCTTCCGCGTCAAGTTCATATCTGGTGAACGTCGACTTCAGAGGTGGATGTGGAACACTTTGGACGAGTGCTAGCTAGTGTTTCTTCCTAAAAACCTCATTAAGGTATCACAGACGGGGTAAAGGCCGTCCAAGCCACAATCCTAGTAATGAATACTGTCTCCAAACTCTTTAAATTATGAGGAAATTATTAAGTGCGCAGAGGAATCAGGACATGTCGAGCTCTGCGTGGAGAGGACGTAAAGAGGCGATGATCAAAATGAAGCTAGTTGGGGAGATGGTCTGCTTTCCTCGGGTCAACGTTTTGCGCAGTTTTTTGTGCCACGCGCATATACCTGATGCGTTTCATTATTCCTTTATTCGGAGCATGCACTTCAGAGATGCTGTTTGAGCTGCCAATAGTGACGAGCCTGTGTAAAAATCTTTTTTTTTTTTTTTTTTTAAAGATATCAAGCTATTTATAGCCGTCGTTCATACCAAACAGCGTAAAGCTCACTCAAAAGCGGGTTTGTGTGATCGGAGACGTATACTCCCGATGTGTGATTAACTCAGTATGTGTCAGGTCAGTATATATAGTTGCCCTTCTACCACTCTTGTCTGTTGTCTGTGACCGATGCACCCATAGAATCCATTGATGTTTCTGGGCTTGTATGAACCAAAGTCTGATCCTCTTACGACGTAGTTTAGTCGCCTCGATTGTAGCTGTGTATATTCGTGTGGGTGGGAGATAGGGGATGGGGTGACATATAATTTTTGTTTTACTGTGCTGTGTTGGGCATGTGTCTCGTCGCCTGTCGATGTTCAATAAATCCATTCAGTGTCTATAGGTTGCGAGTATTCCTGGAGAATCGGGATGGGCACGATTCTGCCTTTTGTCGCGTCCCCCAAGGCATCACCGTAACGAAATGTCTTGTAAGAAAGAAAGAAAGGTGAGCAGAGAATAAGATAAAAAAAGAATCGATCGACGATTAGCCTCATCACAACAATGGCTCCTGCGAGAGCTCCTATAAGAACAAACGAAAATCAACAAATAAAAATAAATAAAACACAATGGCTTTCAAGCACGCTGTTGCTCTAATTCCCATGTACGCATTTCGATACACGCTCAGAAAAGTAAATCCCTTTACTATACGCACATCTGCTTATCCTACAGCTTTCACTGAACGCGCAACCACAGAAGGCTCCAAAAGAATGCAAAACGTTTGAACTTTTGAAGGTCTTTATGAAATACCAGAAAAAAAAAAAGAGTGACGTTTTGTGCCTTTAATTTTTACCACAAGGCTCAGCAGGCTTTCGAAGCCTGCTCGAGCACGTAATAGAAAACTCGTTGAAGCCCACCCATGATGCCGCTTCGGATGGATGCCTGGTGCGACCTGTGTTAGTTGCAGAGCGCATTTCCTGCGTGACAGCGCATATTTAGGCCACAGCTCAGAGTAATGCTTCAGTGAGCAGCAAAACAAACACGCGATTAACAGATCTTGAGGCAGCGTTCCTCGCAGAGATATGATTTTGGCGCGAAGATGATTTTACCGCTTCTGGGGACGAGTCGCTAAGGGGCTGGATCGAACGAACATCTCTCTGATGGGCTGCTGAGCCTATAGAACAGACCGATGTGTGCGATCCGGTGAATTTTCTGATTAGTGGCTTCAGATGTACTCCAAAGCACTTCCACAGTTTTTTGGGATCATCGTGAGCGGCCGAAGACTACCCTGGACCATCATCAGCTGGTAATTGTGCGCCCTTCCTCTGGAATCAGCCCGATATTGGGGCTGCGGCCTCGGCACTCTTGCTAGGCCTAGCGTGCTACCCTCCCACTATGCTCAACGCATACACGGTCGATGGAGAGATCTCCCCAATAGAAGCCGCTGACAGTAGCTGGCGTGTATGTGTATGAAAGATGCGCCCGAAACCCCTCAAGAAATCCTTCACTCAAGAAATCCATCACCCTCCAGTCGGAGAAGGAAACCACCTCGCAAGCGCCTCGCAGGCGTATACGCCTCGCCCACCGCCATTACCAGCCGGCAACTACAAGGTTATTATTCGTTTTCGCGGGGGCCTTGACTGCTCCAAGATTCCTGCACATGCTCTTCGGCAAGCCGTCCTGCAAGCCTCGAAAATCTCAACTGCTGAAGGAGGTACTGATGTATTTCGACCTAATCCCGTAAATAACACCTTCCTTACCAGCACGCCTACATGCATCGTACTGAAGCTTATCACAAGATTAAAGCCCTCTAGTTTAACGATACTACTTAGGACGTTGCCACGCACGTCGCTGATCCTATGAATTCGTACAGAGGCATTATCCACAGAATTCCCTTGGACCATTCCGCGGAGGAAATCACTTCCAGTCTTCTGGGCTTTGGCCGTCACGACCTCATCATTATGGGTCGGCGTATGGGCCCTACAGAGTCCGTTCTCATGACATTCCGTGGTAACAAAGTCCCCTGTTATTACATCCTTTATCGAGGATGTGTAACCCGTTTCGTTATCTTCAGACGAAAGGTTGTGTCCGCAAGGAGGGAGGGAGGGAGGGAGGGAGGGAGGGAGGGAGGGAGGGAGGGAGGGAGGGAGGGAGGGAGGGAGGGAGGAAGGAAGGAAGGAAGGAAGGAAGGAAGGAAGGAAGGAAGGAAGGAAGGAAGGAAGGAAGGAAGGAAGGAAGGAAGGAAGGAAGGAAGGAAGGAAGGAAGGAAGGAAGGAAGGAAGGAAGGAAGGAAGGAAGGAAGGAAGGAAGGAAGGAAGGAAGGAAGGAAGGAAGGAAGGAAGGAAGGAAGGAAGGAAGGAAGGAAGGAAGGAAGGAAGGAAGGAAGGAAGGAAGGAAGGAAGGAAGGAAGGAAGGAAGGAAGGAAGGAAGGAAGGAAGGAAGGAAGGAAGGAAGGAAGGAAGGAAGGAAGGAAGGAAGGAAGGAAGGAAGGAAGGAAGGAAGGAAGGAAGGAAGGAAGGAAGGAAGGAAGGAAGGAAGGAAGGAAGGAAGGAAGGAAGGAAGGAAGGAAGGAAGGAAGGAAGGAAGGAAGGAAGGAAGGAAGGAAGGAAGGAAGGAAGGAAGGAAGGAAGGAAGGAAGGAAGGAAGGAAGGAAGGAAGGAAGGAAGGAAGGAAGGAAGGAAGGAAGGAAGGAAGGAAGGAAGGAAGGAAGGAAGGAAGGAAGGAAGGAAGGAAGGAAGGAAAAACTTTATTTAGCCCTATATTATTTTGGCGGTTTTCGGGACGTCTTCAGAGATATCTGCTTGTTGCATCCACAAAAGTCTTCTCCGCCGACTTCGTCCACTTCTCAATGGTCTGTTGCCCTCAGTCCAGGCCTCTGCTGGCTACTGCCGCCCGTTGAGCTCGCTGTACCAACCAGACCTTGCTGGTCTTCGCAGCGGTCGCTGGACAGCAGAGTCCAATTGCTCAGCACTCGTGTTTCGAATTTTGGGAACCACGTTTATATTTTTACAGGCCCACATGATGTGACATAGTGTGGGTTTTTCACCGCAACACGGACATCTGTCCGCGTATATGGTAGGGTGCATTTTGTTTAGTATGTGTAGGTTTGGGTTTGAACCCGTCTGTAATCGTCTACAAATGACAGCTTCCTCCCTGTTGAGAGAACTGTGCGGTGGGGAACATCGCTTTCTGCCTCTATGGTTTTCTAGTATGGCCGAGTAACTAATCCAGCCACGGACCACGACTGTGAACTCTCCTGTGTCATAATAATAATAGCAATAATTGGTTCACAGGAAGGGAAAGGCGCAGTACTATGTCACACTTGCTCTGTGGACGCCTGAACCGCGCCTCCATCGAGACGCAGCCGCAGTGGTCTGGTTCGAACCCTGGAACTCCGGCACAATAGTCGGGCGTCTTACCACTGCACCACCCCGGCGGGGCCCTCCTGCGTCATTTGTAAGGAAAACCATAAAACTGGCGCTCCGCAATGTAAGCTCCGTTTCAAGACCCGTCCTGTGTCTTCCCGGCCGGACAATGACCCCGCGCCCAGCGTTCGCAGTGAAGAAACTAGCGTCCGTGGCCCCTCATTCGGCGTTCGCGATATAGTGACTGGCGTTCGAGCCCCCGAGTCCAAGACATCGACCTCGAGAGCCAGTGATTCCTCAGCTCGAATCCAGGAGACCCAGGAGGCGCTATGGCTCATCTATGGGAGGCCCGACAGGGACTTCTCAAACGCTGGCGTCCCCACTGACACAATCGAGACTCCGCATAGCCGCTCTCACTCGTGAGGCAAAAGAATACGCGAACGCCTTAGCCCGCGCAAACTGGGCAACCTTTTGTAATAACCTCAGGGGTACATTAAGCGCTAAACGCACGTGGGCCCTCCTACGGGCTTTCTTAGATCCAAATACCACTAAATTACAGACACAAGTAAACACGTCTAATACAAGTAGAACTCCAAAAGTGCACCGATGTAATTAGTCAACTACGGGACACTTATATACCCACATCCCTTCAGGCAGCAGACCCACCAAGTCCACTTCCGCCTAACTCTGAACTTGATGCCGGCATCACCTCAGTGAAGTTCTGCGAGCACTTTTTAGTATTCGCCTCTCTACGGTGCCAGGACCGGACAGCATAACGTACAAGGCACTTCTCAATCTGGACCCTCTCCAGCAACTCATGGAACTCTTTAACCACTGGCTCGCTGGGACGCTCCCATCAGCCTGGACTCACGTCAGCATGCGATTTATACCAAACCGGGAAAAGCCATCACCCTTCAAAACCCGCGCCCCATCTCCTTAACGAGCTGTGTCGGCTAGCTCTTCGAGCATGCCATTCTCAATCTAGGCTGCAGGCGTTCCAGAAACAGGCTTTCTCTCCCATGTTCAATTTAGCTTCCAACCAAACCTCTCGGCGCAAGACGTAATTCTCGCCCTTAAAGAGTCTATCTTTCACACTAAGTGCCGTACACTACGCGCGCCATACTGGCCCTGGATATTCCCAAAGCATTCGATACGATAAGCCATGACCACATCCTGACGACATTAACCACTACGGGCTGCGTCACGCGCATATGGCAGTATCTTCGGGCCTTCCTTCAGGGACGCACGGCACAACTTTACCTTGGGGATATCACCTTTCAGCCTTTCTCCCTGCCTAACCCGGCAACCCCTCAAGGGGCGGTCCTATCACCACTACTTTTTAAAGTGGCCATAGCACCATTAGCAAAGGCCCTTTCTGCTATCCAAGAGATCCACACAGCCATATACGCAGATTATCTAACCCTCTGGACAACGGGCGGACCCGTTGGAACAGCCCAAGATATCTTGCAGTCTGCCATAGACATCCTACAAAACACAGGTCTGTGCTGCTCCCCAACTAAATCAAAACTATTGCAGCTGAAACCCCTACCCGGGGATCCCCACACTGAATTGCACATGTACGGAAACCCAGTGCCCATTTTGTCTCAGGACCTTCTAATTACCAACGCATTTGATGCAACCGCCACCCCTTCAGCCCTTGCAAATACAGAACAAACATGTGGCTGGACTAATCAGGCGTGTGGTAGCGCGCAACCGTGGGCTGTTTGAGCGCGAGACCTTCAATATGACCAATGTAGCCTAATCACATACCACCTCCAATACCATATACTCACTCAGCGTCAAACAGAGCAGGCGGACATACTAATACGCGCGGCTGTCCCCTCCGCCCTACGTCTTCGGCGGTCGGTTAGCATAGAACGTCTGCTGGCCACTGGTACTCACAATACCGTGAACGAATTAATAGAGGCTGAATGCACTAACCAATTAGTCCGCCTGAGTCGCACGGAGACAGTACAACGCCTACTATGACAGCTCCGTCTCAATTAATCCATCCCCACCCCAGCAAGTTCTATACCTTTCATGATCTCTCTGCGCACGCAGCATCACATATACCAGAAGCCTCTACCACGCAATATGGGCGATAGCAACGTTCGAGCCAGCAATTACACCAAAAGATACAGTAACCGTTCCGATATCCTTTATGACAACGCGGCAAAGTATTCTAAAGTAGGATTTTTCACAACAGTCACAGCCTACGAAGATGGCGCACGCCGCCACTATCCGAACTAGTTCTCCTGCAGAGGCGGAAGGAGCCGCCATCCCTTCCCTCATCCCTAACCCTTCCCGGGAGGACTGGGAGGCGACCCTGCTCGGCTTCTGCGACCTGCAGGCTCAAAGGGCCTTAGCGCGGCGTGCGCGGGCGGCGGCAACCGCCAATGGGGTCTCTGACTGTAGGGTCTCCACCCAGTATTGTAAGGCCGAGGCCCTTAAGGCTCCGCGTCAAACCTCCAAGTATACAATAAACGTTTTCAATAGACGTTTATTGTAGACGTTTCACTAGGACCAACCCTTTGCAGAGTTTAAATTAAGGAGGCAGCCCTTTTTTACAGTTCATATTGACGGTGACAAAGCGCCAGTTCGAATAAACCATAGGTCCTAATTAGGCGACGCGGAAGTAACGTCAACTGGCTGTGCATTTGTTTTGCCCTTGCTGACGGACTTCGCGAGAAAGGCTGTAGGAAGATCTTTCATATCCTACTCCCAAAGTAAAGAAACGGTTTGACACTGTGTGCGTCATAAACCGGTTTCGCACCATAAACCGGTCTCAAGAATGCAAACAAACCGGCTTCGTGGACCGCTTTTATGCAACGCCAATGTTTTCCTGGTTTTCCGACACGCTATACTGCAGCGCGGCTGACCGCTCACGCATGGGTTCGAGCCACGTAGCGCGACGCCCGAGATAGCTTTTATCTTTCTTCTGTTCTCTAGTCATTTTCAGCACTACCGCCTCCTTCCACCAAAGTTATCTTTTTTTCAAGTGCATATTTATAATTACAGCCTCGACCATGTGCAGACTCCATCAGTCGCAAAAGCACTTCGAGCTCGCACAGAAGAAGCACCAAAGAGCGACTGCACATTTTCTCTCGCATCTTTTATTCCTGCGTGTCATCTGTTTTCCTTTCTGCATTTTTCCGCGCGGCACCAAGCAAAAAAATTCCCGCTCCGTTTCCCGCGCGTGAGAAGGAACAATTGGCGCAGCTATTCACGAGATGTACACCCCCCCCCCCCCCTCCCTCCCCGCCTTCCTCCGCTTTTCACAGACACACACTCCGTACAAAGTCCTCCACTCCCACTCAACACTACTTGTGCCCTGCACGGGTGCCGCTCAGTCTCGGCTCCATACGGGGCTGTCTTTATTGCCGCGCAATTTTCCAGCCGTTTCTGCAAGAATGTGCGCGGCGTCAAGAAAACGCAAGAATCCAGTGGAGCGCTGAGCGCTGGCAGGACGGCCAGGAAAGGAAAAGAAAACGTAATACGAACTGTTGGGCCGAGCTGAGGCTAGCACAACTGGGCCGGTCACCGCGCTCCCGAAGGAGCGGGGAATGAAGGAAGCTCGCGACGACCACTGCTCCGAAGCGGAAGCGTTGTAATTCGCCCCTCGTTGGCGTGAAGCCCGCCGGCGCAGTCGACGGCACGCCATTGTGCGCGCCGCCCACGCCGGAACGGTGGCGTCGCTACTGTTGGTGGGACAGCTACAACGAGCGTACAAGGCGATGGATGGCACTTAACGCTGCTCGATTTACCCCGAATCGCAACCAGATTTCACCTATAAGTATACTCCCTGGTATTACCTGTTAGACTGCCTTACCTTGCTTCGAAAACGTCCGTCACGTAGTTTTTTTTTATCCGCTCCAGAAAACCCTACACGTGCGCTATACTTTCTCTTCCACTGACGACTCGCTGTGATGTTAGTTGTAATCCTGTTTTTGTTGAAAACTTATAAACACTCTTATTTAAACCATGCTGCAGGTGCGCACCTCCCCTAATAATAATAATAATAATAATAATAATAATAATAATAATAATAATAATAATAATAATAATAATAATAATAATAATAATAATAATTGTTCATAGGAAGGGAAAAGCGCAGTATATGTCACACTTGTTTCTGTGGACATCTGAACCGCGCCGTAAGGAAAGGGAGGAAGGTGGGAGTTAAAGCAGAAAGAGAGAAATGCGAGCCGTAGTGGAGGGATATGGAGTAATTTCGATCCCCTGGGGATCTTTAACGTAAGCTAACATCGCTAGAGTTCTCACATATAGCTTGGGATTACAAGATTCAGAGCCACTGGAACATGACCAATGTCCATTGGACGAACGAAGTGAGTGGCTAATTTTCCTTTTATTACGAAAGCAAAGCGCCTCCATACATGACCTTTCACGTGACCGTGTGACGTCACGTCAAACCGAGAGACGGGGCCCATCGCGCCATCAGATGGTGGCGGCGGGTCTATACACGGCGCTGTGTCGCAGCCGAGAGAGGGCGCTCGCTGTTTGTGACGTCACGCTAGGAGGATAAATGGGGCTATGGCTCGGCTCCTCGCAGTAGTCGGGGCGCAGCATTACGGTATGTCGGATGATGCGTATAAGGCGTATAAGGCCCATTTAAATGGGCAAACAAGAAGTGATTTAAGTTACTAGAAGCAACCAACAGCAGCATTCGTGCTTTCGCATTACTCCAATGTAGAGTCTGGAGTGCTGTAATTTTTTGTTTTGCGCACATGAGATCAACTGATGCACAGGAGCTACTTCCACGACAGAGGGGCAGACCTAATACAGCCCTCGATTATTACCGCGAATAAATTGCGCGGTCTAAAATGTGAGTGTAGGGGCGCAACGAAGAGGCGTCCGTGTGCTGTGCAATGTCAGTGCGCCTTAAATATCACTACGCTGTCGAAATCACTCCGTAGCCTTTTACTACGGCACCCCCTTTTCTACTTCCACCCCGCCAGAGTGGTGCAGAGGTTACGGCGCTCGACTACTGTGCCCAAAGGCGCGGGATCAAATCCCGGCCTCAACGGCCGCTTTTTAATGGAGGCGAAAAGAAAGGTACCCGTGTGCTGAGCGATGTCAGTGCTCGTTAAAGAATCCCAGGTGGTCGAAATTTCTGGAGTCCTCCACTACGGCGTCTCTCGTAGCTTGAGTCGCTTTGGAACGTTAAACCCCACAAACCAAACCAAACTTTACTCTCTCCTGACTCCTTGCCTTATGACGCGGTTAAGGTGTCTACAGAACAAGCGTGACAAAAACTGCGCCATTCCCTTCTTGTGGACCTATTATTATTAGTAGGGTAGTTATACCGCACACGTTTGGTGCTATGCAGTGAAACAACCCTGCCCAGGTCTACGTAAGGCCAATGACGTCCTTCTCAACGGTTAATACTCACCGCAATTCCTAAGTTAAACAAGGGACTTCCTAGTTGATCTGGCGTGGCAATTTGTATTGCGGTAGAGCTAGTCCTCACGAGCACAAAGACAGGCGGCTTGAAAGCAAAAACATGTCCCTTGTCTTGTGTTGGGTTAGGTTGGGTTAAATGATGCGCAAGCAACATATCGCTGTCATGCGCCAGTGACGAAACCAAAAATAATTTCGCAGCAAACATTCAGCCTACTCGAGAGCAACATGATGCCTAAGCGTCATCGGTACACCTTACACTTCGCAGTCGTAAAGTGGCCCGTAAAGTGACAATTTTCTCGGAGACCAAAATTGGAAAAATCCTTCACAGCGGAAACTCATTAACAGACGAGTCGAAATTTATTGCTTAAACACATTTCATTGCATGTAATGATTGCTTGTTCGTAAAAGAAGACAACAATCGGTCGTCAGCCACTCTCGTAAGTGCTGAGCACCGCTTCTCCTATTGCTCACGACTCACGAGTAAAAGCGAGTAGAAGACAGCGCGAACAAAGGCATAAAATGTCATTATAAGCGAGAAAATCAAAGAAATAGTCCACCGTCACTACTTGAGGCGCCTTGGCACCGTCCGCGTGACAATTGAAGTATACACAGCAGGAGGTCTCAAACTTACATTGCCATTAGGGCCGCATTGACAAAATTTCCTCTGTTCGCGGCAGAGCAGCCAGAAAACAACAAAAATATCACTATGTCCAGAAATAAGCGCACTAAAATGAATAAAAAGTCAGTCAAGACGTCTCGTTCCACATCACACCCTCCTATTTTCCGTGAAAAATAAAAGCGGTGCGTGCTCTATTCTATCTAAACGCCTGCAGGGCGCCACTGCGGGATGGCTCGCCGGATACAGCTAGTGAAAGCCTACAAAGTTTATGAAAACCGCAGTCGCATATATCTAAAGAAAACAAATTAAGGGGCGGGGGAAAGAGGCGGACACTTAAACTCCGTTTTTAAGGGCGTCACGTTACAGAGGTAATGACTTCCGCTGGCCGAATTCCTCCCGGTTTCCGTTTCGCGTACATGCCCTTTGTTACTCGCTCAATCACTATCGTTATTTCCTCTTATTTATGCCCAAGTCTTAAATTATCACATTATATAAAAAAACCATTCGACAAAAAAAAAAAAAGAAGAAAGAACTGGCCCAATACAGAAATGGACATTACAGAAGCACTGCTAATATATTGGGCCGATGGTTTATGGTGATTGGAAATGGTCCTGGAAGTTCGAATTCTCATCTCACCTTCCCACCTCACATGCGAAGACCGAGTAGGCAGCTCATCTGCCAATTCAGTTACTTCACGGGGTTTCTTGACCTCACGCAACCCGACTGCCAGTTAATGTATGGCCATGCCACCTACTAACTGTCACCTGCTCACAACGCTGACACTAGTGTTTCTGGAGAACGGCACATTCCACACTAACGCTTAAAAAAAAAAGAAAAAAAAGTAGGCTTGGACGGTGAAAGAGAGGATGGGTTGTCCGGCGCCTCGCTTTTGCATTCAACTTACATCAGCCCGAAGTTAATGCAGATAATTGGACCTCTCGATTATGCAAGAGCATACATCAAGTGGTGACGTGGCCTTTTAGGTGGTCTTAGTTGAAAACCGAGAATGCTGGTTTGAGTCGACTCGTGAAGCTGGCCCGTGCTTTCGG
This sequence comes from Amblyomma maculatum, assembly GCF_055883805.1. Classification (NCBI taxonomy): domain Eukaryota; kingdom Metazoa; phylum Arthropoda; class Arachnida; order Ixodida; family Ixodidae; genus Amblyomma; species Amblyomma maculatum. Next base: position 211,459,537 of record NC_139346.1, on the reverse strand, counting down.
AACAAAGGTAGGAACCATTGGAGCCAGCGGGCCACATCTGACAGCTCCGCGGGCCTCGTGTTTGAGACCTCCCATTCTATACAGGATCAGGTGCATCGCTTTGCTGCTTCAAGATCCGTCCCAGAGCGTTTAGTTTTCTCTTTTGTGGCTTTTGTGGCTCGACTTACGCTTACTTCTGACGCTGTAGTCAGAAGTACGCGGTCATTGACAGCCGCCGAAGTGTGCGTGCGTGCGTGCGTGTGTGTGTGTGTGTGTGTGTGTGTGTGTGTGTGTGTGTGTGCGCGTGTGTGTGTGTGTGTGTGTGTGTGCGTGCGTGCGTGTGTGTGTGTGTGTGTGTGCGTGCGTGTGTGTGTGTGTGTGTGTGTGTGTGTGTGTGTGTGTGTGTGTGTGTGTGTGTGTGTGTGTGTGTGTGTGTGTGTGTGTGTGTGTGTGTGTGTGTGTGTGTGTGTGTGTGTGTGTGTGTGTGTGTGTGTGTGTGCCCCCCCCCCCCCCCCCGAGGTGACGTATTGGTTAGGGAGCTCGACTACTGTGCCCAAAGGTGCGGGATCGAATCCCAGCCCCGGCGGCCGCTTTTCGGTGCAGGCGTAACGCAAGGCGCCCGTGTGCTGTGTGATGTCAGTGCACGTTAAAGAACCCCAGGTGGTCGAAAGTTTCGGAACCCTCTACTAGGGCGTTTCTCATAAGCTGAATCTCTTTGTGACGTACGTTAAACCTCATAAACCAAAGTATATTAAAACACACATTATAGACATGCGTGGTTGAAACAGGGGCACGGATGGCGTCGTTCGATTGTTCGCTAAAACCATTTTACAGTAGTCGAGCAGTGTGGTAGAAACTATGAGGAAGAACGCTTAAATTTTTAAAGTGTGCGAATATATACATCAGCTGGCCCCTCCCGCAACAGCGGCATCGCTGGAGCAACGCAGGTAAGTGAGACCGGGATTAATATTTGATTGATTGAAACGCCGATCTGATATAGAAATTGCGCTGCAAGCGTTGATAAAATATAGCGTAAAGAGATGAAGAGAAGTGAATGATCTATCAGAGGAATCCGCTACCCATTTTCACCGTTTGCCAAAATCTCTCACGCGATAACAAGTCTTGAATATCATGTGCGAACTTTCGTCAGCAGCCCTTAGTGGAGCAGAGATGTTCTTTGCTTTTGCCACAGGCGCCTGGTACTCAGCAGGCTGCCTAAGATAATGAAATTATATGTAGCCACGTACCCGGAGATTCCTGCACGCACCGACTGTCACGCAGCTCTGACACGGAACACCGATTCTCTCCTTAAATCTCCCCTTGCGCTATAGCGAAACCTTTTAAATGCACTCGGTAGTCGCTTCTGTATTCATGACGTTCCTAAGAGAGCGCGCTAATTGCTTCGTGCGCACGGAAACGTGTAGATCGTAGATTAACATGGAGCGAACGAGTTGTAGAACGAAGTGGCTCAGCAAGCATGCATGATCGTACTAAAACTAGGCACTGATGCATACTCGCAGTCTTCTTCCACAAAGTCTAAGTGCGGAATAAGCAAACAAAAATGCTGTGCTCGTAATTTGAAGCAGCGTGTAGCGCGTCTTATCTCGCGCACGTACCTCACGGAGGCGCCCCAATAATTTTTCACATAATTCTTCTGTTTCAATTACAAGCTTCAACTGGATGCGCTCCCAATCTCACTCAGCATAGCAAGTGCCCACCGTAGAACTGACCTGCAGCTCTGCGCGCATTGTGGTGTTTCCCTCCGACTTCAGAGGCGCTCGCACTGCTGACTCCGCAGAAGGCGCTTCTCGATTCGAAGTCGCCCATCGCGCGCGTGCTTCTTGTGCACCTTCAAGGGACACAGCATCCTTTCCCCCCGTCTCGCCATCCACTCGACCGAGCCCGCTTTTTCGTGGTGCGAAGCCACGAGCCTTCAGTAAGAGCAGAGGCAGCGAAACGCCAGGAATGAAAAAAGAAAACAAGGAAATGAAACAAGAGACGCAGAATACGCGCCATCTAGCGCACGGCGCGAATTTCTGCGCGCGTGGCAGCTGCAAGCGCGTTTCCTGGCGAACCGCGGCTCGCATCCTCCGCACGCACGCCCGACGCAAGGTGCCGCTTCGGCGCCTAATAAATGATAATCGCCGCTCGACGTTGTTGCCGGTCCTTGGTTTCTTTTGACGCAGTCGGTTCGGGTGGAGGGGGGGGGGGGGGGGGGGGGGGGGGGGCAGAAGGCTCTGGAAGATCCTCTCTCGCGCTCACGCACACACACTCCCGTGTGCCGTCGCCTCAGTCTTCTCGTTAGTCATGGCCGGAGGCGGCGTGCGCGCAGCCGACGCTCATAATTAGAACAGCCTCGCGTCAAGAAACAAAGAAACTCATCTGCTACCATGCCTCGTCTCCTGCGCGCAGAGCAAGCGCAGGCGAGAGAGGCGCGCTTGCTTGCCTGGCGCCGAGCGAGCCGGAGCGCGGCGGAGGACTCCTTTTGTACCGGGGCCGTAAACGCTAACGTCGGCGCAACGACGGCACCGGAGGCGGCGATCGAGCCAGCGAGACCTGCTGCTGCCGCTGCTGCTGTTGTTGTTGACGCGGCCACTTTCTTTTTGAACGCAGTGCGACCAGGGAAGGGGACGAGGAGGAAAAGAATAACGGTTCTGGCACGCGCGGCAGCAGCTGCCCACGCGCATTTCGACGCCCTCGCGGCGACGCCGCGCCTGTTAAAAGCGCGCCCGTGATTAGGTGGCCCTACACAGGGCCCGCGTCGCGTTGTGCATTCGCTCATACAGATGTGCGGAGATCGTAAAAAGAAAAAAAAAATACAAGTGCCCGAGGCCTAAGTGGAGAACAACGCGCACTGGCTGCCAAGGATAGAGTGCGTTTCTGTCGCGTTTCCATATCATCCTCTTCCCTTCTTTGCTTTCGCGTACATGCAGTTGAAATTCCGTCTTGGTGTTTTTTCCCCCACGCTGTGTGATAGAGTTGATTCTTTGTGTAGCTGCCGACAAAGGAGTCGCGCGAGGAGCAAATAAGCGTACAAAGCAACCAGAGAAAGCCAACTGGCGTAAAGGTCGGTGTAGCACGCGGTAACGTGGCGGACGCTATCAAGCGTCAGCCCAGCGCATACACAGTTCAAAGACGCCTGTAGGCGCTAAGGTACTCGCGCGATGCAAGGTGAACGACAGCGACGCACGCCGTTGAACTGACAGGCTTCATCATCATCATCATCATCATCATCATCATCATCATCATCATCATCATCAGCCTGACTATACCCACTGCAGGGCGAAGGCCTATCCCATATTTCTCCACTTAACCCGGTTCTGTGCTAGCTGCATCCACTTGACCCCTGCGAACTTCTTAATCTCATCCGCCCACCTAACTTTCTGCCGCTCCCTGCTACGCTTTCCTTCCCTTGGAATCCAGTTTGTTACTCTAAGCGACCATCGGTTATCCTCTCTTCGCACTACATGTCCTGCCCATGTCCATTTCTTCTTCTTAATTTCCACTAGAATGTCGGTAACTTGAGTTATTTCTCTGACCCACTCTGCACGCTTCCTATCTCTTAATGTTACCCCTACCATTTTTCATTCCATAGCCCTGTGGGTTGTCCTCAACTTAAGTAGAACTCTCTTGGTTAGCCTCCACGTTTCAGCCCCATAGGTGAGTACAGGCAAGATGCAACTGTTGTATACTTTCCTCTCGAGCGATACCGGTAAGCTGCTAGTCATAATCTGCGAGTGCTTGCCAAATGCGCTCCATCCCAATCTTATTATTCTTATTTCCTTTTCATGGTCCGGATCTGCGGTTACTACCTGTCCTAAGTATACATATTCGCCTACTACTTCCAGTACTTCGCTACCTAATGTAAACTGCTGTTCCTTCCCGAGGCTGTTGAACATTACCTTAGTCTTCTGCATATTGATTTTCAAGCCTATACCTTTCTACTTTTCCTGTCTAGGTCATCAATCATTATCTGCAGTTCATCCCCCGAGTTGCTTAGCAAGGCAATCTCATCAGCAAATCGCAGATTACTGAGGTATTCTCCATCTACCCTTATCCCTAACTGCTCCCATTCCAAGTCTCTGAATACTTCCTCTAAGCAAGCTGTGAATAGTACTGGGGAGATTGTGTCTTAACAAAGGCCTAAAGACTGGTGTGTCGCGGTTGGAACGACGAGGCCCGTGTATGAAAAAAGAGAGATGCACCTGCTGAGAAGGTGCCCGTTTCGTGTCGTACAATAATGCGCTCGTAGGAGCGAAGCTCACTGACGGTGCAGATTTTGGGAGAACCGGCAGGCCAAGACGACGGCTACTTATTGCAATGCACAGCGCCAAAGCAGTACAGGACCAATGAGTCGAAACGACCCCTCCAATTTGGCATGGATAACCGCGTGGCGTTGGAGCCAACGGGTGCGATGTCGACGCGTACGGGACACGGGACGAAAGGGAAGGCAACGCCGTCGCGTTTGTTTTTCCGTCTCTCTGTTTAGAGACGAGGCCACGTAGAGGTTAAGATTGTTGGGTCTCTTAATTCGGCAGGCCAGATGTGGTCGCTCAGGACACTGCTGGTTGCATATTTTACTTTTTTTTTTTTCGTGATCTTTTTGATTGCATATGCGTTGGGAGAGCGTGGTAACCTTCAGTAAATCCGAAGTGGTGTGGTAAGCAGCAAGTAACCAATAAAGTTGATATTTGCTGCAATTGGCTATGATTCGAATGTGGGCTGAGCCCCGAGGGTAATGTCGAGATTTCTGAGTTATGGTTTAGCGCGACATCTTCGGCTACGCCGATGTAGTCAGATCCATGCATGTCCGAACGTTGCTATAGGTGTTGTAAATATTTCAATGTTGTGTACAGAAACTTCTGTTCATCTCTTTGCTATCTCAAAGTGTAGCTGTCCTGTTTATAATCATCATCTTCACGTCAACGTCACGGAAAAACAAGGCTTAAAATTCACTGAAGACACCCTGATTCAATCACAGAGAAGCCGCATACATATCAACAGTTCCCGGTGTATCAACTAAACAATTTCGAGGACGGTCATCGCCGCAGCCGCACTGAACAAATTATCCAGCTTGCACTGTATTGGCCCTCAGTATTCGATGAAATATCTCACATTGTGGATGCTGCATGCCCGAGGGTCATTACTGTGGTTTCTGCTCGCGTGTATAACCGACATATGTCTTGAAAATGCGTGTGCCAGCGAGGGAAGCTTTAGTCGTTCTGGAATTCTTCCAAGTTTTAGCGTGTACGTTGGCGAAGAGCCCTTGCAAGGTGCACGTTTCAGAGTATCAGCTCAAACCCATAGACGTTAATTGATCAACGCCACAGAGTGGGGACTTTTGTCCTGCTAATAGTTGGACTTTAATTTTTCTATCATACATGTACACGCCACGTTCTATAATGTACTACTATGAACATTGTTCATCGCCATCCAGCCCCAATGTAATAAGCTGTGCCGTAATGCACACCACCAATAGAACTATGGTCTTTGTGGCGTACAGAGTATACACTTAGTGTCCCCATTATAAAATATGAAGGCCGTATAATTAGGGTGTATATACCGCACCCGTGTAATGCAACCAGCTTGTTTTGCCCAGCGCTTCTTGCACTGTTACTTATGGCTATAGATGGGATATCCCGGTTTTTATTTAGTAAAAATTCGAAGGACTTTTATGGCTCGTGTTTATGCCCGAACGAGATTATCGCTGGTTTTTTTTTTTTTTTTTTTAGCTGATAGTATTTCCCCTGACGACATTGCCGTTTCTTTTTCTTTTTCTGTTATATCTATATGGCGCGGCTGGGCACTTACAGTCGTGCACAGTTTATCATGACTTCCTTGCTATCAAGAGCAGTTCACACAATTCTTCGTCTCCTCTCCCCCCTCAAATTCACAGTCCATTCAGCCCTAATTCTACTCCCTCTTCTTTTGAGCACCGTTATCATCTTTATCTTTTTTTAATTTTTTGCAAGTTATCAAGTTATAAACAGAGGGACAAATGGTATAGCACTTAAGGGGGATGGAATGAGATATACTCCCACTGATTATACTACGTACGTATCAGAATTTTCTGTTTTTCCTATGGTTCACGTAACACCCCATTTCCCGCCTAAAAAAAAAAAAAAATGTCACAGCAAATGTTGCTGATTAAAAACTTCCATCTTGCAATAACAGTGCGAACGCCTTGCCAATGTCTTTCCAGAAATAAATGTGCTTCTTTTCACGAGATCAAAAACCAAAAAAAAAAAAAAAAAACGAAACTTGAATAAGGATTTCGTTTCACGCACTGATAAGAAAGCAGATGAAAGGCGTTATACAACGTGAAGCGCGATGGCAGCGATTTATTATTTTGGATTATTTCGCTCATCAATTCGCACTTTCCTCTCATGCAGGAAAAAATTAAGGCGGCCCCACATTTCCCCTCCTGATCTTTTCTAAGCGGCATGCAGAAAGCCAAAGGAATGGTGATAACAGACAAAACAGCAGGTTTGGTTGGTTCCGGAACCCGTAACAGCCTGGCCGAGGAAAGCTGTACCAGACTTTCCATTGCGCGAATGCGCGCATTCTCGCTCATTTCGCCGCTGTACTCTGTCACACGGTGCTTATGGACTCGACCGTCGCTTGTGCGGTCAAGTAAAACAAAATTGGGAGGGTGTATACACGCATACGTATACGTATTCGAAAACATTTTCTTTTAAATTTCCTACGATATATTACGTCTGGATTTCAAGTTGAACTGAGCTTTATGCGGCTGATATATACTAATCTTCAGCCTCAGTAAAAGTGCGAAAGTACTCACGACGGACCACTCCTCGGTTTTGACGCAGATCAGCAACTGCACATAGTGCATAATAAAGCTACAATGAAAATAAATAAAATGAGAAGAGTTCAACTCTGCTGAACCGAATATGGAGCGAAAGCATCAGTCTTCTTCTTCTTCTTCTTCTTCTTCTTCTTCTTCTTCTTTCTCTTTTTCTTCTTCTTCTTGCATAATAAAGCTACAATAAAAATAAATAAAATGAGAAGGGTTCAACGCTGCTGAACCGAATATGAAGCGAAAGCAATGGTCTTCTTCTTCTTCTTCTTCTTCTTCTTCTTCTTCTTCTTCTTCTTCTTCTTCTTCTTCTTCTTCTTTTCTTCTTCTGTTCTTCTTCTTCTTCTTCTTCTTCTTCTTCTTCTTCTTCTTCTTCTTCTTCTTCTTCTTCTTCTTCTTCTTCTTCTTCTTCTTCTTCTTCTTCTTCTTCTTCTTCTTCTTCTTCTTCTTCTTCTTCTTCTTCTTCTTTTCTTCTTCTTCTTCTTCTTCTTCTTCTTCTTCTTCTTCTTCTTCTTCTTCTTCGCGGCTGTTCAAGGTCATTCGTAACAGGCCGGAACCTGGCGTAGCATTGCTTTCGCAATAAAACATCGGTGCTTATATTCGCAGTAGCAAATATAACGTAACATGTTAAACAGAGAAATAAAATGTTGAGTTATCATAAAAATTCATACAAATTCAGCTAAACCGAAGATCTTCGAAACGAAGTTAAATCTATCGCAAATATTAGATGCAGAACCTCCTATTATATTCGCCGCCGTTGCGCTCCATTCAATCACAGTCTGTCGTTATTAAAAGCGCTGCTTAAAGGTGGCGCTATCCTCGCTCCAGTGTGGAACTGTAGAAGAAAGCAAAAGATTAATTGATAAAACCGAGTCACGTATCGATCGGCCAACGATGCAGCTGCCTCTAAGTAGCAACTTGCTAGAGTACGATACAATACCACTACCAGTTACATATGAGCGACGCTAGCTAAGGTTGCAATCAAATTGCATAAGAACGGAATTCACACTTTTATTTCGTGATTGGGAGCCAAAAAAAAAAAAAACTGTGTGAAACCATAAAGTTGTCCGTTTCTCACTTCTCCGGGCGGGCAACATCCATAGTTGTCGACTGACAGTGCTCCTTGCCCGTACTAGATATTTTGTTGGAAACGTCCGACCCTACATAGGGCCACTGCATTGCTGATGTACTCCAATATTGGGTCGATGATTTGTGCTGCCAGGGGGCAAATGGAATCCACTATTCGATATTCTTCATAGGCTGGAGAGTTGCACTCATAGGCGTGTAATTTGCTCTCCTGGAAGCGGGTTGTCGCTGTCGGTCTCTATATCATCCCTGCTTGCGTGATAGGTTGTCGTCCGTTTCTTCAGGGCCTGGATCGAATAACGCCCGCAAGTCTTGGGCACAGGACCAGATCGGGGCCGCAGAGCGAATAAAGTCGCGCCGTTTAGATGCAGGGACACTTGCTTCGGGGCCGGGCACAGTGCATTCGCGCTGCACGAGCGCGCAGCATTTCCAAGTGTGGCAGCCTCGCAGCAAACTTGCAGCAGCCGCCCTGAATACCAATCCGGGCGGGTGGAATTGGTGCGCGCGCGTGATCGCCGCGCCCAGCCGGAGAAGGCGACTGTTGCTGCACGTGCATTGTTTCTTTAACCCGTCTCGTGGCCAGACTGCTTAAATAAGGCTCCAAGTTGGAGGCAAGGTGTGCCCGAGTATCGCCCCCCCCCCCCCCCCCCCCCTCCCCTCCCACCGCTATGGGCTCGCGCGGAGGACGAGACGGTTAGAGGACGCAAAACAAAACCATGCCTCCAGCGCAGGCTGATCAAGAGTAGACATGGAACCTAGCCGGACAGCAAATCTTTCATGCTTCTGACTTTTCACTGATATATCAAATGATGATGAAGTGGCAATGCGTTCCTAGCGTTTGTCTTAAGCCTGGTTAATTTCACTGTCCTCGATGCGAGGACGGAGGCGATCAAGCAATTCGTAGAGACATCTCATTTAAGTGGGCGCGCCATGCACCGGTGTACCCTAAGACTTTATCATACTATTAGCACGTATGGGCTGGTTTACTGCCGCCGGACGTAAGCTAAGCTTAAAATCTGCAAATTTCTACCCTCTTGATAAAAGCTGGTCATCATCTGTGTGAATTTTGTTTCTCAACAAGCAAAGGGAAGGGCAATGACTGTTAACTAGCTAGCACAACTCTGACCACGTTTTATTACGTGGCACGAGAACTCCTATGCAAAAAAAAAAAATGTCCATCTGCTGTTTTTATTGAAGCATCCAAGATCCCTCGCCAAATGAAAGGAAAGAAATTCCTTCACAGAGAGAAGCGCGATGCTGGAAGGTGGTTGCCTCGGGAAGAACCCGGCAGGCGGTTCCGAGGAAGGTTGAGAGTAAGGAGGAAAGAACCGAGAAGAGGATCGAAAACATCAGAGCAGTGCCACACGCGCCGGACGCCTCTATTCCGTTGAAATGGTTGTGTGCGAGATTTCCGTAGCAGTCTAACGGCTCTTTGAGGTACTTGCGAGAGCGTGGTCTCGCGGAAGCGGGACCTTCAACCAACAACGCCTTCGAAGGCACCAGCGATACTAGCGATAGACACGAGGTACTCTAAGATACAAGCATGCAAGTTTAAAGAAGGGCACACACCACCAAAAGTGAAATAAATATACAAGTAAAAATACGTGTGATATGTCCTGCCAAGAAAATGGTAAAGAAAGCTTAATGCAATCCATTTCAGGTGGATTATTTTCGCTTGTCATTTTTTGCCCCCCCCCCCCTCCACACACACACACACACACACACACACACACACACACACACACACACACACACACACACACACACACACACACACACACACACACACACACACACACACACACACACACACACACACACACACACACACACACACACACACACACACACACACACACACACACACACACACACACACACACACATATATATATATATATATATATATATATATATATATATATATATATATATATATATATATATATATATATATATATATATAAGGCTGAATTGGATGCATCACATTCATCTCTGCCATCGCAGCCTAGGAGTTTCGGCTGTTTTTGTTTGCCACCAAACAAGGTAAACACAGAGGGCCCTAAAAGAAAACACAGAAATGGCCTATAGTGCAACTGAATCGTAAATGTAAACATCCGTGAAGAGCGCGTTAGCTGTAGAAATCTGGTACAAGCCATTATTTCATATTTGTATTCTCGATGCGCGCCATGAGGCACCGAAGAGTAAAGACCTTCCTCATGAACTCAGCCGTATACAAGCAAATATATTGATTGTCAGAAATATAATTCGACAATTAAACAATATACCGAAAACAGAAATGTATGTTTAGATTCACCACAGCACTTCTCAAATGTATAATTGCCGAAACATTTAAGCAGGCAGGTCCCAGTGAAATTTCTGAGAATAAATCGACGCGTAATGTTTGTCATTCATCATTTACGCTCCCTTTATTTAATTAAATGCAGACACCAGTCAGCGGTGCGGTATGATGTTGGTGAGTAAATGCCAAAATTCCTTGGGCGCGAATCCTTTTTTGTGATAGATGAATCTTCCAGTGATGCAGGTAATTCAACGTACATTCCTAACTATAAGCATCGGTTCCTCAGGCCGAAGCTGCCATTTTCTTGCTCGCATTTCTCTGAAAAGAGACGCTGATGATAACTCCATCAAATTTTTGATTTTGCTGAAATTCAGTGTATGAAATTGTGACGACAAATTGAAAAAAATCTGAAAAAGAGAGAAAAAGAAAAGGAGTGATCTGGTGTCTTAGCGCGACAAAGAGCTAATTTAATGAAAGTCCCTCGTTTAACGGTGTCCGAACTATACAATGCTTCTCTCTCCATTTTTGAAGCAACGTCAGAGGAGTTATTTCTAATATTGTTTGCTGATAGCTTCTGCACGCTTCCTGGGATTCAGTTGCTATTGCGCATTTCTGTCTTCATTAGTCTTCACAAATAGCGACAGCAATCTCAACCTCTTCAGTTTTAGCGATCTCCTTCGCTGTGACCGAAATGCTTGTTAATTTGTTCGGTTCCCTTCTGGTGTCAGTCACCATGGTGACACAGCGGTCTGCTTCCTTGTATTGTGCAGCGTCTATACATAGAAGTGTGTACGTCTAAATCGCTTCTCCAGATCAGGATCCGTCACCTTGTTCTTGTATTTTTCTCCTTCCGGGTACAAGTTTCGGGATACGGGAGCCAATTCAGAGCTTTTCCGCACGCCCTTCAGTACGCGTTGTTTTCCAGCGGCTTCTGCTGCCAGACTCGCAAAACACAATCTGTTTAGGACTCCCCACAATGTGTAGATCTCTCGCAGCCTTCTAATAATTTTCCTCCTCATCACAAAGCTCTCAATAAGGTGGTTAGTAGAGTTAGTTACCTTATTGAGAACGTATGATGATGATGGGTTTGGTTTATGGGGTTTAACGTCCCGGAGAGACCCAGGCTGTGAGAGATGCCGTATGGTAGAGGGCTTCAAAATTTTCAACCACCTGGAGTTCGTTAACGTGCACTGACATCACACAGCACATGGGCGCCTTGTTTCTTCTCGCCTCCATCGAAAAGCGACCGTTCCGGCCGGGGTTCGATCTGAGGGTGAAATGATACATTTTAAGCGTGCTAGAGGACTCGACACATTCTATAAATTTCTGAGGAAAATATCTTGACACCGGCACTAAACCTCCTTCCACGGCCGCAGCGTTTGCGATTCCATTCCCCGATATACTGGCCAAATTTTCTGCTGCCTAGTCTCAAGAGGGTATACGATAAGTCGCGAGCTGTGCGCTAAAGAAAACAAAGAAAGAGTCCCCTTTCCAAACCAAACACGCTGGAGCCGTAAATTTCTTCTAGTGGTGGCCTGGCACACAGGGCTACACGTGGGATTGCCTGGTATTATCCTATACCCTTCTCAGAACATTAATCTCGCGCATACAAAGCCGCAAACTAACATTCAACTGTGCCATGTTTCTTTCGAGCCTTGGGCTTAACTGAGCTGCTAGGGGAACGTTTCTTTTGCGCAAGGCGTTCACGGTGACGTCTTCAAGCGAAAGTAGAGAGTAAAAAAAGAAAATGAAGAAAGAGAAAATCAAAGCCTACAGAGGAAAAGGCGCAGAATTTCAGTAGAATCGGTTTCATTTGAGCCAAATGACGGCAGTCCGACCTCTCTAAAAGGTGGCGCTCGTTGGCCAGGCGCGAACGAAGTCAGGCATTCGGAGAGGGGTAGCCTAAGGAGTGAGAGGGAGAGTGCCACAGCGCAAGCGGGAAAGGAAGCTCGTCTGCATACAGCGGTGCCAACTGATCGCTCCGGCCTCGGCCAGCAAAGCCGTCCGAATCAATCAAGAGGCTTCCCTGGCAGCGCTGTGCAAATCTCGCCAGCCGACGGGGATAAGCGTCACAGCTGCCGCCGTGAGCAGGAAAGGGAGAATGTGAGCCCAATTTTCGTTCCCATTGCGATTGACCCGTAAGTTATCGCGACCCGTGCCACACGCCAGCATTCAGGAACGAATGGCTTCGATTCTTCGTCGCCTCGAGAGCACCCGAGACAGGCGCTGGAATAAGAATGCCATTTTATAATTTTTTGAAACTGACAGAGCCGATCTGCGGGCGGAAGCTCAGTTTTGCCTCGCACATGTTTATATTGTATGTCGTATAGTAACTGAAGTGACAAGTGCTGTAGTTCCAAAGACGAACAGCCTAAAACCCTAAAACGCTGATTCCAACACTGAGGAACGGGGCCGAAGGACACGGTGACATGTACAACTAAGAAAAACAAATTCCTTCAACTGCAGCAAATTCAAAGCAACATGGCTGAGCCCTATCCTTGGCAGTAAGGTTAGACATTCGTTTTTGAACACTGTCGTAAGTACACCGTCCTAAAGCTGCGTTCACATTCACATGACGGACAGATTAGCACATCTGAAGGACGAAGCGCGCATCGCCTGACCTGCAGCGTCATGGAGTCAGGTCGGCCAACACGTTCCAAAAAAAAAAAAAAAAAAAAATGAAGGCGGTTTTTCGCTTTGGTATCTGATGTTTTCATTCGCCGTGGGAATTGTTTCATCACACGGACGGTCCCTTGACTTTGCATAACGTCACGGAATTGCTCGCGCCTTAATCCACCGTGTGATTCCCTCTTAAGATGCGAAATGCAGCGATAAATGAATGTTTGCTTTACTTTTTATGTGGTCTGACGGAGTCCATTATGAATACGACAAAGCACGATTGCTGCCCAATATTGTAAAAAACGATGCCCAGGCTATTTTCAAGGCGGTTTGCTTTCGTTCATCGATCGTGCTCATTACCTAACGAACACCATCGGCAAGTAATGTAAGACAATTAGCAAGCGCCTTGGCTAATTGCCACATGCATATAGTAAAACACTATAAGTTTGCACAACACACAGCACACCACATGCCCATACCTCCACCTCAACACCAGAAAGAAAAAAAAGAAGGAGCGGGATTCGCATTTTCAGAAACAGCGGTTAGTTAAAAGTTCTGTTCCTCTGATTCACTAGGCACTTCCACATATGAATTTTTTTTTTTAGGTACATATTTCAAAACACATATGTTACCGAAAATCAGCTATATTTCTGCAACTCATTACGCGATTCGCAGAAAAAATAGATCAGTCCACGTTTTTCATGGAGTCGATGATGTGACCACACTGCTGAGCAGAAGGAAGCTTTGTATACTTATCTCTCTTTGTTGAAGATCCTGGGTTCCCGTATCTATCGTTGTTAAACAGCGCTGGTATGTGTTGCACAGCGTGGAGGTGAATAGGCGTAAATGCTTTTTTACTTGGCCCCATTGCATCACTTGATGCTACCTCGAACCGTTTTTCTTAATCCCAGTCACTTTCTCTTATTAATTAAATGTTATTCCCATTACACTATTCGCAGGAGACTCTCATCATTGCATGTGCTTTTCCGCTGTAATCGTGATTCTTCACACTATGGGAGATCCAAAACTGCAACGACCTTATTTTTTCACTCTTGCTACCGATCCTGTCATACCAGTCAGGTGTCAGCTCGGTAAACCGAGACTGCTGAACGAGTGCCCTCCTAGTTCACGTGAAACGCATGCGTCAGTGTAAAAGCGTGTGCTTAATGGATCATTGGAGGTCGTGTGGAGATTGGCGTAGTGTCTTCGGCGTTCCGCCTGTCTATACTAGGATCCCTGCGCGTGGGTAGTGGTTTGAGGTCAACAACGCTGAAGTTCTCCCAATGGGAAGCTCAGTTTCAGGCTCGAGGTCGTGTTCAGGAACGTCCCCAATGGCGAGAAGTCGTTATTGCGTGGAGTGGCGTCGCACTGTGTCAGCGTCGTTCCTTGCTGTCATGGTCGCCGAGATCGGGGGAAGATGAGAGTAGCGGTGTCTCCACCTTCACATGTAGTGGAAGTCCAGTGATTGCCCTGGACGCTTTGTTGTACATGGTTTCAATCTTATGAAGTTGCGTTTTCGTGATGTTGAAAGCCATAGCCCCGTAAGTTACTCTGGATGCAAGAATTGCTTGCACAAGTATTCTAGCTGCTTTAGAACCGGCCCCTCCGATTTGCCAGGAGGTACGCCGTATCAGATGAAGTACCTACCTTATATACGCCATATCGCTGCTAGTTGCACCCAGGCTTCAGCACAGACTTCGATGCCCAAGATGCGGATGTGTCCAGATTCCGGTCGTTTAATTGACATGCTGGCGAACGCGAGCTTTATTTGGGTAGTGTCATCGCTGCTGCCGTGCAGAACTATAGGTATTTAATCTTTCCAGGTGACGGGCGCATGCCTGTGCAGGGGTGAAATTCTGCGATGCAATCAAAAGCCTTTTGCAGGATGGCTTCCTCATTTTGAGCGCTATGCCTATTTGTCGTCCATGTCGTGACGTCATCGGCATAAATAGTGAAGTGGAGACCGTCATCTTCAAGGCGTCTTGCCAAGCGGACCATCGCAAGGTTGAAAAGTGTTGGGGAGATTGTGGCACCTTGATGTACTCCCCTGTGATTAGTAAACATTTTGGGTTCGACTTCAGGTGTTTTCATTTCGAACGTACGGGTTTTTCAGGAAGGCTCTGATGAAGTTGAGTGGGCGCACAGCCAGATTTGCGTCTTTCGCAGCCTCGATGACGGCTTCGTGGGTGACTGTGTCAAATGCCTTCTTGAGATCGACTGCGGCCATGACACCAGAATTGTTAGACCTGCCTCTTTTGGTGACGCTAATTGATTGCTTCAAGAGATAGAGGCTGTCATGGGTGCTGAGACCATTGCGAAACTCAGTTTGGTTAGGGTGGAGGTAGAGCGTCGTCTCGAGATGATGATATTCTCGCGAGAGTCATGCACTTGATTAGTTTTCAAAGCGAGTATGATAGTGAGTTCGGTCGTAGGTAGTCCAGGCGACTGAGGCTGTCTTGCCTGGTTTCGGAATGGGATATACAATGGAATGCGTCCGTTTACCTAAGGTTTTGCCTTTCTTATGATTCATTCAATAGATTTGGGAGTTGAGGCATGCTGGCGTCTTCCAGGTTTCTAATAACACTAAACGTGACTCCGCCTTTTCCAGGCGCACTGCAGGTGTTAACGTTTTGCAGAGATATGGTGAGCTCTGTCATTATGAAAAGGGAATATGCCACTGTCGGTCGTCTGGCGGTGCTATTCTTTTGTAGGTAAATTGATATGTCTGGCGGTTTGTCAAGAGGGAAAAAAGTGCGCGCCGCCACATCTTAGAATTCCCTGGGGGTCGTGTCAGTCGCCACGACCCCCGGGATAAGGGACCATAGTTAATTAAGCTGACCCTGTCTTTTCGTCGAAGGAGGTGCCGTCTGCCACCGATCTTGGTACAGCTTCTTCGAGTAACGACGAATCTCTGCAGTCACTCTTGTGAGGCTTCAACAGATGTTTGTAGCGGTGGCTGTTCTCGAGGTGTAGCTTCTCTAATTGATGATCCTGTCATAAAGCGGAACCAGGTGCCCAACCAATAAATGCAAGGAGGAACGTCTTTTTAATGCGTCTGATACCTTTAATGTTGTGCAGCTTGCAATTTTTCTTTCTTTCTTTCTTTCTTTCTTTCTTTCTTTCTTTCTTTCTTTCTTTCTTTCTTTCTTTCTTTCTTTCTTTCTTTCTTTCTTTCTTTCTTTCTTTCTTTGTTTGTTTCTTTCTTTCCTTCTTTCTTCCTTTCTTCCTTTCTTCCTTTCTTTCTTTCTTTCTTTCTTTCTTTCTTTCTTTCTTTCTTTCTTTCTTTCTTTCTTTCTATTTTTTCTGTCCTTTTCTTTCTGTTGAATGCGGCCCTGCGTATGCTCAAGACCTTGCTTGTAAATACTCCATAATTTGACAGAATCGAGCGCTTCACGCCACCTTCGCAGCGTCATGATTTCCGTCTCATCATTCTTTCTGGTCGGCACCGCTGTCGGAGGCCGCTCAGAGCAGCCGGACTATCGACAAACACGTCTTGAAACCGAGCAGCCCCATTCAGCCCAAGCGTGCCTTTGTGCGGCCGGGATTTTATGCGTCTCTGTCACGGAACGTGACAGGCAGAGCGTCGGAAAGAACGCCTGCTGCGCACGAAGTGACGACGTGCGGCTTCTCGCTTGGCCACGAGTCGTGCCTGCACCGGCCTACGCGCGCTGCTCGCCGCCTGGTGAGCGCTGCTTCTGGATGCGGACTTGGCCGGCCATATATACAACAGCTCATGCATTCGAGGCGGACTAGCAATGCCCTGCAGCCCTCAGAAGAAATGGCTCACGCTCCTCGTATCAACGCGTCAGCGCTGGAGCCTCCCTAGTATATGCACCGCGCGAAACAGGTGTCAGCGAGCAGCAAATCACACTTCTCGATTGTCCTCGGAGCGTTTCGAAAAAGGCTCATTGCTGGGTCGCAGAAAATACCCCCTCCCAACATTACTGTCTTGAGAGAAAGTACACAGGAACTGCTTAAGTGAGAGTCTAGAAAGGGGTTGCACTTGTAAACATAAGGAGCCGCGAATGGAAGGAAACGAGGTTGGGTAGTAAGCAATATGTATATGGTGCATTTTGCTAAAACGACAGACTCCTGCCTTGGCAGACAAAAAGTTTCTGATCATATTGAATAAATAGAGTTGAATAAATAACGAATACGTACTAAATACGGCGGCTCGTTACGGTTTTCCGGTTCAAAGCATTAAATCAACTTCAACAACTCGAGATTACAGTCTAGTGGTTCTCAGAATTGAAGCTGACAAATAAAGGGCGAATAACTGAATCTATTAAATTCTCTTTGGAAAAACAAACAAAACTCTCCTCCACCTATCTATTACTTCTTTCTTTTCATCTAGTACATTTCGGACAGTGTTTATGCCCGGACACACACACACACACACACACACACACACACACACACACACACACACACACACACACACACACACACACACACACACACACACACACACACACACACACACACACACACACACACACACACACACACACACACACACACACACACACACACACACACACACACACACACACACACACACACACACACACACACACACACACACACACACACACACACACACACACACACACACACACACACACACACACACACACACACACACACACACACACACACACACACACACACACACACACACACACACACACACACACACACACACACACACACACACACACACACACACACACACACACACACACACACACACACACACACACACACACACACACACACACACACACACACACACACACACACACACACACACACACACACACACACACACACACACACACACACACACACACACACACACACACACACACACACACACACACACACACACACACACACACACACACACACACACACAGACAGACAGAGCCCTATACATGGCGTTTAATGAACGCGCATATTACGAGGAAGCGCGCCAGTACGGCGCCTCCGGCGGAATGTAAACCGAGGCGGTCTTAAGCACGGTCGAAAGTCTCAAGTTTCAATGGGCTTCGAACGAGGCGCATCTCAAATTTTGAGTGCAGGCGTGATGCCGTGCGGCGAGCCTGAAGAGAGCGAAGAGAAAGCCGACTGAGGCATTGCTGCCGTGTCACGGCAAGGCCAATTTCCCATGTTCTATTTAATTTTTTTTATGATTATGCTTTAAAAATATGGCGAGGCGCTCCCTGCTAGTTTTTTTTTTCTTTTTTTTTTTTTTTTCTCATGTGTTGGACCTTAAATCTGTGCGAAGTGCCGAAGACATACGCACCATCCGACGGCTATACGATATCTTCGTTTCTCGGAACCGCGGCCTGGAGTGAGTGAGTGAATAAACTTTATTGAATTAAGACAAAAACAAGGCTGGAGGCGCTCGGCCAGGAACAGGGACGTACAGAACGCTGCCTTTCGTTGTACAGCGCGTGACGAAGGAGGAGGCCTCGGAAAGGATAAGGGCCGGAATGAACGGAAATTTCGCTACGGGATGACGACGCACCGCGAGTCAACAGAAAAAGCTGCTACTTATCCTTATTTTTGAAGCTATTAGCCATGAAAACCTTGTTGCGTAGCAGGGTATGAACAGGAAGCAGCAGGCTTGAATTCAGAAGATTTTAACTCAACATGGCAGTAAAAGACCAGCGCAGTAGAATGAAAGTTGAATTTTCAATAGCTGTACTGTAGCAATAAGCAAGGGAAAAAAATATTTCCATTGAAAAGAGTATACAACCATGAAGCTGCCGTCTGCTGTGCTAGTATGAAATTAGAAAAAAAAAAAGAAAAAGAAACTGCTATGTTCGTGCAAATTTTGCTTCCGCTGCATGAAACCTAATCACCATTCTAAAGAGTGCAGAAGCACAAATAAATGCACTAATTGCGCGGTATTGCACGCAACTACAATGTCTGATTCAGAACTTTACTGATGTCATAGCCAAAGCAAACGCAACAGACGTGACTGCCGTGCGAGTGAATGTGCAATTGAAATACTTTCACAAACTAGTACTGCTACAAACGGCAACGGTATACTGTGCACCGGATGAGGTAAATCACTCTTCTTACGGGTTATCTTCGACGACAGAAGCCAACATTTATTCATTAGTGAACGAGCACCTGGATAACTCGGGTGTAAAGGCTGCAGTGTTCTTGGAAAAGAAACGCCGAAAGAATTGGCGCGTTCGGTGGACACCATTAGAACGGAACTTCAACAGAGTATACTTTTGTCGCTAACCGCTTAAAGAAGGTTCATCAGACTGAAGTTCTTGAAGCTTACGTAATTTGTGAAAAAATAATCGCTGTTCCTGAACTCAGAACTGAACACCTGCATGGATCTCTGGATGCGGCCGACATGACCTGCGAATTCGCGACAACGAAATATGTGACGTAGATCTCCTCGTCGCGTCAGAGCATTACCCAGAAGCTTGTACCAGGAAGAAACAAGTAACTCAATGGCACACTACAAGCTGACGAGTCAGCCTTCGGGTGGTCCATTCAATGCCCAGTAGGAGCAGACTTGCGGCGCACAGTGCATGCAAGTAATTTTTCTACGCATATCGCCCCGAGTTACACGAAAGATGAATTACAACGGCTGTAGATCCTCGAGACGATTGGAGGCATATGACGACAGCTGTTCGGAGCACGAACAGCTGAAAATTTTTGAAGATAATGTCAGGTGTGTTGGCTCTCGATACGAGGTAGCCTTTCCTTTCAAGGACAGCATAGACATTAGTGACAACGAGGAAATCGCTGAAAAATGCTTGTCCCAGCTGGCAAACCGTCTTAGAAAAACCCCTCCATTGTTGGAGGGATATACGACGCTGCCGTCAGACAGTATTAGAGGAAAGACATTCTTGAGCCAGTAGTAGAAAAACAAGCGCGGGAAAGCTGATCGACTACGTGTCGCATCAGTTGGTGTTCCTAGAAACGAGCAATGCATCGAGATCGCGAGTGGTTTTTTATTCTTCACCGTATGGACGAAAGTCAATGTTCTGCAATCAAAGCTTCCGAAGCGGTCCGCGAATTTGGCAGCCGACCTTGTAGCACTGCTACTAAGTTTCAGAAACTATAGAGGACAGCTTTGGTGCCAATATTGGAAAGGCATTTTTGCAAATAGAGATCGTAGAGGACGACAGAGACCCATTGCGTTTTCTGTGGCAGTGTACGAAATCGGGAGCGAATGAACAAACATGCGAGGTGCATACCTGATGAATGAAGCGAGTGCCTTTTAGAGATACAGCCACTCATTTTTTGTTGACGGCGGCTCTACGGCATTCCATGGAAGACATGGAAGGAGTCTAAATGTACATGATGTGATTACTGGCGCACTCTTTCACGCAGATGACATCGCTAAAAATCTATGGAGAAGCGAGCACCATATTCGACGCGGCCTTTTCTATGACGCTGCTTAAGTGGGCACCGAGCAGCCGGACATTAAACGAGCGATTTGCAGTGAATATGACTGCGAAGGAAGGTACTACTGCCGCAAGCCTTGTAATCATTATTTGTTGCTGCTGCCAGCCGCTGGCGTGCGGCCTTGTCAGTTTGTTTGTATGGCACAGGATCATCTTGTGTTCTCTGTTTATTTACGCCCGGTATCACCGAGACGCAGCTTTGATTTTCTTTGCTGCGTAACGCGCCGAGATGTATCTCGTATGATTCCAGCCACTCGTGTCGTCGCTGCTTCCACAATGTTCCACTTTGCTCTAATACTTTCTGCGGCTTCGTCTAGATGTTTCTTTTCCGACGTGACATTCAGCGCTGCCGAAGGATACCTCCCACGAGTTGATGGAACCCAAGCTCAAATAGAATATCCCCAGGAAAAATCATCCATCTAGCCAGCGATCAATACGATCAAACACTAAAAGGTTGATGTTCAAGACTTCAGAGATACTTTACGATCCATTTGGATGGCTAGCTCTATTTACTGTCTAGGCAAATGCTTTATTCTATGAGCTGTGGAAAAGAAACTCAGAATGAGTCGATATTCTACCAGAGCGCTTGCACAATATATGTGTACGTTTATGTGAGCAACTAATTTAAAAGCAAATGCAACGTTTCTGCAAATCTGGCAATGTCGAGCATGCAATCAACAGTCCCGATTGTGTATGGTGCCGCCAGCCCGGTGGCATACATCTGCCTAGCAGATGCGGAAAGGATCACAACTTCAAGCATATTAATTGGGAAGTTAAGGATAACGAGAATCAAGGAAATGACCCTTCCGAGACTATACAGAATGTATGACATAACGTTTGGCGGCCAGACTGTGTGTCATCCTGAAGATCTTGAAGGAGACACCACAGGCGACATTTCTGGACTGGCTCGACGATAGCATTGCATTGGATTGTGGGAGAACCCTCCAATGAAAGCAAGCATAAACGGACGTCGTTGGTCTCTTTCTAGCAAACGTGGCATAGAGTTTTGTTCAAAAAGACACAAGTATTGGGTTATTGTTTGCCATTGTTAACTCAGAGCAGGAGAAATTGGAAATGGTCGCATGCATAAGGGCCTTGAAGAAATAGTGGACGACCAAGAGGATAATTGCTCCTCTATCAGCTCATAAGCATATACGAAAAAGAGAAGAATGAAGGGGGGAGGGGGGGGGGGGACTGAGGAAGCGCGTCATTTTCCCCTACATTGTTCGCATTCTAATGCACGAAGTCTTTCAGGAGCGCTTAAAGAAGTTATATTCGCAATTTTTTAGCTTGCAGAGAAGCCAACCGTGAGCAGAACTTTTTTCCTAAAGAAGTTATATTCGCAATTTTTTAGCTTGCAGAGAAGCCAACCGTGAGCAGAACTTTTTTCCTACATATATGGTTTATAACTGACGCCTTGTATTTTTGTTCAAGGTAAAAGTGTTATTGTGTAGAGAAATTAAGGCCATCAAATATTTAGCATCCGAATTGGGGTAAAAATTATGGGGGACACTTACACTCTGTCTTCCAGGGTATGACGCGGTAGCGCAGGCTGCCGCCCGACATATAAATCCCGGCTTTAACCAAGCCGTATAAACGTGTCTGCGTGGATGTTTGTGCGCTGGAGGGTGAATTGCCGTCTGTGTAATGTGCCTGAGACAATTGATCATTGCTTTATTTTGTGCCGTGATGCTATGCTCTTTTGGGACATACTACAACGAACCCTTAAGAAGGACACTGAATTTACACCATATACTATTAGATTTTTGCCTGTTGACAAAACCTTTGTTGTGCCTTATGATATATTTGTGTCGATGGGACTATTCAGTCTTTGGAAAAAGTTCTATGATGGACAGACATGCCGAGCCACCAAGATCATTCAAATTAGCGTTTCGTGAGCAGTGTGCTTTGGTGAGGAGTGTATATGCTGCACGCGAAGAACCTCCAAACTGGCTGCCGTACCTATGCATGTGTGTGCCTCCCTGAAGTTTGATGCTTTGATGGTGGTGCAGTGTCGGGTGAGGGATATGGCGGGCTCGTATTAAGCAGCCCGGTAACTTGAGACATGAAAAAGTTGGAGTAAATGAAGTTTTTCTTTTTCACGGAAGTTCTCCCATGCAATAAAGATTAAAAAAATGAATGTCTGCCTTGCCTAAGAGTAACGTATACACGTCTTACACAAAGGTCCTGGTAGGCTGATTCTGATATCGCCCTCTTACATGAAAGGAGAGGCCAGAGTTGACAGCTCCTGCCAAACGTAATGTGAGAGAACCCTACGTCCAGTTAGTGTTCGGTGAATGTCAGCTACCGCCTGCCAGCGCCATGCTCGTAATTTTTCGTTCACAACGCCGACGCCCACTACGCCGGCGGTGGACCTTCTGGTGAATGGGGCTTTTAAATCTGTTGCGTTAAAATGGTTTCATAAATTACACTTTTCATGCCACACTGGTACCGATGCTTTCAAATACAATAAAACGCAAAATGTATTCTGGCAAAAAACGTAAAAAAAAAAAAAAGAACGCAAAGATAAGGCCTCAACAACCCCCACTTTTTTGCTGACAACTTCAATATAAAAAAAAAAAAAAGAAAAACGCGCTTTTGAAAGGTGCGTGGCATCGCCAAGCTGGCGTACGATATGCACTGATGATCTCTCGCGCGTAGTATAGCGGGTTTGATAAGCAGAAAATTCAGTGCTGATTACGTGCGTAGAAAAGGGGAGGTAAACGACAGAGGTATATGGTTGGCAATGTGGCATTCCTCAACGAGAAAGGGTAGAGATCTTAGATGAATTACGTAGTGCGTGTAAAAGTTCCCCTGCGAGTAGCAGTAGTCACGTCTTGTCTTTATCTTAACTGAAGCATTATTCTTAGAAAAACTTGTAAAAAACCACAGACGAGAAGCTGAAATGTTAGCTTGAAGGACTCTTCAAAACTAACACCTTAATACCACTCAAATTTAGGAGTATATATATATATATATAGGTGATCTTTGCAGCATAACAGTCATTTTACAAATATGTGAAAGTTATCCATTAACAAATAAATTGATTATTTGCAGCAATAACTTTGTGTAATGTAGTTATCACAATTTTATTTTGCAACTGTACTAATTTCGACTGTGAAAAGAACTACGTGAATAGTCGGAGACAGCTAGTGCTTGAAGCATGTTTGATACGCAAAATAAACGAAGTGTCTTTCTTTTTCGTTAATCGCATAAAAGAGAACTTAATCGCATTAGAGATGCGTACGATCGTACTTCATAGTCAAGTCAGCTACTGAAGGACTGTACCATTACAGAAAAAAAAGAAAGCAAAATGAACTTAGTGTGTGTAAAATACCTTGAATTGAATTATACCCGATTCAATGCTGAATATCGTTTGACATTCCGTTGACCCTTTCATGCGTCTCTTCTAAGCAAGGACCGTGCTAGGCCCGAAACTCTTCTGAAATAATTGTATACTGCGGACTATCGTCACACGACCCCATGGCAAACTAACGCTGCACGAAGCCTTTACATCGCATAAGAATCGAGTAAAACAGCGCTAAGGGAAACGGGACACGTGAACGACAGACAGATGCGCTGTATCGTAAATCATATCGTATATGCTTGTGCAATGATATTTGCAGTTCAGCAAAGAGACGCCGGCAGGCTTCCTCGATTCTAACCGCAAGCTAATAAACAGGTTTCTTAGCATACAAGATAATTTCAAACCCCCTTAGAATAAACAGAACTAGCTCTTAAGCGGGGTTGAGTCGTCGAAGAAAGCTTTCGTGAGAATTGTACTCATAGACCGGCCAGCCTCTGATAAATAATTGCGACCTACTTGCTTACGTATGTGTTCAGCCAGGCGTCCACGTATTCACGGTATTTATACGTGCGCGCAGTCTTTGTCCGAAGTTTAGAGCCCGAGAGGTTTGCATCTGTACCGTACCGTTTCGCTCGAAATGCATTGCTTGCAGTGTTCCAAATCTCGCGATTTTTTTGTCCTACTCTCTCCAATGGGAAGGTCTTAAATGAATGCTAACGGCACTCTTCTACACGATTTAGAATCAGACACTCTGGGCTCTATACTTTTGATAAAGACTGTACCTTTTGCCCACGGTGGGGGAAGCTGCTGTCAAGTAGGTTCTCGATAGGAACACTGCCATGAGACCGGAGAGAGGGTAAAAAAGGGAGGGGGGGGGGGGGGGGGGGGGGGGGGGTGTTACTTGGAAGAGGGGGAGGCAGGTCCCTTTGGCCAGTCCCTTGGATAAGTGCGTGTCGCCATATGCGCCATGTTTTCAACAGCACAAACACTGAAGCACGATTTTGGCAGCCCGTAATAGTGTATAATAAATCAAGCATGGTCTTAGTTTTGGCCTTTCACTATATGCCGCAAATCTCATGTTGTACTGCAAACGAGTATCCGTGAAGAGCTCGGACAACGAAAGACTGAAGATATGCTTAGTTATGACGGCAATTTTCGCGTTACAATTGTTTCCATTGTGCATGAGAAAGGAAAGGAAGGAACATTTATCACCGGTGCATTGTACTAACCACAGACGTCAGCGTCATATATCATTAGCAGTGGAACAGCTTTCGCAAGAGCAAATGGCGTTATTATGTGAATAATGACCATGACGAATTGCGACTAGTACTGCCTTTTTATTTTTTATTTTAGCGAGTCCGTTTTCGTTCAACCTCGAAGTTGCTAGCAAGAAAAATGAAGTACTAAAAAGGCTGTCAGTTGCACTTGATATAGTGTTGCAGACAAGAGTAAACTAGACTAAGCGAATTTCCGAAGTTTATCTGTATCACCCACAAACTGAGGATAGCGCATGTCACTCAGTTCTGGATCTTCATATCCTCGTTCTCATATCCGTGCACTCGAAGAAAGTCAGTGATCTTAAGGGGACTTCTGCTTTTTACCCCTCTCCGTTTGTCTTCCGTTCCGGGCGCTTCCGGAGAAGCTGCTGTATCGTCGAGCCAAAAACTGTGTCTTCATTAGACTTTAAAACTAAGTCCTCACTTCGACAGTAGTCATGCGCGTTACTATAGCTGTGTTGCTATAGAAACAGCCGTAGCTGCAATCTAGCACATACAATCACAGTCGCATTTCAGTGGCCGAAACTCACTGTTTGGTGTAATGGTCGATATAGCTCAGATGACGACTACTCACCATTGGCTGTAGCTGTTGATACGGCTGGCGATGCATGCAGCGAATGGACCAGGGGTGGCTGCAGGAACTGGAGCCAAGGGTGCGTCAGCATAGCACTCGGGACACAACGAAACCCGGAAACACAGTTCGCCGCCGCCGTATCAGATTTCGGGAGCGCGCGATCACCGCAGTCAGCACTGACGCACCCGTCACCGGACCTCCCTCGTTAGGAAACGGCGCACACGGGAACCTCAAAAGTGTCGCCTCCCGTCACATACGCAGGCTGTTCACGCGTCACATGACCGGCGTGTCGTCACAGTCAAAGCGATGAAGGCTTGGGCGACATGTCCCCTCGGTGACGCGAAGGCAAATGGCGAAGCACGAGTACGAGCGAACACGCGCACCCACGACTTCCGGTGTCCCGGAGGATGCAGAGGCCTCGTGGTTTCTGTCCTTTCGGCAGGGCGCCGAGCGACCCGTGGTCGTGTCGCCGTCGGCGTTACGACGTGTCCTCCGATTGGCCGGCGACGACGACCGCCGAGGGGGCCGACAGCAGAGGAGGGGGGATGACGTTCACGGAGAGCCGGGGGTGGCGTGGGGGGGTGCCGCCTGGGACGTCACGTGCGATCTTGACGTCACGCCACGCCTTCGGCGCGACGTCGGAGACGTTGTGGCCAAGTGTGCGCCAGGCGGGCGAGGGGATTGACGCGCTTCCCTTCAGCCGCCGCCGCTGCGGGAAAGCGACTCGGGCGAGCCACGCATGCGCCTGCCGCGACACGCGCGTCGGTCGTCGGCGCCGCCAGCGACGCCGCCTGGCGCTGGCGCCTCGAGAACTCGGTCGACAGCAGCGGGACCTGCGCTGATTGATCTCCGAAGCGGTGGTGGCCGGCTTCCTCCTCGGACGTGCGGAGGAGCGCGCGCGCTCCCCGCCGGTCGGGTTAGCGGAGTGCAGTTTCTCCGCCGCTTCCAGTCGGGAGAGGGAGAGGAGTGAGGGAGATCAAGCACGGACACGAAGCTCCAGCGCAGCCTCGGCTCTTGACCCACGAACAGCTACCGACGGGGATAGGCAGGGAAGCAGGCCCACAAGGAGATGGAAACAAGAAGCGTTCTAATGAGTGTTGCAAAATTGGAAGTAAGGTGCATTCAGGCTTCCTGGCGGCGGAGATTATCCGGCAGTTTTGATCGAAAAGCGACGATTTCGGAACGACTGTGCGCTATTCGATTTAGCAGTCCCGCAAGCTCGAGCGGCAAACGGATAAACTAAACTAATCAGAGGCGTCCCGCAACAGAACGCAAACGTGACTTACAGTTTGCTTCTCGCTGTCCGCAATAGTCAATACCCACAACTCTTTTTTCGAAAGAAATTAGTCGGAAACCCGACCCACACGTCGCGCTTGCGCGTGGGCACTACCGGACCGTTGGCTGGTCGTACATCACAGACGGTCCCTCGCTCTTGAAGTCGTGTAAGAGGGAATGCTCCAGCATCGCACAGTACAGCCACTCCGCGATTACCTCGCTGCCATGTAGACAAAGCCACAAGCCATGCCAAAGCCATTCCTACGAAATATCGCAATATTAGTTTCATTGCATGTACACCATAATGTCGCATTTGCCACATGTTCACAGGAAGCCTTTTTGTCATCTTCGCTACCCCCTCGCCACTCTTCTCACTGAGTCGAGTAGACGCATTTCTAGGTCGTTTAACACTAATTCCTAACACCTGAGTACCTGCGTAGTAGCGTTCATTAAATGTTTGCCGACATCCGCCGCATAGGAAAGGTTAAGCTCAGATGAAAAGAAAAGGCGTCACAGCTATGTTATGTCTAACAAAAAGTTGTCAGTCTAGTAATACTTTACTTCCTGGGGGATATCAAAAGGTGGCGTGAAATATATGCGATTCTTTACTGCCGAAGACTCAGCTATTCATCTTGTTAGCGCAGTACGCGCACGCTGTCTTTACATATTTCACTTATCTTGCATTTTTAATGCTCGTTTCAATCTAATTATAACAATAATCTCCTTACTTTGCATCGTCTCTCCGTTCGTGTTTCACGCCCCTTTCTTGCTCCGCACTCGGCGCATTTTTATTGCTTTAAACTAGATACTTTTTTTCATTAATTAGTCCTTTCTTATATACCTTTCTAGCTTGCCTTAATTCATCTTAAAGAAATGGTCATGCGTGCTATCAAACACACCCTCCCCCACGCGCTCGCGTATGGCACTCACCCACGCACGCTCGCACATCGCTCCTGACAAGTTGTCTTCACTGCAAGCGCTATCATATTGAGGGGGAGCCGCCCAGCACTTGTTCAGCGAAATAATTTTAAGAATGCTGCAGAGGTTTTCAGTCGGCGTGTAGTGGCTTCTCTCAGGGAGCAATCCAGTGGAACCTTCAAAAAGATCCCATTTCTCAAAGAAGACGAATAAAGCTGACCGTAGCAAACGGAAGTGCGCACTTTTTTGACCGTGAACAGATATTCCCAATACAAAAGAAAGTAGAGTACACGCAGTAGGTGCTTGTGAACAAGGAGCAAAAGTATTCAGTCGAATTTTACTAACAGTATACCATTGTGATGGCATGTGCCAGGTCAGAAAGTTCAATTAATTTGAGAGCCGACTTAATATCCGTCAGGTTCCTTTTAGCGAAGCCACCCAAAAGCCTCCCTCGGCCGAAATGATTCGTTGGAAAGGATTCTTGTCCATAAAATAGCCATGATATAACTTTCAGGAAAAAGGCTTGGACAGGACTTCCGTGATCTCTGGTTCAGGCTCATTTGTTGTTTGCCACCCGCTATTAACGATGCTGGCACTGTTCGGGAGGGGCTCGCTTAGTATTTGTGCCTTAAATACAGAACACTGCACTTTCAGAGTCCAATTTTTTTCGGCGTAATGGAAAGCTTATTGGTGGTCGATTCCGTGGCGGTTTTGTTAGAAACATTTATAAAAAAAAGAAATAAGGAGAATTTTTCGATCAGTGCATGTGCCCGGTTTTATATAGACCGATGCCGGAAACCATCAACAGCGGCGGTGATCATGACAGCGCGTCGACACGAAAACTAATATCAATCTCACCTGCCAGGCAGTAAACATTTTTTAGGGCAGAGTAGCGTCCATCATAAGCGATACGAAAGGATGGGTGGTATTTACTAACGGGCGCACTGTAAAAAGCACAAAATATGAAACAAAGCAAGCCGTAATCTCGTTCTGTATTTTGTTCAATATTCCGTCCCTTTAAACACCTGAAAGAAAAAATACCACAAAAGACATGTGCTAGAAGAGAGGTATGAATACAACAAACGCATCTCGATCCGGGAACCATTAAATCTAATCTGCAGCCAAAAACTTATTAATTCTCCTTCACGCTTTAACTACTCTGTTCAGCGCAAAAGGTATTTACTTTTTGGACCCATATTCAGGTTTGCTGGAAAGTTCGAGTAGAATGAACAGCATTCGAGTCCGTGTGTCTTTTTAATGATATTCATGTCGCTCCTAAAGTTAGCATGCACCAGTTCAGCATAAGAGGGTTCTGTCCGCAAAAGCTGTCTGCAAATCGTCATCATTATTTGTATGAATTAGAAAATGCAGATTTGGTGTGGGTACTCCTCAGTGAGAGATAGCAAGCAAACGTGCTACTTGTATTACTGCGTGCAGAAAATTTGCTTTAGGTCTTTATGAAATAATTGTATACGCCACACAGCATTTATTCTCAATATGAAAATGCATTTCGTAAAATCCGCACACATTAATCAATCCCAGGTGGCCGAAATTCAGTCGTTTTTAAAACGTTTTGAGAAGAACATGGAAATGTGCCGCTGTTCCTATCGCTGACGTGACTGTCCAGACGATACTGTCGCCTGGTCGTATTACCGTATAGCAAGAGGCTTTTATCGCGCGAAGAGTTCTTAAAAGTTCTTTTTCTGGAGTCCTCCAATATGGCCCAATATGGCGTTGCGCATACCCTAAGTATACCCTAAGAGCAGCATAGGGACGTTAACTTCAAAAACGCCATAGTTTTGCTGCTCTTCGATGAGGTACTTCTCGGCCGCGAAACGTCTACAAGGTTCATGGGCTGTAGGCAACAGCGCCACACCGCTATCGCGTGTGCACGGCATATATAGGGATAGTTTATATGCGCATTCCCATGTGCAACCTTCGCTTTCATATCTAGTTGCACGCGCTGTAAAAGTACACGGCCCCCCAGCCTCGTTTCAGGGGGACCGCCAGCGCGTTCTCACCTGTCGCCGCCATGGGCGGATAATTCCTAATGCTTCCTGATCATCATTGCCCACTGGTACCTTATTTAATCGATTCTTCGAGTGTCATTTGCGCACAATTTCCACTGAACACACACGGCTGTAAGCGAATGCTTCGTGCGATGGAAGATACAATTATTAAGCCCATGTTACAGAAGGCCACGAAGCCTTTCCCATCTTTAGTCAGCCCTGCAAGCCGCTTCATCACCGTTAAAATTCACCCCTGATGAACTTCATCGGTGCACGCTGCAGACGTGGGTAATCCGTTTGCACCTTCAAGGCAGGGCCGGATTAGCAGTGATGAGGGCCCGGTTCGAAAATATTAAGAAGGCCCTTATAATCCCCCCCCCCCCCCCCCCCCCTCTCATTACCCCACCCCTGTTGTCATGTTTGAGAAGACGCGCTTTAGAATTCGTGCAGGCAACACACTCCATATTTACTTCAATAATCTGCGGACTGTTTATGAACATCGCCTTAGCCACGTGGACTTAGCATATAATTTCCCGCAGAGCACACGGAGAAACTGACATCTAGACTTAGTTTTATAGGAACGATAGAACGCCCATATATGCTCCCTCAAAAATCAGAACGCGAATTCACAAAAATAAAGTTTCTCGAGTAGTTTTTTTTTTTTCTTTTAGCAATTCAAACGCGCAGGTTGATTTGCTGCGCATGAGCACAGACGAAGTAGAGATATGTCTTCTTCATAAGCTGTTCGCGAATTCTTACCGTAAATATGCTACCAGTTATTTAATAGTCATGTGAATCCATCCAGCAAGATGAACTGAAGCTCGCCTAAGGCAGTGTTTCCACAGAAACCAAATTTTATATTCTACGCTGACTTATATAACGTACAGGAAAAAAATGTCTATTATACTCCAAACATTGTCGCAATTTGAAGAGCTAAATCAATCTGAAGTGGTGGCGTCTGCAGAAATTAATATCTTTACTGAGCTGGCACAAAATTAGTTTTAACAGGCTCAAATAAACAGTATAATATATTTACATTCATACAGATTGTTCACATATACAACGGCAGTATATTTACATTTCGCACATACTTTCCATTTTAAAAGCGGAAGGAAGCGCGTTTGCATGTGCCACACACGTACCTTTTTCCTGCTTTCAATTTAGAAAATAAATTTGTTTTACGAGGTCGCTTATGCAGCTCGTTCCACCGAGAGGCCGCTGCCGCACCGTAGACGGCAGTCGGAAATTATAGGGTGAGCACTAAAAAGAATTAGGGGACAGTTAAAAATCCACCCTTAAGGGTTACACGCGATAGCGTACATGAACGATGTTTGTTTTTTTCACTTTTTTTAGTTTATAACTTTATTATTTTTTATACGCCGATACCGTTAGCAGGCAAACATTGGCATGCCAGTTGGTCCCAGCTGGTGAGTGAGTGAATAAACTTTATTCAATTAAGACAAAAACAAAGCTAACGTAAGTGGGCCCTTAGTCCAGAGCCACAAAAAAAAAGGTAAAAAAAAAAGAATAATGACAGCTGGGACCACATGAAACGAACTGAAACCAGTTAGAAGCCGCTAAAACCTTTTGAAGTTCTTTTTTTACGTCTATTTGGGTTAGTACAAAAAATATGCATTTTTGACTAGCAAACCATGAGGCTGGCTTTGGGATTAAAAGCATACGATGCGGCGAATCGCTTTTGAAGCATTCTATA
Source organism: Amblyomma maculatum (assembly GCF_055883805.1). Taxonomy (NCBI): domain Eukaryota; kingdom Metazoa; phylum Arthropoda; class Arachnida; order Ixodida; family Ixodidae; genus Amblyomma; species Amblyomma maculatum. The sequence goes on along the minus strand of NC_139346.1, from coordinate 211,428,221 downwards.
GATTGCAATACGTAAGCTCTAATTTTAATCATCCGAAATCAGGAAGAAGGTGATTTGACTATCTTGTGGGGAAAAACGGTGTTAGCATAAGATCATGATCGATCAGCCCAACTTTTCCCCTTATTTTTCGGACCAAACCTCGAAATCTGCCATTTTTTTGTCCAGCTCTCAGGTGCCCTTCAGACCGGAAGGCACAGTTCATTTGAACCCTTTGAACCCTGGATAATCAGGTCCTGCCTCGAGATATGGGTTCGCGAAATAGGCACGCGAAGGATACGGAGGAGCGAGAGCGCGCTCACCACACAAACACACAAATTCTCGGAAATGCAGTCAGTCAAAACGCACAGCAGCATTGTGCTTGTTCAACATTGCAGAGCTCCGCCGCTAGCCGAAGTATTCGGCGCTCTCGGTGCGGAACCAAACGTCAGCATATGGGTTTCCTGGACAGACTTTTCTGTGGGTCTCAGCGAAGCAGAAGCTGTATAAGAACAGCGACAGCTTCGGCGTGAGCTTAGCGCATCAGGCAGCCGAGCACGAACATCTATACACTTTATTTTAGTGGTCTTCAGCTATGATCAAAATAACCGAATAAAGACTAAAAGAACGTGAATAAATTGTGCATATAGGCACAATTAGTATCCTTGTCTTGTTGTGGCATTAATATTTTTATTTGACATGCGTTTTGTCTTGCAACTAAAATTGCCTCCTGTGCATGAACGAGCAGTAGCATTACAAACAGATCGCAATGGAAGCCGAACCACTGTTAAGCTGAAAGTATGCCCTGAAGAACTGCAAACTGTAATATGCGCAATCATGGGTGCAACAGGTGGTGGCAACCGTTTTAATCAGTGAGTTTTTCTTGCCTTACTTTCAACGCTGTCATTTCAGCCTCCGGTGTGAACAATGAGAAGAAATACTTTCATTTCTTGAAATGTACTCCTTCATTTATTTACCCTCAAGAAAACATGTGTGCTGTGCCTACACGCTTCCAGTTCGCAGCGGGCAGAGACGAACAACTTTGGCAGCTCGTGAAACTCTTTTTTTTCTTGCTTCGTTATAAGGTTGAGGCGCCGCACCGACACCGCGGATGCGGTCGAGTTCAGCGCCAGAGACCCCTGAGCGTTCCTGTGCGGTCCTTTACCCTGCGGCACGTATTAGAACGTGTGCGTATCGACGCGTAACACGCGGTGACTTCTTCCATTCATCGTCTCCAGGAGCATCTGTAGCGGCGGCGCCTACACACGGCGACGAGGGCCCTTCATTCAGAAAGCGTGGCTAGCTATATCGCTCCACGGCTGCTTTCAGAAAAACCGGACCAGTTTCCTCCGGCTTTGCCGTTTTTTCCGCCGACAGATTACGTGTCGAACTGGCCTTCAGTACTGTACACATTCATAGGTATACACACAAATGGCGGGATAGACAGACACAAGGGCAGCCAGGCACCGACGGACAAACACGAAAAGCCAGAAGCCGACGCCGCACCACGGCGGATGAACGATATGAAAGGAAAGAAAAGCGGCCGCGCGGTAGTTTCTCGCATACGCTCTATCTTCCCTCCTCTTCGCGCCGCTCAGACAAACACACGCGTGCCGCGAGGGCAGGTTTTCCAGAAACGTTTGCGGCGTGGGCGAGCGAATTCCACGAGGAGTGCGTTCGCTGCGGCGCCGATTGAGCGTCGAGCGTGAAGAGCAACGAAGTAGGGGGAGACGCCACCCCGCGCGCAATTGGACGCTGGTCGGCCGCTGCGAGGAATGCGCGCACTGGGGGGTGCTGCTTTTCAGCGGGATCCCTGGTGCGTGTCCCAGAGCCGCGTCCGGCTGGCGTATATATACTCCGTGGGACGCGTACGCCGATCGACGCAAGTTGCATTTGTGCAGCAGTATTTGGTCTCGTCCGTCGTTCATTCACTTACTTCTCCGTGCAATCGACAGGAACCCGGAGGAGGGAAGCGTGCTTACAGTATAAAGGTACGAAAAGTTTACACATACATATTCATACAAGTGTATACACGGCAAGCAAGAGCGGAAATCACGTCACGTCCGGATGGTGGTAGATTAACCATCACGTGTTCTGGCCCACACGAGGAATACAAGAAATGCATTACTCTTTATCACCTTAATCACCATAGCCGCCACTGTCACCATGCACTACGACCGACGACAAGCATTCATTCAGGTTTCTCCCTTTGGACATTATAGCTTGCTTCGAGGTAAGTAACACTTTCAATGAAATACTCGTTCGCTAAGAAAGGACGTCTCTTAGAGCTGCTGGGTTGCTAATAAACTAAGGTACCTCCTCCCTTCGAAAGCCAAGAGAAAAATTTATTATGATCTCGTACACACGTTTCGCATACTCTCCCTTGGTGTGGATAACAACCACTGAGACGAACCTCAATGCACTGCTTCCTTGCAAACGCGAGCACAAAGGGCATTTGGAAATGTTCTTTTCAGAGACGCCATTTCACCATACTTCATCTCCTATAACATATGGCCGATAAAACATTTATTTATGTTTAAGCTCTTCCTGGAAACCCTACGCCAACAGAGAATAAACGCCTCACAGTTTCCAGAAGAATATCTTGTTAAGCAGACCCCATATGAACTGAGACAGAACGTAATGTTAAGTTCCCTTCACGTCAAATAATGACTTCCAGAGATTATTAATACCAGAACTCCAGAACGTATACACCGATATACTGAGCCTTCTGCAAATGCACCATCTTCAAGTTTTCTTATTCTGCAAAATAGTCTCCTTGACATAATTTAAGAAGGAAGTCAAGGAAATACTTTTGCTGGTTTCGAGTTGAGAGGTCGCATTTCGGTTCTTCATTTTGAAGTCAGTCTAATGTAAGAAAAAGAACACTAGCAGACGACGGACAAGGAAGAGGAGGACACACACATGCGCTCACTAACAACGTTATTTTGGAAAACAGCCGATCCGCGCCTTATATACAGACAAAGACCAAAAGTGCACATGAGCACGGTTATAGGATCTCAAACCGCAGCAAGCATTCAAGGAACAGCATCTGAAATTGAACACAATTAACGCTGTGACACGGAATGTATGGGGCGGGGCAGATGCAAAGGAAAGAACGGAGGCGCATATGAAGCCCAGATAAAAACGATATCGATGGGAGCCAATAAATAACATGGCTAAGAGCGAAAATGAATGCACGAGACCGATAACAGAAACAACAAATCAGCGCGGGCATAAGCTCACTATATAAAGGCAAGGCTGTGAAAGCCAGCGAAGGTAAAGGCGCTAAAATAGGGAAAATTATGGAAAACATGAATAACAAGTAAAAGAAGCTGAATGAAAACACTGAAATCTAATCAGACAAAACCGAAAAAGGCAAGTAAAAGGACACTGACAAAAAAGGTCATATGCCTAGCAAACTGAAAAACAGAATGGGCTAAAGAAACAAACCACCGATGCATGAAACCTAACAGCAATAAAACGATAGGGCAATGACAGAATAGCTCGACTAAAAATTACGACAAGCGAATATGAAACTAACCAACACAGGCGAAGACTAAAAGAATGCACAAAACAGATCTAGGCGGAAAGGAATGAAAATTCTTTTTCGAACAACGCAAGTGAAGGAATGCTAACGAACTCATGTTTCCGCTCGTTGATAGCGGCGGCTTCTATGATTTCACGGGCAAGTTGATTGTTGTTCTTAGCCAAAATTTCTGTGTCCTTGAACATCGGGGAGAGGCGCCGGCAGGGATAGCAGTCTCGGCAGTGAATCGCCAAATTGCCAAACTTCTTTTCCTTCGGCATTACTTTGATGCTCTAATAGCCTTTTATTTAAGCAACGGCCAATCTGATCGATATACTTCCTACCGCAGGGTAAGATCGAATAGATGACGCCTGATGAGCAAGTGAGAAAAGGATCTCGATGCCTGCTTGTGCATTCTGGGACTTTTTCACCCGATTCATTGGCATGCCTGCAAAGACTAGAAAGACGGTGAGAGCGGAGAAAAATACGTCAACCCCTGCCTGTTTTCCGATTCGTTTCAGGTTGTGGGAAACCTGGTGAATGTAGGGTATTACAGCCGCTTTTTTTGCTGCGAGTCCTATAGATCTCATCCGGCTGGGTTCTTACTTTGCTTAATTCGTAACATGTTTTCAGCTACTGAGAACAAAATAAAGTCTTCCAAAATAGAGTTGTTAGTGAGCGCATGTGTGTGTCGATCCTCCTCTTCCTTGTCCGCCGTCTGCTAGCGTTCTTTCTCTGACAATGAATAACCAACTCGCCCAGTAACATACACAGTCTGATGTAGTCTGTATTTCACCAACTTATTTGGCACGGGATGAGTGTTCTGTTCTAAAAATTCTTTGCATTGTAGTGTCACACCAACGCTCGGTGACTGTCGACGGTGACAAAGATGACAAGCGTATGTCGAAAAGGCGCGTGCTACGAAGAAGACGGCAGACAAAGAAGAAGACGCAAGAGACTGACGCGCTAGTTAAACGTTCGACCAGAATACCGACCTCAGACTGAACGTACTCTTAAATTTGGTGGAGGCTACTCTTCGTTCCCTCTTCTCACGCTGGAGCTTCGCAGTCGCACACTCGCTCCGCCATCCGCTACGCCTGAGGCAACAAGCCAGACCGCTACACCATGCTTGACTGCTCCCACCACTCCGCCTACCATCCTGTGCTCTGCTGGGCGGGCTTCGCCAACGGGATCCCAGCCTCTTCAGTGGCGCAGATGACTAAGGTGTGGATGATTGGCTATCTTCATATGAACGCGTAAGCGCATACAACAAGTGGGACGATACCACCAAGCTAGCTAACGTCCTCTTCTACCTGACATATGTGGCCAATTTATGGTTTCGCAACCACGAACCCGACCTGCCCAACTGGTCGGCCTTTAAAACGAGCTTTTCAGAGGTGTTCGGGCGCCCCGCCGTGCGCAAACTCCGCGCCGAACAACGCCTCGAAGCCCGTGCTCAGCTTCCTGACGAAACATTCACCAGCTACATATATATGACGTTGTGGATCTTTGTAAACGTGTTAATCCATCTATGTCCGAAGCTGGCAAGATCAGCAAAATCCTGAAGGGAATCTCCGACTATGCCTTTCAAATGTTGACGGCCCAAAACCCGCAAACCGTCGTCGAAGTGGTTCAGCTTTGTCAAAGTTACGACGTCCCAGGATGCAACGAGCTTCTACTCGACGTTCTGTCATGAACGATCGGTTATTCCCGCCTCCAACAGCATGCTGCCTCGCATCTGAACCGCCTTCCCTCCTTCCCGAGATCAAGGCTTTTATACGGGAGGAAGTGGCTCGCCAACTGTCGCTCCTCCCTGCTATTTTATATATACCATTTTATATTTTACCATTTTATATTTTAGTGTGTTATGCCTTCACTTTGAAAATTCGGTCTTTGCCAACAGGTCTTGATTATTATAGCTGCATTTTCTTTTCATGAGCTGTGCTTTCTCTGTGCCGTATATTCATGAACTGTGTCGTGTCTGAACAATATTTAATGGCATAATAAAAATTGCATTTGCTGTGAGTGCTGCCAAGGTGGCATAGCCGCGTCATTCTCTCTTCGGGCCTTTTGTTGTGCTGGGGCAAATTGTTCTCATTTGTCACAAATAAATAAATGAAGAAAGAAAGAAAGAAAGAAAGAAAACTTTTTGCTGACGACCTTACGTACTGGCCCCTTTATAACTCTTTTTTAGGACATCCTTACCTTTCCTTCTTCAATGTAATGAATGATACAGGTACTGGTAACACTACATCAAGCAAGTCCTTGTACAAGTGCTTTTGTGTCACAGCACCTAGGCAATCCAGTGAGAATCTCACTTTTGAAGTGTTAAAAGAAGCCACAACTCGGCCTCTTCTTCGTCTAATAATAAAAGACGACACCAAAAATTCAGGTAAATCATGCATGATACAGTCTAACTTGGAAAACCGTACACAGAAAAGGATCGCTTTGTATACGTAAGAATATAAACGTGGGCACTATTTGTTATAAAAATGAATGAACGAAACCAAGCAGCCCACTTTTCACTGATCGAAACATATTTTGTACGACTTATTCTCTCCCAAATCGAACCCCAGACAAAAGCCACTAGCAATGTACAGATTTTCTACACGCTGACACGGGTAGCGCCTATAATACATACCAGACTTTCGCAACAATTTCTTACAATTGACCGCGCAAGCATCGACAACGTTTAACCACCGGCAAACTCCGCCGGTGCTTTGCGAAAGGACAAAATATTGCGGTAAGTTGTGTTTAGATGTGTTTCTATTGTTCGACCTCCCAACTCGATCCACCAGATGCTTCGCGTCTGCGGTGTTTAAAAAATACCGAGTCTATGAAATGGTATTTGACGCTTTCACAATCTGTTCTAGGATGTTCATGGTTTCTCTGTACCGAATAACGATAACATCGGTGCCCCGTGAACTTAGAAAACTGATTTGAAAACTTTCGCTTCCATGCATTTCCGTTCGCTAGGCCTACTTTTCACCCCCAGCCTGGTGCGGTGTCGCGAGTGCCTCCTCTGTTTGCAAACATGATGTTGATCTATTAGACATGAACGGTCATGGTCGATGACATCACCTGTTAATGACGTCACAATCGCGTGGTATCCCGCGAAATTTCACGATACTTCTCGCTGACGGACACTCATGAGCCTAAGCGGCAGCACACTGAACTGAATGCTGATTTGATCGAAGGGGCTATTTTGAGCTCAGGGGCTGTGACAGGTTGACTAAAGTTGCCATATTTCACAGTTATGAAGTTCACCGTTCTATATTACGCGAGGCATTTGCAGTTCGTTCGGTCGAAACGG